>NC_142783.1:7409285-7721071 GCF_988280905.1 Pimephales promelas
TTTTCTCAAAAAACGACAGCGCGCCATGTAATCCGGAGCGCATTATATATGGATTAATTGTAATAATGCTTAAGGCTTCGCGTTATTAAATTCGCGTTCGCGCTCGTGTCCATCTTATGCCCGCTCTGTCGCACGGCCAGTTCATCCTCGTATAATCACTGTAGCCTACCCAGCGTTGCTCGCGCCTAACAGAATGTTCATACGCGCTCCACTCAAATCGCCCCCCTGCTTGCTCCAAAAAAAGAAAAAAAAATCTGCATGTATTTGTATTTCACTTTTAGGTTAGACCGCAGCCTTACTTTACAAAGAACTAAAGACCAAAAACAACATTTTCCAAACAAATGTTTCATTTCAAATTACAAATTAGGACTAGCCTATGTAAGAACAGGAATGTAGCATACACAAAAAGTCCTGTGAAATTAAACGAATAAATGGGCCTAATAATAAGAATAAAACTTATATAAACAAAAATATACATGAAAGTTTTTAAAGCAAATTAACTATAGGCCAGAATTTTGATTACTGAACTTTTGCTCAAAGCGCACGATAAAAATTTAAATGGGCTTATAACCATTGTAGGCTACACACAAACTGCTGTAAAATTAAACGAATAAATGGGCCTAATAATATAACAAAAATGTAAAAACAAATATATATATAAAAAAATAAATAAATATATATATATATATATATATATATATATATATATATATATATATATATATATATATATATATATATATATATATACATAAATTACTAAAAGTATAGGCTAATTAATTATTAGGCCAGATGGCCAGATTTTGATAACCCTAACTGATTTTTGCGCAGCGTGCACTATTACATTTTAAATTGGCTTAGACCTATACACACAAAAAACAACAACAACTGTAAAATTAAACGAATCAATGGGCCTAATTATATAAATAAAAATTTGGCTATAGGCTTACATAAACTTGTTAAAGTAAAAAGTAAATTGGCTATTAGGCCACCGGACTTAGGCTATATCTGACTGAACTTTTGCGCAGAGAGCATGTGGATAACAATTTAAATTGTCTCAAACTTAAAAAAAAAAAGAATTGCTTTTTCCTTATCTAGCCTACAATTCTTTTGAGTTCACCTTCAAGAACACGAGTTTGGACAATGTCTGAGGCTTCAGACACATGCGGTGGTTTCTTGAAAGCAGGCCAGCAGCGGAGAAAACCCTCTCTGCGCTCGCAGACGGTGGACCCGCTTGGGGGTGCTGAATACAATGCAAGCAACTTTAGTCAGGCGGGGAAAAGACGTGGAGTTTTCTCGTGGTGTGAGCGGAGCGTGAAATAGGGCGACGCTCCGTCCTTTTAAAAATATTGGGAGGTGCGTATACGGCATTTACGTGCATTTAGCCTCCACTACATCCCTGCGTGTATGACATCACAGTACTAATTCGAAAGCATACAGCAGCGATCAACTTGAAGAAGCACTTTACAGAGTACAGATGATTGGTCTATGACATCACAGTACTACTGATTCGAAAGCATACAGCAGTGATCAACTTGAAGAAGCACTTTACAGAGTACAGATGATTGGTGTATGACATCACAGTACTACTGATTCGAAAGCATACAGCAGTGATCGACTTGAATTCAGCACTCTACAGAGTACAGACGATTGGTGTATGCAGAGGTGTAGTGGTAAAAAAAGAGGTGGGTAAACTATAAATTCTGGTGGACCAAGACGTGGTCACCAGGTAAGGTGGGCCACTGCCTATACCGGTGTATGTGTGTCTCCTGATGACATTGCTATATAGGGAGGGCTCGACATTAAGCCTTTTCATATACGCTAAGTAAATCTGCCATTCACTTGTCCGAGTAAAAAAGTTGCTCGTCCAGTTTAGTTTTTTTATTTTTATTTACCCGTATTTTCCGCAATATAAGGCACAATTAAAAGCCTTTAATTTTCTCAAAAAAGGACAGCGTGCCTTGTAATCCGGAGCGCCTTATGGATTAATTGGTTAATAACGCTTCGCGTTATTAAATTCGCGTTCGCGCTCGTGTCCATCTTATGCCCGCTCTGTCGCACGGCCAGTTCATCCTCGTATAAATCACTGTAGCCTACCCAGCGTTGCTCGCGCGTAACAGAATGTTCATACGCGCTCCACTCAAATCGCCCCCCTGCTTGCTCCAAAAAACGAAAAAAAAATCTGCATGTATTTGTATTTCACTTTTAGGTTAGACCGCAGCCTTACCTTACAAAGAACTAAAGACCAAAAACAACATTTTCCAAACAAATGTTTCATTTCAAATTACAAATTAGGACTAGCCTATGTAAGAACAAGAATGTAGCATACACAAAAAGTCCTGTGAAATTAAACGAATAAATGGGCCTAATAATACGAATAAAATTTATATAAACAAAAATATACATGAAAGTTTTTAAAGCAAATTAACTAGGTATAGGACAGAATTTTGATTACTGAACCTTTGCTCAACGCGCACGATAAAAATTTAAATGGGCTTATAACCATTGTAGGCTACACACAAACTGCTGTAAAATTAAACGAATAAATGGGCCCAATAATATAACTAAAAATGAAATAAACAAAAATGTAAAAACAAATATGTATATATATATACATAAATTACTAAAAGTATAGGCTAATTAATTATTAGGCCAGATTTTGATAACCCTAACTGATTTTTGCGCAGCGTGCACTATTAAATTTTAAATTGGCTTAGACCTATACACACAAAAAAACAACAACAACTGTAAAATTAAACGAATCAATGGGCCTAATTATATAAATAAAAATTTGGCTATAGGCTTACATAAACTTGTTAAAGTAAAAAGTAAATTGGCTATTAGGCCACCGGACTTAGGCTATATCTGACTGAACTTTTGCGCAGAGAGCATGTGGATAACAATTTAAATTGTCTCAAACTTAAAAAAAAAAAGAATTGCTTTTTCCTTATCTAGCCTACAATTCTTTTGAGTTCACCTTCAAGAACACGAGTTTGGACAATGTCTGAGGCTTCAGACACATGCGGTGGTTTCTTGAAAGCAGGCCAGCAGCGGAGAAAACCCTCTCTGCGCTCGCAGACGGTGGACCCGCTTGGGGGTGCTGAATACAATGCAAGCAACTTTAGTCAGGCGGGGAAAAGACGTGGAGTTTTCTCGTGGTGTGAGCGGAGCGTGAAATAGGGCGACGCTCCGTCCTTTTAAAAATATTGGGAGGTGCGTATACGGCATTTACGTGCATTTAGCCTCCACTACATCCCTGCGTGTATGACATCACAGTACTAATTCGAAAGCATACAGCAGCGATCAACTTGAAGAAGCACTTTACAGAGTACAGATGATTGGTCTATGACATCACAGTACTACTGATTCGAAAGCATACAGCAGTGATCAACTTGAAGAAGCACTTTACAGAGTACAGATGATTGGTGTATGACATCACAGTACTACTGATTCGAAAGCATACAGCAGTGATCGACTTGAATTCAGCACTCTACAGAGTACAGACGATTGGTGTATGCAGAGGTGTAGTGGTAAAAAAAGAGGTGGGTAAACTATAAATTCTGGTGGACCAAGACGTGGTCACCAGGTAAGGTGGGCCACTGCCTATACCGGTGTATGTGTGTCTCCTGATGACATTGCTATATAGGGAGGGCTCGACATTAAGCCTTTTCATATACGCTAAGTAAATCTGCCATTCACTTGTCCGAGTAAAAAAGTTGCTCGTCCAGTTTAGTTTTTTTATTTTTATTTACCCGTATTTTCCGCAATATAAGGCACAATTAAAAGCCTTTAATTTTCTCAAAAAAGGACAGCGTGCCTTGTAATCCGGAGCGCCTTATGGATTAATTGGTTAATAACGCTTCGCGTTATTAAATTCGCGTTCGCGCTCGTGTCCATCTTATGCCCGCTCTGTCGCACGGCCAGTTCATCCTCGTATAAATCACTGTAGCCTACCCAGCGTTGCTCGCGCGTAACAGAATGTTCATACGCGCTCCACTCAAATCGCCCCCCTGCTTGCTCCAAAAAACGAAAAAAAAATCTGCATGTATTTGTATTTCACTTTTAGGTTAGACCGCAGCCTTACCTTACAAAGAACTAAAGACCAAAAACAACATTTTCCAAACAAATGTTTCATTTCAAATTACAAATTAGGACTAGCCTATGTAAGAACAAGAATGTAGCATACACAAAAAGTCCTGTGAAATTAAACGAATAAATGGGCCTAATAATACGAATAAAATTTATATAAACAAAAATATACATGAAAGTTTTTAAAGCAAATTAACTAGGTATAGGACAGAATTTTGATTACTGAACCTTTGCTCAACGCGCACGATAAAAATTTAAATGGGCTTGTTATAACCATTGTAGGCTACACACAAACTGCTGTAAAATTAAACGAATAAATGGGCCCAATAATATAACTAAAAATGAAATAAACAAAAATGTAAAAACAAATATGTATATATATATATATACATAAATTACTAAAAGTATAGGCTAATTAATTATTAGGCCAGATTTTGATAACCCTAACTGATTTTTGCGCAGCGTGCACTATTAAATTTTAAATTGGCTTAGACCTATACACACAAAAAAACAACAACAACTGTAAAATTAAACGAATCAATGGGCCTAATTATATAAATAAAAATTTGGCTATAGGCCTACATAAACTTGTTAAAGTAAAAAGTAAATTGGCTATTAGGCCACCGGACTTAGGCTATATCTGACTGAACATTTGCGCAGAGAGCATGTGGATAACAATTTAAATTGTCTCAAACTTAAAAAAAAAAGAATTGCTTTTTCCTTATCTAGCCTACAATTCTTTTGAGTTCACCTTCAAGAACACGAGTTTGGACAATGTCTGAGGCTTCAGACACATGCGGTGGTTTCTTGAAAGCAGGCCAGCAGCGGAGAAAACCCTCTGTGCGCTCGCAGACGGTGGACCCGCTTGGGGGTGCTGAATACAATGCAAGCAACTTTAGTCAGGCGGGGAAAAGACGTGGAGTTTTCTCGTGGTGTGAGCGGAGCGTGAAATAGGGCGACGCTCCGTCCTTTTAAAAATATTGGGAGGTGCGTATACGGCATTTACGTGCATTTAGCCTCCACTACATCCCTGCGTGTATGACATCACAGTACTAATTCGAAAGCATACAGCAGCGATCAACTTGAAGAAGCACTTTACAGAGTACAGATGATTGGTGTATGACATCACAGTACTACTGATTCGAAAGCATACAGCAGTGATCGACTTGAATTAGCCTTTCGCCGAGCCCCGCCCCCCTTAGTTACTGCTGCTACCTCCGTCAAACAAATGGTCAAACACGTGGCAGCGCGACAGATTGCCATGACGGCAAAGGGTATTCCCGTGCGTGTCAGTGACCTTTTTTGGAGCAATACCTCCGCGATACCAAGCAAGATCGAAGCAAAAGGGGTTACGGTATGCGGTGGAGGGATTTATTCCAAATATAAAATTAAGAAATGAATGAGACACGACTATTGATGCTAATGCTTACCAGTCTCAAGAAAAATCAGAAAAACCCCATGACCATGCTAAGTTACCTCAAATGCAACCAGCACAGCCTTGAAGATTTTATAAACTGGTTCAGTGGCTAATTGTTTGGAGTTCGAAATATATAACTTGCGCTGCATATTTATTCATTTTGCCTCCGATACAGGAGTAGCACGTTCGCTTTAACAAGCAGGTTGTTCATTACCACAGCAACCGATTGCGTGTCATGCTCATGCTGAATGCGATTTTCGTGTTTAAAAAGTAACTAACGTTAAGCATAAGAGACGGAAAGAGGCAGAGAACCATACGTTATTTAAGGTTATTTCTATTCGTTACGATATTGATATATGAACTGATGTTGTCATGTAAGCTTCATGCTTTCCCCGTTGCGAACGTCCTCTAAACTGTAGTCTACGCTGCTGCACTGCTAACTTAGCTGACTGCTGCTCATTTTCCCAGAGAATATCATGGTATGTTAACAACAACCCTTTAGAAAATGTACAGTAAGTCCTTTGATCCTCTTGATCTGCTTTCTCCGTGCTTCTTTGACTAATCTCAGTCGCACGCACGCTGCACGCGAGACGAGTTAACCATGTTCGACACATTTAACTGGAATTGGGGCGTCCACATGTTTAATACATCTTAGGCACCGCTCGCGTTGTGTTTTGGGCTTTGGAAAGGGAAAAAACACAACTTCTCCAGACAATCTCTCGGGGTATCATGTGTCCGATTTACTAACGCCGCGGGCGCACCGCTTACTGTTTGACGGAACAGCTCACACAGTAACGGTTGCTATGATGTGTGATTGGACAATGGCCATTTTGTGGGAGAGGCCGGCGAAAGGTCAATTCAGCATATATATATATATATATATATATATATACATAAATTACTTAAAGTATAGGCTAATTAATTATTAGGCCAGATTTTGATAACCCTAACTGATTTTTGTGCAGCTTGCACTATTAAATTTTAAATTGGTTTAGACCTATACACACAAAAAACAACAACAACTGTAAAATTAGACGAATCAATGGGCCTAATTATATGAATAAAAATTTGGCTATAGGCCTACATAAACTTGTTAAATTAAAAAGTAAATTGGCTATTAGGCCACCGGACTTAGGCTATATCTGACTGAACTTTTGCGCAGAGCGCATGTGGATAACAATTTAAACTGTCTCAAATTTAAAAAAAAAAGATTTGCTTTTTCCTTATCTAGCCTACAATTCTTTTGAGTTCACCTTCAAGAACACGAGTTTGGACAATGTCTGAGGCTTCAGACACATGCGGTGGTTTCTTAAAAGCAGGCCAGCAGCGGAGAAAACCCTCTCTGCGCTCGCAGACGGTGGACCCGCTTGGGGTGCTGAATACAATGCAAGCAACTTTAGTCAGGCGGGGAAAAGACGTGGAGTTTTCTCGTGGTGTGAGCGGAGCGTGAAATAGGGTGACGCTCCGTCCTTTTAAAAATATTGGGAGGCGAGTATACGGCATTTACGTGCATTTAGCCTCCACTACATCCCTGCGTGTATGACATCACAGTACTAATTCGAAAGCATACAGCAGCGATCAACTTGAAGAAGCACTTTACAGAGTACAGATGATTGGTCTATGACATCACAGTACTACTGATTCGAAAGCATACAGCAGTGATAAACTTGAAGAAGCACTTTACAGAGTACAGATGATTGGTGTATGACATCACAGTACTACTGATTCGAAAGCATACAGCAGTGATCGACTTGAATTCAGCACTCTACAGAGTACAGACGATTGGTGTATGCAGAGGTGTAGTGGTAAAAAAAGAGGTGGGTAAACTATAAATTCTGGTGGACCAAGACGTGTTCACCAGGTAAGGTGGGCCACTGCCTATACCGGTGTATGTGTGTCTCCTGATGACATTGCTATATAGTGAGGGCTCCACATTAAGCCTTTTCATAAATCTGCCATTCACTTGTCCGAGTAAAAAAGTTGCTCGTCCAGTTTAGTTTTTTATTTTTATTTACCCGTATTTTCCGCAATATAAGGCACAATTAAAAGCCTTTAATTTTCTCAAAAAACGACAGCGCGCCTTGTAATCCGGAGCGCCTTATGGATTAATTGGTTAATAACGCTTCGCGTTATTAAATTCGCGTTCGCGCTCGTGTCCATCTTATGCCCGCTCTGTCGCACGGCCAGTTCATCCTCGTATAAATCACTGTAGCCTACCCAGCGTTGCTCGCGCGTAACCGAATGTTCATGCACTCCACTCAAATCGCCCCCCTGCTTGCTCCAAAAAACGAAAAAAAAAATCTGCATGTGTTTGTATTTCACTTTTAGGTTAGACCGCAGCCTTACCTTACAAAGAACTAAAGACCAAAAACAACATTTTCCAAACAAATGTTTCATTTCAAATTACAAATTAGGACTAGCCTATGTAAGAACAAGAATGTAGCATACACAAAAAGTCCTGTGAAATTAAACGAATAAATGGGCCTAATAATACGAATAAAATTTATATAAACAAAAATATACATGAAAGTTTTTAAAGCAAATTAACTAGGTATAGGACAGAATTTTGATTACTGAACCTTTGCTCAACGCGCACGATAAAAATTTAAATGGGCTTATAACCATTGTAGGCTACACACAAACTGCTGTAAAATTAAACGAATAAATGGGCCCAATAATATAACTAAAAATGAAATAAACAAAAATGTAAAAACAAATATGTATATATATATACATAAATTACTAAAAGTATAGGCTAATTAATTATTAGGCCAGATTTTGATAACCCTAACTGATTTTTGCGCAGCGTGCACTATTAAATTTTAAATTGGCTTAGACCTATACACACAAAAAAACAACAACAACTGTAAAATTAAACGAATCAATGGGCCTAATTATATAAATAAACATTTGGCTATAGGCCTACATAAACTTGTTAAAGTAAAAAGTAAATTGGCTATTAGGCCACCGGACTTATATATCTGACTGAACATTTGCGCAGAGAGCATGTGGATAACAATTTAAATTGTCTCAAACTTAAAAAAAAAGAATTGCTTTTTCCTTATCTAGCCTACAATTCTTTTGAGTTCACCTTCAAGAACACGAGTTTGGACAATGTCTGAGGCTTCAGACACATGCGGTGGTTTCTTGAAAGCAGGCCAGCAGCGGAGAAAACCCTCTGTGCGCTCGCAGACGGTGGACCCGCTTGGGGGTGCTGAATACAATGCAAGCAACTTTAGTCAGGCGGGGAAAAGACGTGGAGTTTTCTCGTGGTGTGAGCGGAGCGTGAAATAGGGCGACGCTCCGTCCTTTTAAAAATATTGGGAGGTGCGTAGGCTATACGGCATTTACGTGCATTTAGCCTCCACTACATCCCTGCGTGTATGACATCACAGTACTAATTCGAAAGCATACAGCAGCGATCAACTTGAAGAAGCACTTTACAGAGTACAGATGATTGGTCTATGACATCACAGTACTACTAATTCGAAAGCATACAGCAGTGATCAACTTGAAGAAGCACTTTACAGAGTACAGATGATTGGTCTATGACATCACAGTACTACTGATTCGAAAGCATACAGCAGTGATCGACTTGAATTAGCCTTTCGCCGAGCCCCGCCCCCCTTAGTTACTGCTGCTACCTCCGTCAAACAAATGGTCAAACACGGGCAGCGCGACAGATTGCCATGACGGCAAAGGGTATTCCCGTGCGTGTCAGTGACCTTTTTTGGAGCAATACCTCCGCGATACCAAGCAAGATCGAAGCAAAAGGGGAACGGTATGCGGTGGAGGGATTTATTTCCAAATATAAAATTAAGAAATGAATGAGACACGACTACTATTGATGCTAATGCTTACCAGTCTCAAAAATCAGAAAAACCCCATGACCATGCTAAGTTGCCTCAAATGCAACCAGCACAGCCTTGAAGATTTTATAAACTGGTTCAGTGGCTAATTGTTTGGAGTTCGAAATATATAACTTGCGCTGCATATTTATTCATTTTGCCTCCGATACAGGAGTAGCACGTTCGCTTTAACAAGCAGGTTGTTCATTACCACAGCAACCGATTGCGTGTCATGCTCATGCTGAATGCGATTTTCGTGTTTAAAAAGTAACTAACGTTAAGCATAAGAGACGGAAAGAGGCAGAGAACCATACGTTATTTAAGGTTATTTCTATTCGTTACGATATTGATATATGAACTGATGTTGTCATGTAAGCTTCATGCTTTCCCCGTTGCGAACGTCCTCTAAACTGTAGTCTACGCTGCTGCACTGCTAACTTAGCTGACTGCTGCTCATTTTCCCAGAGAATATCATGGTATGTTAACAACAACCCTTTAGAAAATGTACAGTAAGTCCTTTGTGGATCCTCTTGATCTGCTTTCTCCGTGCTTCTTTGACTAATCTCAGTCGCACGCACGCTGCACGCGAGACGAGTTAACCATGTTCGACACATTTAACTGGAATTGGGGCGTCCACACTGTTTAATACATCTTAGGCACCGCTCGCGTTGTGTTTTGGGCTTTGGAAAGGGAAAAAACACAACTTCTCCAGACAATCTCTCGGGGTATCATGTGTCCGATTTACTAACGCCGCGGGCGCACCGCTTACTGTTTGACGGAACAGCTCACACAGTAACGGTTGCTATGATGTGTGATTGGACAATGGCCATTTTGTGGGAGGGGCCGGCGAAAGGTCAATTCAGCACTCTACAAAGTATAGAGGATTATGCAGAGGTGTAGTGGTAAAAAAAGAGGTGGGTAAACTATAAATTCTGGTGGACCAAGACGTGGTCACCAGGTAAGGTGGGCCACTGCCTACCGGTGTATGTGTGTCTCCTGATGACATTGCTATATAGGGAGGGCTCGACATTAAGCCTTTTCATATACGCTAAGTAAATCTGCCATTCACTTGTCCAGTTTAGTTTTTTATTTTTATTTACCCGTATTTTCCGCAATATAAGGCACAATTAAAAGCCTTTAATTTTCTCAAAAAACGACAGTGCGCCTTGTAATCCGGAGCGCCTTTTGGATTAATTGGTTAATAACGCTTCGCGTTATTAAATTCGCGTTCGCTCTCCTGTCCATCTTATGCCCGCTCTGTCGCACGGCCAGTTCATCCTCGTATACATCACTGTAGCCTACCCAGCGTTGCTCACGCGTAACAGAATCACATGCGCTCCACTCAAATCGCCCCCCTGCTTGCTCCAAAAAACGAAAAAAAAATCTGCATGTGTTTGTATTTCACTTTTAGGTTAGACCGCAGCCTTGCCTTACAAAGAACTAAAGACCAAAAACAACATTTTCCAAACAAATGTTTCATTTCAAATTACAAATTAGGACTAGCCTATGTAAGAACAAGAATGTAGCATACACAAAAAGTCCTGTGAAATTAAACGAATAAATGGGCCTAATAATACGAATAAAATTTATATAAACAAAAATATACATGAAAGTTTTTAAAGCAAATTAACTAGGTATAGGACAGAATTTTGATTACTGAACTTTTGCTCAACGCGCACGATAAAAATTTAAATGGGCTTATAACCATTGTAGGCTACACACAAACTGCTGTAAAATTAAACGAATAAATGGGCCTAATAATATAACTAAAAATGATATAAACAAAAATGTAAAAACAAATATGTATATATATATATATACATAAATTACTAAAAGTATAGGCTAATTAATTATTAGGCCAGATTTTGATAACCCTAACTGATTTTTGCGCAGCGTGCACTATTAAATTTTAAATTGGCTTAGACCTATACACACACAAAAACAACAACAACTGTAAAATTAGACGAATCAATGGGCCTAATTATATGAATAAAAATTTGGCTATAGGCCTACATAAACTTGTTAAAGTAAAAAGTAAATTGGCTATTATAGGCCACCGGACTTATGCTATATCTGACTGAACTTTTGCGCAGAGAGCATGTGGATAACAATTTAAATTGTCTCAAACTTAAAAAAAAAAAAAAGAATTGCTTTTTCCTTATCTAGCCTACAATTCTTTTGAGTTCACCTTCAAGAACACGAGTTTGGACAATGTCTGAGGCTTCAGACACATGCGGTGGTTTCTTGAAAGCAGGCCAGCAGCGGAGAAAACCCTCTCTGCGCTCGCAGACGGTGGACCCGCTTGGGGGTGCTGAATACAATGCAAGCAACTTTAGTCAGGCGGGGAAAAGACGTGGAGTTTTCTCGTGGTGTGAGCAGAGCGTGAAATAGGGCGACGCTCCGTCCTTTTAAAAATATTGGGAGGTGCGTATACGGCATTTACGTGCATTTAGTCTCCACTACATCCCTGCGTGTATGACATCACAGTACTAATTCGAAAGCATACAGCAGCGATCAACTTGAAGAAGCACTTTACAGAGTACAGATGATTGGTCTATGACATCACAGTACTACTGATTCGAAAGCATACAGCAGTGATCAACTTGAAGAAGCACTTTACAGAGTACAGATGATTGGTGTATGACATCACAGTACTACTGTTTCGAAAGCATACAGCAGTGATCGACTTGAATTCAGCACTCAGAGTACAGACCATTGGTGTATTCAGAGGTGTAGTGGTAAAAAAAGAGGTGGGTAAACTATAAATTCTGGTGGACCAAGACGTGGTCACCAGGTAAGGTGGGCCACTGCCTACCGGTGTATGTGTGTCTCCTGATGACATTGCTATATAGGGAGGGCTCGACATTAAGCCTTTTCATATACGCTAATTAAATCTGCCATTCACTTGTCCAGTAAAAAAGTTGCTCGTCCAGTTTTGTTTTTTATTTTTATTTACCCGTATTTTCCGCAATATAAGGCGCAATTAAAAGCCTTTAATTTTCTCAAAAAACGACAGCGCGCCTTGTAATCTGGAGCGCCTTATATATGGATTAATTGGTTAATAACGCTTAACGCTTCGCGTTATTAAATTCGCGTTCGCGCTCGTGTCCACCTTATGCCCGCTCTGTCGCACGGCCAGTTCATCCTCGTATAATCACTGTATTCTACCCAGCGTTGCTCGTGTCGTGCGTATACCCGCTCCACTCAAATCGCCCCCCTGCTTGTTCCAAAAAACGAAAAAAAAAAAAAATCTGCATGTATTTGTATTTCACTTTTAGGTTAGACCGCAGCCTTACCTTACAAAGAACTAAAGACCAAAAACAAAATTTTCCAAACAAATGTTTCATTTCAAATTACAAATAGGACTAGCCTATGTAAGAACAGGAATGTAGCATACACAAAAAGTCCTGTGAAATTAAACGAATAAATGGGCCTAATAATAAGAATAAAATTTATATAAACAAAAATATACATGAAAGTTTTTAAAGCAAATTAACTATAGGCCAGAATTTTGATTACTGAACTTTTGGTCAACACGCATGATAAAAATTTAAATGGGCTTATAACCATTGTAGGCTACACACAAACTGCTGTAAAATTAAACGAATAAATGGGCCTAATAATATAACTAAAAATGATATAAACAAAAATGTAAAAACAAATATATATATATATATATATATATATACATAAATTACTAAAAGTATAGGCTAATTAATTATTAGGCCAGATTTTGATAACCCAAACTGATTTTTGCGCAGCGTGCACTATTAAATTTTAAATTGGCTTAGACCTATACACACAAAAAAACAACAACAACTGTAAAATTAAACGAATCAATGGGCCTAATTATATAAATAAAAATTTGGCTATAGGCTTACATAAACTTGTTAAATTAAAAAGTAAAATTGGCTATTAGGCCACCGGACTTAGGCTATATCTGACTGAACTTTTGCGCAGAGCGCATGTGGATTACAATTTAAATTGTCTCAATTTTAAAAAAAAAAGAATTGCTTTTTCCTTATCTAGCCTACAATTCTTTTGAGTTCACCTTCAAGAACACGAGTTTGGACAATGTCTGAGGCTTCAGACACATGCGGTGGTTTCTTGAAAGCAGGCCAGCAGCGGAGAAAACCCTCTCTGCGCTCGCAGACGGTGGACCCGCTTGGGGTGCTGAATACAATGCAAGCAACTTTAGTCAGGCGGGGAAAAGACGTGGAGTTTTCTCGTGGTGTGAGCGGAGCGTGAAATAGGGCGACGCTCCGTCCTTTTAAAAATATTGGGAGGTGCGTATACGGCATTTACGTGCATTTAGCCTCCACTACATCCCTGCGTGTATGACATCACAGTACTAATTCGAAAGCATACAGCAGCGATCAACTTGAAGAAGCACTTGACAGAGTACAGATGATTGTTCTATGACATCACAGTACTACTGATTCGAAAGCATACAGCAGTGATTAACTTGAAGAAGCACTTTACAGAGTACAGATGATTGGTCTGACATCACAGTACTACTGATTCGAAAGCATACAGCAGTGATCGACTTGAATTCAGCACTCTACAGAGTACAGACGATTATGCAGAGGTGTAGTGGTAAAAAAAGAGGTGGGTAAACTATAAATTCTGGTGGACCAAGACGTAGTCACCAGGTAAGGTGGGCCACTGCCTACCGGTGTATGTGTGTCTCCTGATGACGTTGCTATATAGGGAGGGCTCGACATTAAGCCTTTTCATATACGCTAAGTAAATCTGCCATTCACTTCTCCAGTAAAAAAGTTGCTCGTCCAGTTTTGTTTTTTATTTTTATTTACCCGTATTTTCCGCAATATAAGGCGCAATTAAAAGCCTTTCATTTTCTCAAAAAACGACAGCGCGCCTTGTAATCCGGAGTGCCTTATATATGGATTAATTGGTTAATAATGCTTCGCGTTATTAAATTCGCGTTTGCGCTCGTGTCCATCTTATGCCCGCTCTGTCACACGGCCAGTTCATCCTTGTATAAATCACTGTAGCCTACCCAGCGTTGCTCGAGCGTAACAGAATGTTCATACCCGCTCCACTCAAATCGCCCCCCTGCTTGCTCCAAAAAACGAAAAAAAAAATCTGCATGTATTTGTATTTCACTTTTAGGTTAGACCGCAGCCTTACCTTACAAAGAACTAAAGACCAAAAACAACATTTTCCAAGCAAATGTTTCATTTCAAATTACAAATTAGGACTAGCCTATGTAAGAACAGGAATGTAGCATACACAAAAAGTCCTGTGAAATTAAACGAATAAATGGGCCTAATAATAAGAATAAAATATCTTGGAGTGCATGGACATTAACCTTTCCTGGACCTATCATGTAGACTACATCTGCAGCAAGGTAGAGCAGAGAATTTATTTTTTAAGGAGATAGGTCATTCGGACCGAGTAGCGAAATCCTGTCTCTTTTCTTTGTGTCAACTATTCGAATCATTCTGCAGTATGGTGGCGCAGTGTGGTTCGGGGGCCTCTCAGCTCATTTGAAGGCCAGGATTTTTCGGCTCCTGGGAATTTGTTCAAAATTGGTGGGACAGTCGGTTGAGAAGGCGTTTATTGAAAGTCATGAAATACCAGCCCATTCTCACCCCCAAGGCGTCACTTAACTGACGCCTTGGGAAGCATTTGGACATGCTTCAATATCTGACGCTTTAGGCGCCCTTTAGCGTCAGTTAGATGACGCCCTAGGATCGCGTGTACCCTACCCCCACCCCACACCTAAACCTAACCGTGTCCTCTAACTGACGCTTTCCTTTAGCGTCAGTTAGATGACGCCGTAGGATCGCGTCATATAAGTATTGCTGCAACGCATTCTCACCCCAAGGCGTCACCTTTGACCATGCTTCAATATTTGCAACGCATTCTCACCCCAAGGCGTCACCTTTGACCATGCTTCAATATTTGACGTTTTAGGCGCCCTTTAGCGTCACTTACATGACGCGATCCTACGGCGTCATCTAACTGACGCTAAAGGAAAGCGTCAGTTAGAGGACGCGGTTAGGTTTAGGTGTGGGGTGGGGGTAGGGTACACGCGATCCTAGGGCGTCATCTAACTGACGCTAAAGGGCGCCTAAAGCGTCAGATATTGAAGCATGTCCAAATGCTTCCCAAGGCGTCAGTTAGGTGACGCCTTGGGAGTGAGAATGGGCTGATATTTGAGGTTTTAGGCGGCCTTTAGCGTCACTTATATGACGCGATCCTACGGCGTCATCTAACTGACGCTAAAGGAAAGCGTCAGTTAGAGGACGCGGTTAGGTTTAGGTGTGGGGTGGGGGTAGGGTGCACGCGATCCTAGGGCGTCATCTAACTGACGCTAAAGGGCGCCTAAAGCGTCAGATATTGAAGCATGTCCAAATGCTTCCCAAGGCGTCAGTTAGGTGACGCCTTGGGGGTGAGAATGCGTTGGAAATACATACTGTACGATTGGCTCATAAAATCTCCCAAGATTACTCTCATGTGCTAAATAAGGAGTATCAACTCCTGCCCTCTGTGAGGCGCTATAGGGTCCCAGAGTGCAGGAAGAACAAATACAAACACTCATTTGTTCCTCTGTCAATATCGATGCTGAATCATCGCATGAGGGGAAAGAAGTGATAGTTTTCCCCCCACTTGTAGCTGAAGAACACTCTTGCAGGGCGGAGTACCCATAATATTATTTAAGTACTTTTGTATACTTTTTATTGATGACTGTATGTTTTGTTTTTAGTTTGTGTGTGTTATAATTGTTGGAGTTTGTGTTGCAAGACAAATTTCCGTGTACACAGACAATAAAGTACTATCTTATCTTAAAATTTATATAAACAAAAATATACATGAACGTTTTTAAAGCAAATTAACTATAGGCCAGAATTTTGATTACTGAACTTTTGCTCAACGCGCACGATAAAAATTTAAATGGGCTTATAACCATTGTATACACACAAACTGCTGTAAACTTAAACGAATAAATGGGCCTAATAATATAACTAAAAATGATATAAACAAAAATGTAAAAACAAATATATATATATATATATATATATATATATATATATATATATATACATAAATTACTAAAAGTATAGGCTAATTAATTATTAGGCCAGATTTTGATAACCCTAACTGATTTTTGCGCAGCGTGCACTATTAAATTAAAAAAAAAAATTCTGTGCATTTGTTTTACAATAGCCTTTATGGCTATAACTATCATGGAATTAATATTATAACTGAAGAGTTCAGATGCAAAAGCCTCTAAATGCCATTTGAAATTTTCTTCTTTAATGATGATTTTTATCAAACTTGTATATTTAAGTTCAGTGATTTCACTTAAATGGCAATGATAATTACCTATTAATTGTTATTTAAGTGAAATTACTGAACTTAAATATACAAGTTTGATAAAAATCATCATTAAAGAAGAAAATTTCAAATGGCATTTAGAGGCTTTTGCATCTGAACTCTTCAACTATTATTATGTAGTAGTGTAATGTAGACAGACACTAACTAAAAGAGGTTCAAATTTTTCTTTGTTTAATTTGCACCCTGAATATGGGTTGGAGCTTTTAATTTTGAACTCTCAAAGTGCACCAGACTGCTGAATTTAACATTACAGAACATAAAATTTTCTTACGGGGGAGCATGCCCCCGAACCCCCCTAGAGAAACAGAGGTCCTACCACAGTTTTTGTTTCAATTTAATGATACAATACTGAATCTGTGTACAAAAACAAATGTGGGCGATTACTGGAGAATAACTAACCCGAGCAGTGTTCAATATACGTGGTTTAACCCCTCAGGCAATGGTCAATGCTCTAGACTAGATTATTGGCTTATTACCAATGAACTATGTAAGGATGTCTCAGACTGTTTCATTTCAGCATCTCCACTTACGGATCATATGGTTGCTATGTCTATATCCATCTAACCTCAGTCCTCTCCTAATATTTGGAAATTCAATAATGATTTGTTAAATAATGATAGCTTTTGTCAACAGGTGATGTCTCTCATTGAGGAGATTAAAAAGCTTGACATGTCTTGCATGAACAAATGGGAATGGTTTAAATTTAAGGTCAAAAGACTAGCTATCGCATTCTCACCCCAAGGCGTCACCTTTGACCATGCTTCAATATTTGACGTTTTAGGCGCCCTTTAGCGTCACTTACATGACGCGATCCTACGGCGTCATCTAACTGACGCTAAAGGAAAGCGTCTGTTAGAGGACGCGGTTAGGTTTAGGTGTGGGGTGGGGGTAGGGTACACGCGATCCTAGGGCGTCATCTTACTGACGCTAAAGGGCGCCTAAAGCGTCAGATATTGAAGCATGTCCAAATGCTTCCCAAGGCGTCAGTTAGGTGACGCCTTGGGAGTGAGAATGGGCTGGCTATCGACACAGGAAAATTCTTATCAAGGATGAGAAAACAAAAACAAAAGGATTTGATTGGGGAAATAAATTTATTGGCAGTTAATTCACAAATATCACCTGAAAACACAGCAAAATTTCAAGAGTTACAATCTCAGTTAGATGAGTTGTATTCGGAAAAAGCAAATGGAGCTTATATCCGCTCAAGAGCCCGATGGATTGAAAAAGGTGAAAAAAGTTCATCATGTTTCTTCGGCCTTGAAAAACAAAGACAAACAAAGAAAAAAATTAATAATCTTGAGATTAATGAGATTATAATAGAAGATCATAAAGAAATCCAGAATGAAATTTGGCTTTTCTATCGTAACCTTTATTCATCTAAATTTAAAAAGGCAGATTGTGATTCTTTATTTAATAATATTACTGATAATATTCAAAAATTAAATGAGGATGATAAAAACTTAATCGATGATGAGTTGACTATAGCAGAACTAGATGTGGCATTAAAACAAATGAAAAATGGCAAGTCACAGGTATTGACGGTTTAACAACAGAATTTTTAAAACACTTCTGGAAGGACATAAGGAAATTACTATATAATGCATTTTTGGAATGCATACAGAAAGGAAGCTTATCCCCTACAATGAAAACGGGATTAATAACCTTGCTGCCTAAACCCAAGAAACAATTGTTGTCACTAGATAACTGGAGACCAATCAATATATGCACCGATTATAAGTTATTTGCCTTGGTTTATGCTAATCGTTTAAAATCTGTATTAGAAAAACTTGTTGAGGAGTTTCAATCAGCATTTATTAAAGGAAGATATATCCAAAATCACATTAGATTAATTCTAGATATAATCGATTATAATTCAATGATACAATCAGATAGCCTTATTTTATTTATAGATTTCTTTAAATCATTTGATACCGTAGAGCATGATTTTATATTTACAACTCTTAAAAAGTTTGGTTTTGGAGAAAGGTTTTGCAAGGTTATTAAAATGTTATATAATGATATTTATAGTTATATATCCCTCAATCCTGGAATGAAATTGAAATTTTGTGTGGAATCAGACAGGGTTGTCCAATCTCTCCAAAACTGTTTATACTATGCACTCAAATGCTAGCTTACCTAATTGTCAACCATCCTCAATTAAAAGGAATAACCATTTGTGGCTATGAGTATAGAATCAGTCAATTCGCTGATGATACAGTAATTTTCTTAAAAGACAAATCTATGATCGAGAAAACCCTGAATATTATTTCATTTTTTTCAAGTGCATCGGGTCTGTGCTTAAACCTAAAAAAATGTGAATTGTTACCTTTGTATTCATGTGACGAGGAAAGTCTAAATTCCATTCCAGTTAAAACTGAAGTAAAATACCTTGGTTTGACAATATCTAAAGATTCAAATACAAGAGAATTAGTAAATATAGAAGAGAGAATAAATAGTATGAAAAAATCAATCACTGGCTTATGAGAGATTTATCTATGGGCAGAATCCTTTTGACAAAAGCAGAAGGCATATCTAAATTAATTTACCCATCTTATTCCCTTTATGTTTCTCCTCAATTGATAAAAAAGGTTAACTCTGTCATTTTTAATTTTATTTGGAAAAATAAAATTCATTATATTAAAAAATCCCAGATGATTAAAGACTATAAAATTGGAGGGTTGAGAGCCACTGAATTTGAATCAATGATTGGAGTTAAGTTGAATTGGATAAAATCATACTTAACACAGCCTAATTCAATATGGTTTCATATACCAAAGTGTATTCAAGAAAGTCGGAGGACTGGAGTTTCTGCTGAAATGTGATTTTGAGATTACTAAATTGCCAATTAAGCTTTCAAATTTTCACAAGCAGATTTTGCAATACTGGAAAATGATATTTACTCACAACTTCACGCCTCATGGATCCACCCTGTGGAGTAATAGGACCATTATGGCTAATAGGAAATCGTTATTCAAACAAGAATGGTTGGAGAAAAATGTTTTATTTGTTGCTGATTTGATAGATGAAGCAGGTCAATTTATTCAATATAATTCTATAGAGAAATTTGCCATAAAATGTTTTTGACTTCAATACACCTACAAAAGTTAGAATTAATGAAAATGAAACATTCTGTAAAAAATATTGTTATTATCTTAAATGGCCAATTGTACCTAAAATAAAGGAGATGCAGTTTAGAATTATCAACAATATTTATCCTGCTGCTGAAATCTTAAGGAAAAGATTCCGTTTTGAAGTAGATTTATGTGGATTTTTCTCAAAAGAGCCTGAAACCATTGAACATTTATTTTATTCTTGTCCGGTCACACTGCAATTCTGGCAGGACCTCTACAGCTGGCTAAGCATTGGTATTGATATTCCTCCACTGAATGTATCTCAGGTTTTGATATATGTAGACAGTCTCTCTAAAAATTTGTCATTGATGTTAAACGTCATTCATAAAAATCATTTCATTGGGTAAATATCATATTCATAAAAGCAAGTGGAACAATTGTAAACCCTCGATAACTTGTTTTAAAAATGAATTCAAGATTTATTTAGCATCCATTAAATACTTATCCAAAGATAACCAGTCCCTCTGTAAACTGTATAAAAACATGTGAGTCTCTTTCTTTCTAATTTTTGTTTGTTCGCTTTTTTTTTGTTCTAAATTGTATTTTTTTTCCTTGCACTTTGTAACCCCCTTAAATGTTTGAATTTTGCTTTTGATTATTACTAATTATGCAATTGTTTTTGTTTGTTTGTTTTTTGTAACCTATAAGCATAGGCGTATATACACTGATATATGAATGGTTTATTTTTGTATGCATAGTATTGTTCCCTATTTGAGTTTGTAAATTGATACTGTTTCAATAAAAAAAAAAAAATAATAAAATAAATAAATAAATAAAAAACCCTGTTCCAAGATGGCGGCGGTTTTGACACATACTTAGAACCCCAAGGTGAGGTTTAGTGTATATGTCTATTGTCCAGGTTGAGAATTGGGCATACCAGACTTAATAGTACCTTATTTTTAATGAAAAAACATGTTGATGGCAACTGTGGGCATTGTATAAGGCATACCCCTGAAACAGTAGAGCATGTTTTGATTCATTGTTTAAAATATTATCAAGATAGGCAGAGGCTTATTGCTCAAGTAGAAGCCAATGAAATTATGTTTGAATACAGTAATATTTTACAAAGAAATGCTGAGAAGATTTTTAATTTTTTTGTTTTTGTTTTTAAAAAATACAGGGCTTTTGAAAAGAATTTAATTTCATAGAAAATATATATCTCCTGTTATACACTCCAGTCCAGCGGTGGCGGTCATGCGATAAATTGTTGTCAACCGCCATTTAAAAATTGAAGAAGAAGAAGAAGAAGAAGAAGAAGCGCTTCTCCAATACAGTTGGTGGCAGTAAAACGCCTAACGATGGTTTAGCGAATATAGAATTAAACAAAGAAGAGGAAAAGCGGCAGAATTAACAACGCGTGTTGTGTTTGTGTTACTGAAGTTTGTCCACCTTCACCGTTTGTCCAACACAAATATTGAAGAACAGAAATGTGCGAAACTCCTGTAACTTCATCAGTGTCAAAGGTAATATCGAGCCGACATGCGTTCATCCTCCCAAAGTTGCTGAATGTATCAACTTTGTTGAGGAGTATTATAGATTCATGATATAAACACACATAATAATAAAATAAAAATACGTCCAGACTAACGTTAATAGATTGTGTATTTCAGGGATGTTTTGTTTTTAAGTCAACCTCTAAAAAGAGAAAGAGGGTTGTCGGACTCGGTGAGTGAGTGATGATAATCATCATTACATAAAAACAAATCGATTCATCCCTGTCACCTTACAAATACTTATCGGCATTTCCAGCATTTTGTTTCGTTTTTTTTTCCCATGTAGGTGGGTATTATGTGGATGGTAGTGACGATGACGGAAGCGATCGTTTCAGGATCTGTCAGAAATTATGGGAAACGGTTCAGATGAACACAGAGGTAATATTTCCTCATCTATGGCAAGCCGTTTTAACCTTTATTCATTTCCAGGAAATGAATTCTTGATATCAACAATTAAATTATTGATATCAACAATTACATTTTTGATATCAAAAACTGAATTCTTGATATCAACAAGTGAATTCTTGATATCAACTATCGTATTTGTATTTTCACTAGTGAAATGTCCTCATAGGCTGCCATTCAAAACCAATTGTTGACATCAAGAATTGAATTCTTACTAGTTGAAATTCCAATTTCACATATCAGAAATACAATTATTACTAGTAAAAACCTTTATTTTTGGATATCATGAATTCAATTGTTACTAGTTGAAATGTCTATTCTTGATAGCCACAATTTAATTGTTACTAGTAACAATGATCATTTTTGATATCAATAATTACATTTTTACTAGTGGCAATCTTAATTTCTGATATGAATGTGATTGTTACTAGTAAAAAAAGCCATTTTAGATATCTGAAATAATATTGATATCAGAAATACATTTTCAGATGCCAAAAATGATTATTTTTACTAGTACCAATTGAATTGTTGATATCAAGAATAGACATTTCAACTAGCAGGGCTCCAGTCTAACTTTTTCACTGGTTGAACTGGTGCTACCAACTTTCTCAGTTGGTCTCGCCAGCATTTGATTTGGTCGCACTTTTTTTTTTTTTTTTGCTACATGCCATGGGATTAATCAATGCATGCTGATGAATAGTGGTTTTAATGGACCAAAGCTAGCTTTCTAAGGCTTTCTGGGTTGCATCATAAATACCTAATATATTAATTATCATTGCCAAATTTCAGGATTTTCATGGATTTTGGACAGTAGGCTAATTTAATCTGTAATTTTAAGCAATTTACATTTGAATTATATACATCTATCTATTTACATATGAATCATTATCTATCTATCTATCTATCTATCTATCTATCTATCTATCTATCTATCTATCTATCTATCTATCTATCTATCTATCTATCATCTATCTATCTATCTATCTATCATCTTTCTATCTTTTAAAAATCTTTAAACATTCAAATGCATGCATTACATTTTAAAAGATTAGAGTATTATAATAAGCTAATACAGATTTTCATTATCAAAGTTTATAGTTTGACAAAACAAAAATCAGAAATGTCACACTCCTTACCTTACGCATTTTATAATAATTTCCTTTTCCTCAGTCGAGTGATTACTCTCATCTAACCACTGAAAAGACGTAGGAAGGGGCACGCTGTTTCGTGAGATGCTGTTTCATGTGCGTGGCGTCTACGTTCGTCAATAAATAAACTGCACGTGTCTTCTGGAAGAACACTGTAGCCGGAGCTACTTCTCTCCATTAATGTCTATGGCGAGTGACGCAGGCACTGGGCAACTCCGCATCCGAGTCGAACAGACAGAATACACTTATTATAGGCATACCGTAGTGATTTAGGATAAGTCAAAAACACAGTTTGGACAATGGATTCATGATGTAGCCTACCCGTTCATTTTGAACATAAGTTATGGACTGCAGCAGCTGATACAACGGCGTTCTGTTGTGCGAGCGTCTACTCGCACATATGCGACCACATAAAATTTTAACTCGCACATTCTCAAAAAAATAGTCGCATATGCCACCAATTTGGTTGCAGTCTGGAACCCTGACTAGTGGCAATTTAATTATTGATATCACATCAGGAAATCACATTTTTACTAGTAACAATGTAATTATTGATACCAAAAATGATATTTCTACTAGTAAAAAATCAATTCTTGATATCAACAATTTATTTTGAATAGCAGCCTTTGGTGAAATTTCACTAGTGGAAATACAATTACAGATATCAGCAACTAAATTGTTGATATCAAGAATTCAATTCTTGTTATCAACAATTACATTTTTTGATATCAAGAATTCATATTTGCCATACCTCATCTCCTTAAACAAACTCTTGAATTGTCTCAGTCATTAATTCATCTATATTTGTTTCTTGATAAATATATAGCCTATTGTGTTTTTGTTTTTTACAGGTAATACAAGATCAGTTGAATAAACATGTGCTTGACAGTCTAGTCGAGTTTATTAAAAAGCATGACCTTGGCAACTCATCTGATGTCTGGAGACAGAGAACCAGTGAAATCCCCACAGCCGCTCTAATGCTGGGTAACTTATGCCTCATTCTTATCCTTATAGAAAACTTTGTAAATCATTAGAATAGAAATATTCCTTTATTTGAACAACCTGGCTTTGATCCAATATTTGAAGAAGATTGTTTCAGAAATTAAAATGCTTGCATATATGTATTTGTTTTTGTATAAATTATTAATTTGTACAGTCTTTGTTATAAGATGTCTTTAATGAGATGTTGTTTGTATTCTGTTCTTGCATTTCTTTAATACAAAAGGGGGTCAGACTGAAGTATTGTGCATGGCCGAATACTTGTGTGCTCCCCTTATGCTTGTTACAAATTGTATGATTTTGGGCTTTCCCAGACAAAATATGACCAATCGTGATGATTTCTGTGATCATGGCACCTAAACAGTGGTCCTACGGCGTACAGTGAGAGAGGTTCAAAGATGGCCTGTGACAGTGTCAGAATGAGCATGATCATCTCACAGTGTGTTTGCCATGACCTACGTCTACTGGCTAGCCAATGGGCTATGTGCACAACCGTAGTTTCGAACTTCCGCTTTTGTCAGAAGTTGGCGTATCAGTTTCCGGTCTACGACTGGTCATCCGCATCCACTAATTAACAAAGAAGGTGAGTGCTGCTGTTGTACGGAAAAAAAAAGTTCTTAAACACATCTAAGTTTCTAAGAACTGTAGGTAGATCTAACGTCCGTTTCACACCCGTTTGCAGTGTGTGTTGCGGTGCAGGAGCGTGCTGTTAGTGCGTTCACATATTATGATGCGTTTGCACAGTGAATAACTGATCTGCCGCTGTACAACAAACACATACTTAATATTTTTATTATTTTTTGCACGTCGATCAAAATGTCTATTTTGTGCAGCCACTGCGCACGAAGGTTGGTGTTTATCAGGAAGCAGTAGAAGCTCAAATTGCTGTTAGCGACTTGAAGCAGAGCAAGTGCCGCACAGCAGTCTCCTAACGCAACATGTAAACAGGTTAGGGCTTTCACTTTTCACTGATGTGGTACATATAACAGCAGCACAGCGATCGTTTCCACACCGAATCTATTTCTGCTGTGCTGCAAACGCTGGTGGTCAAAATGATTGACCTGAAAATGTAGTAATTTCACCATAAATGCGTTTAATTAAATAAAATGTAGTAATCTCACCATAAATGCACACTTAATCAAGGAAAACTACAATTTACTTCAACCAGTCGACAGAATGAACTCGTCTCGATCGTGGAGGTGGAAAAATACGTTTTGTGACATGCAAGATATATTGTTTTAAAATTAATATGCAAACGAAAAGGCAAGTCGGCTGCTTTTGTCAATTTCAAGTTTTAATTTAAATTATTTGCGATTTTAATATAGGAAATATTTGACCACTTGCTTGAGCAACTTGTAATGCATAGAGTAACTTACATTGTTTAAATTGTGTTTAAACGAGCATACTAAGAATCGCAATGCTGACACAACTTTTTGTTTTTAAAAATAAGTTGCAGCATAACTTCTGGACTTTAAATAAAAATATTAAGTATGTGTTTGTTGTACAGCGGCGGATCAGTTATTCACTGTGCAAACGCATCATAATATGTGAACGCACTAACAGCACGCTCCTGCACCGCAACACACACTGCAAACGGGTGTGAAACAGACGTTACAGTTCTGAGAAACTTAGATGTGTTTAAGAACTCTTTTTTTCGTACAACAGCAGCACTCACCTACGTTGTTTATTAGTGGATGTGGATGACCAGTCGTAGACCGGAAACTGATACGCCAACTTCTGACAAAAGCGGAAGTTCGAAACTACGGTTGTGCACATAGGCTTCCTTAAAGATTTTTGCCCCACTCTTAGTTCCACCTATTTTAGGGCTTAGTTATACCTTTTATTGTCTTCTAGGGGTAAATGTGTCGGATCATGCCATGACATTTCGAAGTCTGTGTAACCTCCTTCAGGAATCTGTCACCCCGTTTGTGGTGTCTGTTCATGCCAAAGAATGTGCAGGTATGTATAAAACTATACACTATTAAATAAAACTGAACAAGTACATATGCACTACCTTTTAATAAAAGCTGAGGTTTTCAAACATGCACAGTGTTGATTACAGGATTCAATTTGGGTCTTTGCAGCAGTTTTTTTTTTTCTCCACATCATTAAAAAATAGATGTTTTTTTATGTATTCTGAGATATGGATGGATGTTTTGTCTCACTTTACACACAAAAAGCCACTTACTGTATAAGATCATCTTTGAGTTCTGGAGCCTAATGCAAAAAATCTTGCTTAGATTTCATCCTGAAGTATGCTCAAACACAAAAGGCAGCATGTAGAATCAATTTCAGATTTATTAAAATGCATGTACATCAGTAACTATGCACGTATTGTTTCATATAAATCTCAGTTAGAGGAAAATTGAGCAGACAACCTTTATTCTCCACCCGTCTACTCAAAATAAGCACATATTGAGCTCACAATGATTTATGCATAGCTTCATCCACAAACAAACTTACATGCATGTTATCCTCAAGGCATGATAACACCAGGTTTAACAGTAATCCTGCAGTTTTATGTTATTTTTTTGACAGCTGTGAAGCTCTTGATTCAGAAGCTTCTAGAGCAGCTGATGGGAAAAGGAGTGTCTGTGGATGAACAGGAGGATGAAACTGCTGTTCTGCAAAGGACACAGTGTACTATTAGTGCTCTGTGTCAGTGGTACAAGACTGTTACCAAGGTACGAGAAGACAAACTATGCTTATCTACAATAAAAAGATGTTTATATTGTGAAAGAATAGATTTAGCAGTGCTACTTTCTAAAAAAAAGACCTTATTCCATTGTGTATTAAACCCTGATATGATGCTCTTTGGTTTGGTTTCTTTTCTGGATTATTGTATGTGTATTATTATCAAAATATATAATAATATATACTCGTTTACAAGTCATGCCGACTTTTTACCAAATTTTTTCAATTCTAATAGAAGTTTGAAAGAGATTCTGTCCTGTTATTTATTGAACTTTGTACATTAAACATTCAGAATAATTGGTCTTTTGCAGAAATGGCCGCGAGTTTCTCCGCAAAGGAAAGAAAACTTGAAAAATAGTGACTTGCCTCGGAGTTTGCCTGTTGTTGTGATCTTCAAAGACTTCGAGGCATTCAACTCTCAAGTTTTACAGGATTTTATCCTTATCTGCAGGTGGGATTTGTCTCATGAAATGTAATATGTGTGTGATAGAATAATATTGTCACAGTGCTTGCAAGTTAAAAAAAAAAATCTTTACACCCTCTGTATATGGTCAAGAGGGGTGCATCATGATCTATCAAAAGTGAATTTCTTCAATTATAATCAGCAAACTGTTGTCACTGTGGGCTTTACAATGTGGTTTCATCTTACGCATATACCTTTTCTGGTTTGAAAAGCCGCACAATTAAAAATGTAAAAACATTGAAATGCATAATTGACTGTTTACAGCCCAGTCAGTGTATACATATTCGCTCTGTCGTGTTGATGGTGTTGGTTGAAAAATTCCCATTGAGATTGGATGACAAAAATCTGTGGCCACAGCAGAACTCAGCATTGTATTTAATTTAAACAGAACCTAAACCTAATACCTGAGATAACATTTTTTAAAACAACTGTTTTGTGCCTGCCTTGAAAGCACTATTATTTGCAGGAAGTGTTAATATTGTACATTAAATTGAAAATCTTTTGCAAATGGTCGTGATCTGAGAATATCTTTTTTTGTTTCCCCCTTACTAACAGTCGATACACCCAGGAGCTTCCATTCATCTTTATTTTTGGTATTGCCACATCTCCCAGTGCTATCCGGCACAGACTTCCCCACTCTGTGTCATCTCTGCTCTGTATTGAAGTCTTTCAGTCTCTCTCATGTACTCAGCATTTAGCCTCCATTTTTGACAAGGTAAATCACCATTATGTTTTGTAATGCAAGTTAACTTTTTAGTACTTGAGTAATTTACTCTTTTTTTTCTTCTGATTTCATTAATCGTTTGTCTTTCATAGCTGATTCTGAACCCCCAGTTTCCATTCAAGCTTAGCAGTCGGGTGATTCAGGTGCTGTTGGGTATCTTCCTCTACCATGACTTCTCGGTTCAAAATTTTGTTAAGGGCCTTCAGGTGAGCTGTCAAATATAGTGATGCTTGTTTCTTTCAAATGTCATTGTCAAGTCACATTTATTTATATAGCGCTTTTCACAAAACAGATTGTATCAAAGCAGCTTCACAGTGATAACATGAAAGTAGTACAACACAGATCAATAATATTGTTAAATATTAAATATTAAATAACCCCAACTAAGCAAGCCAAAAGCAAGGCGACAGTGGCAAGGAACCAAAACTCCATCAGATTTGATGGAGAAAAAAACCTTGGGAGAACCCAGGCTCAGTCGGGGGCCAGTTCTCCTCTGGCTAACATTCATATTGTTTATATATAAATATTGTTTATATATAAAACGGCGCCATAACATATCGCCGGCGTTGAGTCGTCTCTTCACAGGCGTTGGTCTTCTCATCACAGGCGGTGGGGCATCCGAAATCCCCATGAGAGGCTGGACACAAAACTGGACCTGACGAACGCCATTTTTCTCGGGACAAGCGTCCCAAGATAACAGCAGAAAGGCAGATGGGAAATAATTAGCATAGCTGATGTTCATAATGATTTCCATTATATGGGAGTCATATGGGAGTCGGTGTTAGAAAACCACTATCTCACAAACTCTCCACAACCCAACCATACGCACTTACCCGTTTGTCTAAAAGGCTGTCGAGCCCCACTGGTGCGTTAAGCAGTTTTAGTGGCAAACGGTTCCGTATGGCATAACAGGGACTAATAGGTAAGCATTATGTGAATGCTTGACTAAAGAGAAGCGTCTTTAATCTAGTTTTAAACTATGTCAGCGAGTCAGAGCCTCGGACCGTATCGGGAAGGCTATTCCAAAGTTTTGGAGCTAAATGCGAGAACGCCCTCCCTCCTTTAGTGGACTTAGATATCCTAGGAATGACCAGAAGCCTTGAATTTAGTGATCTTAAGGAACGCGGTGGATTGTAGGGCGAAAGAAGGTCCGTTAAGTACATAGGAGCTAAACAATTTAGGGCTTTATAGGTCAGTAGTAGTACTTTGTAGTTTGATACGGAACTTAATAGGTAACCCAGTGTAGAGATGATAAAATCGGTGTTATATGATCATATTTTCTTGACCTAGTAAGAACTCTAGCAGCTGCATTTTGTACTAACTGTAGCTTGTTTATTGAAGATGCAGGACAACCGGCTAATAAAGCATTACAGTAATCTAGTCTCGAGTTCATGAATGCATGAACTAACTTTTCTGCATCAGAAACAGATAGCATGTTACGTAGCTTAGCAATGTTTCTAAGGTGGAAAAAGGCTGTTCTTGTAACATATGAAATATGATTTTCGAAAGACAAGTTGCGGTCTAGTATAACACCCAGGTCTTTTACTGTAGTGGATAAAGTAACAGGACATCCGTCTATATTAAAGTTGTATTGTGAGAGGTTTTGTGTGTAGTTTTTTGGACCAATAAGTAATACCTCCGTTTTATCTGAATTTAATAGCAGGAAATTACGCGTCATTCAGCATTTTATATCTTTGAGACACTCTGTCAATTAAGATGAGTTAGTGTTTTCATCTGGTCGTGATGAAATATATAATTGAGTGTCGTCAGCGTAACAGTGGAAATTAATTCCATGTTTTCTTATAATATTACCAACTGGCAGCATATATATTGAGAATAGCAGAGGGCCTAAAACCGATCCTTGTGGTACTCCATAGTCTACTGACGTTACCTTTGATTTTTTCCCCATTTAAACAGACAAAATGATGAATGTAAAGCGGTTAAGTTGTTCTTGAGGGGGCATAATTGAAGCTGAATCATAAGACACCATAGAGGATTGTACATTTATAATTGTGTTTCGGATGCTTTCTATTTTCTCATTGAAGTAATTCATAAAATCATTACTACTAAACTGTAATGGTATATTTTGCTTTGGTGATGTCTGTTTATTTGTTAGTCTAGCCACGGTGTTAAATAAAAACCTTGGATTATTTTGGTTATTTTCGATTAGTTTGCGGAGATGCTCAGCCCTGGCTGTTTTTAGTGTCTTTTTATAACGTGACATACTGTCTTTCTACGCGATTCTAAAGACCTCTAAATTAGTTTGTTTCCATTTACGCTCTAAGTTGCGAGTTTCTCTCTTGATAGCATGCGTAGCACTGTTGTACCATGGTGCTTTAGTTTTCTCTCTAACCTTTTTTAATCTAATTGGTGCAACAATATCTAATGTACTAGTAAAAATGGTGCTTAAACTGCTAGTCATTTCCTCTAATTCATCTGTTTGTTTGGGTTCACTTTGCAGCTTAGATAGATCAGGTAAGCTATTTGAGAATACATCTATAGTGGTTGGAAGGATTGTTCTGCCTGGTCTATAACGTGGCGCAACATGACATATTTCAGCAGTACGTATTATGCAAGTCACCATGTAATGATCAGAGAGATCATCGCTTTGCGGTATAATATCAATATCAGTTGGATCGGTTCCATATGATATAATTAAATCTAGTGTATGATTTAGACGGTGAGTGGGACCACTGACGTTTTGTTTAACCCCAAAGGAGTTTAATAAATCTGTAAACGCAGCCCCTAACGCATCATTTGTATTATCTACGTGTATGTTAAAATCTCCAGCAATTATTGCTTTATCGACGTTCACCAATAGATCTGAGAGAAAGTCTGCAAATTCTTTTAGGAATTCAGCATATGGCCCTGGAGGTCTATATACAGTAGCCAAGGCTAGAGATAATATGGATTTCCTTCTTACATCTAAGAGCGTAACATTTAGCACAAGTACTTCAAATGAGTTAAACCTGTGACCTGTTTTCTGAGTAATATTAAAAATATCTTTATAGATTGTTGCAACACCGCCGCCACGACCGATCAGATGAGGCTCATGTTTATAATAGTAACCTGGCGGAGTAGATTCGTTTAGACCGAAGTACTCATTTGGTTTAAGCCAGGTTTCAGGAAGGCACAGAACATCAAAATTATTATCTGTGACCATTTCATTTACAATAACTGCCTTAGGTGTGAGCGATCTAATGTTTAGAAGACCTAGCTTTAGAAATAGTTTTTGTTCACTGATATTTAGATTTTCTGGTTTAATTACAATAAGATTTTTGCTAGATCCTGCACTAGATTTATTGTTTGGCTTCACTAAACAAGGAATAGACACAGTTTCTATATAATGTTCCACACTATGCATATTAGTTAAGTTTGGACAGCAAAGGCTGTGATTTGGACTTTGACTTACTAGTCATCTGGTGCGTAATGTCTTGGAGATGTTGTCCGACAGCACAGCCGCTCCGATTCGGCTGGGATGGAGTCCATCTGCACGGTACAGCCTTGGTCTCTCCCAAAACAAATGCCAATTCAGGAGCGCTGTTGTCCCTGACTGAAAATTTTAGGAGCGCAAGCAGAAAATTTAGGGGCACACCTTAAATCAGCTTGCAATGCAATTAATCAAATTTTCCCCCAAATAACTGTAATACTGACAAATTCTTTAATAATAAATAGACTTAATGTTCTGAATTCTTCATGTTTAGTATAATATCGGAGATGCGCACAGAATTGGCATTGTATGTTACTGAATAGTACGCAACCAGTGCAGTTGATTAGCCTACGCTGATTTAGTACACTGAGAATAAGCGTAGCGCTATAGAGTTGCAGCAGCTGTTCTGACTGGAAAGTTCGCCGGATTGCTTGCATTATAAGGACATTGTACGAGTAAAGGACAAGTAAGTCCAGTATTATTTGAATATTAATGTTATATTGCAAGTGTATTGTCGTGGATAGTGTTTCTAAGTTTTTTTGTCTATATTAAAACGGCCGTTTTGCCGCATGTGAATTGCACGCTGTATTATATGCTGTCGATCTTTTGCAGATCGGTTAGTGATCGTTATAATTTGATTACGAATATTTTATGCACTAATATGTTATATTGAGTTCCTCATTTATATCTACAATGTAACATTTATGTGATGCTCATTATTATTTCTTTCATTGTTTTAGAAAACCTTACACATGTCTATCTATGTTGATGCCGAAGCAATCATTAAAAGGCTACCATTTATCCATGACTCTGAGTTCTCTGACAAGAACGCTGTGGCGGTCAATGCACCTTGAGCTGGCTAAATTCTAAATTATAACACTTAACATTATGATATGCTGTTTTATTTTAAGTTCACAGGGCTCCAGGCTCAAATTTGAGGGCAGCACCACCTCAAATGAGAACTTACACCGAGTTCTAAAAAAAAACTGGTTGCACTGGGGCTGACAATAAATCACTAAGCTTAATTTAGGGTGTAGATGAAGTTAACTTTAGTTATTATCATTTATAATGTCTTAAATTTTAATAAAAAAAAAAAGTAGTGAAAACATGTATATTAAGGACTCGGAGTGAAAGCCAATAAACATCCTACTGTTTACAATGGTATTTTTTTAATAAGAGTTTAAATAAGACATTAGCCTAAATCCATGGTGAATGTTGCTGATTTGTGGACTGAAAGCCTTCTATATGTGTTTCTCCTGGTTTCCACGTCAGCACTGTTTGGTCTGATATGGTTTATAACAGAAACTGGATCTCATAGTAATGATGTTATTAATTCTGACATGAATTCAATGGATTTCTTCACTGGATCTCTTTGTAACAGTGTCGCGTGAGCGAGATTGGCCCGCGACTGGCAAGTTGGGGGCTTTATTAGCCTACTGTCAGTGGTTCGGGGTGCTCCATAAGAACGGCTATGCGCTTCTCTATCTATTATTGGTCCAACCTAATAAAAACGCCAACGGTCCGTGAAGCATAGCCTATATGAGTTGCGTATTTTAGTTCCACTTTCATTTTGTTTGCATTCGCTTCTAGGTAACGAGTCGATAGATCGCTTATTGCTCAGACGCACATAGCAGGTTGTGACATTAGTCTCCGTCTCCTTCCCACAGATGTTTACGCGCACTATTTTGTCACTGATTCAATGACGCGCCCCTTCCACGCTTACCATGCACGCTTACCGTGGCAAATTTACTGGTCGCACATGTGCGACTGAATGTAAAATTCAGTCGCACACTCTCAAATTTTGGTCGCAGTCTGGAGCCCTGCAATTATTTACAAAGAGCAGTTTCTGTTCATTACACAATGACATAAACCATTCATTTAATGCAAATAGTCTACTGAACCTTTCCTGTCCTTGTCTGTACGTGGGAAGCGGTCCAGACACGATGATCGCTGCTTTAGGCGCTGTGCTGCGTACCGTCTCGATCAGGCTCCTGTAGTCCTTCTTCAGAACGTCTGCCGCAGCCTAATGTCGTTCGCTCCCGCGTGCAGCACAACAGCTCCGACGCGTTCGTCCCCGTTCAGGATCTCGGGAACCTGTGCAGCGACATCAAGAACACGAGCACCAGGAAAGCAGTGAGTGCGCACCTTACCTTTACCCGAGGTAGCGCGGACATGACGGACCATGGATGTGCCGATGATCACGGCGTCGTCACGTTCCGGCTCGCGAAGAGGGGAGAAGCGGTTCCGAGTGGAGATCTCGAAGACCGGGAGGGGCGGAGAGGTAGTTCTGGTCATGTCTCGTGTCTTCCGCTGTGTGATCCATGGTCCATGTTGTTGTTTCGGTGCCGTAGTGAATGAAGCCCGAGATGATCGCGTCCTCCTGGGCAGAGGAACATACGGAGAAGACATAGTCGGAGTCAAAGAGTTAACGTTACTAACCACTGATTTGTGAGCGTCGGCGCGTGATGCTTCAAGCATTGAGCGCCGATCCAACAGCTCGGCTTGCTTCACCAGCAGACCACGGATCTGTTTCTCGACGTATTCCAGCTCCTGCTTCACCGAGAAGAGCTTGAATGTGTCCTCACCTGCACTCAGAGGTAACGTTAGACATGCATCTGATATGTTCGCCATTATAACAGATGAAAAGTAAATTAGTAGTGATACTACAAATATCACTACTAATTTAGGACTGAAATGCCGGATATAACCCGTATCCTTTCAGTGAAACAGGTGTAAAATGAGACGACCAATAGGCGAGAGGCCACGCGTGGAATGCTAGCGGGCTAAAGGCTAGTAGCCGGGATTCGGAAGGTTGGATATAAGTAGCGATATCAAAGCAATCCAATTGTTTTTTATAAGGAATAGTATCGAGGATAAGTTCACATGATATAAAAATAGAAAGTGCTTGTTTATAAATGAGTGGTAAAGAAGAAAATCAAGGATTAGAACCTTGCACATGCATTGTGGCATGTGCAAGGTTTCTTTGTTGATCATGTGTTGTATTCTGTTGTATATTTGTTGTTTTCTGGCTTTTCGAGCACTCTTTCATTTTTACAGGGCTGCACACCGCATGTCACACCAAATATATTTGTTGCATACTAGGTGGTGCTGTAATAAGTAGGGTTTGGTACCGAAACTGGGCACCGATATGGAACCGGTACCTAAGTAAATGGTATCTAACCGGACCGAATCAAAACGCAGACTTCGTTGCCTCATTTTTGTGCATTCACTTATGTGTATTTAAGAATAAAAATATCAGCCAAGGACTGACTGACATAACGCAAGTTACGCAACCACTCACAGTTCGTTAGTTGTTTCGCATTTTTAGTGTGAAAATGTGAAGTCGATGTCTGTACAATAATAGACTGGCGTACATCTAATAAATGATTAATTCAAGAACGTTGTGCAAGTTTACAGCAACAATAGAGTCACGGACCTTACATACTTTTGAAAATCCAGCCTTCAGTTGATCCTGATGAGCGCTCATTGTCACAGTTGTAAAAATGACGGCGTTCTTTTGGGTTTCGCGTCATGGCATTTAAGGTGATGCGTTCTAAAATAACGATCACCTTGTACAGGACTTGCAGTATGTCAGGAGAGGTGTCATATTTGGCCAGAGAAGGCAAAAAATGTGAAAAGAATTGCTGAGATTTGTAGCATACCAAGAATATAGACTACGTTGCTGTTACTTTAGTGTTATTTTGTGTTAAATTATTGTATTTGGGTTAGGTTTTATTGTGAATTTATGTAAACTTGTTGTATTTTGTATTTACTCTAAAATTTGAATATATTAAATTTTAAGAATTTTTCATTTTATTTTTTTTAATAAAAAACGTTCTTTAATGTCATTAACCATCGTTTTGAGGCTCTTATTTATTTTAAAGTATCGGTTTAGGCACGTTATTAATTTGGCACCAGTATCGGAAAAAAAAACGCCATTAGTATATTTAATAACGCTTTTATATATATATATATATATATATATATATATATATATATATACATATACATATATATACAAATATATATATATATATATATACAAATATATAAATATTTTTTGGTGTATGCCATTTTTGGCTTTCTGGCGCACGTACACTTTTAGTAAGGATCCTACGTACAGTTTTATAGAGCATTAGTAAGAAATACTCCAGCGGCCAAGACCGTGCACTGCAAGATTAACGTTATAACATAAAGCAAAGCGGCAAAACCTGTGCAATGAAGCCCGCGAATGTCCTAGTAATTTGGTTAAACACCAAACTTTATATGAATGTTTTTAACTTTGTTTTGTGTGTGTGTGAGTAAGAGATAGAGAAATTAGAAGCAAGCAGAATATGGTTGTTTCTAAAGCAGACACAGCGTCATCACGCATCTGTGTTTAAAATCTAAGCTCAAACTCAATTCTTAAGTTCTCTGAATTGATCCAGAATTGTTGGAGAGAATAAATAACACAATATCACATATATTAAAAATAAACTGTTGATGCTTGATCTTGCAGACTGCTTTTCTCTTGTGTATACGCTAATCTCGCCGTTAGTCATGCTTCTACCGACGATATGCCATTGATGTGGGAAAATATATCGAACAAGATTCTTGCAACCATAAATGAAAGAATTGACAAGTTTGAAGAAGATTTTCGATCTCAACAGAGTAGACATCGGTACAGGAAGTTGTGGAGAGAATGGAGACAGTCGAGGGTCAGACACGGGACCACGATGGTCCCGCTTATGCTCTCTCGAAGTGGCTGTGTCAAATTTACAGAAGATTTTATCTTTAAAAAAAAGTACTTCTGTATTAATCGTAATATTTGTATAGCAAAAATAAAGATATTATGTGGTTGAAACGAGTTGATAGCTTCACACTGATCCTGAGAGACTGATTGGTCGTCTGAGTAACATGAGCCCGCCCCCTTGTCTCTATGACAGTGTGATACAGAGCTATGTTCAGTCCAAAATCCCCATGCAATTTACCATAGTAGGAAAAACACATGCATTTCATGGGATGACCTTCGCCATAGTAAGTCAATGGGGAAACTTAGGGCCCCTCCTGCCCCCCAGGGGTGCAACTTTTACCCCATTGTGAGCTATGTTCTTACAGAGCCTGTCAGCCTCTTTAAATGTGGTAAATTAAAAGTTTCTGAGAAATCAATGTCAGTGCTATGAGTCGTCAAAGTTTGTGGCAATGTGAGTCTTTGGGATTTCTGAGTCTATGGGAAAGTCTATGGGATTTTTTTTACCCAATGATTTACCCCTGGGGCGAGCACCGTACCATCGATCGCTAAGAAAAGTCACAGCAAACCTCTCCTCAATAATCCACACAATTTGACGCCTCACTCAGGGGTTAGCGGCCTCGTGCCATACTAAATAACTCTATAAAAACTCCATAGTAATTATCTATAAAAAAAAAAATACTTGCTGACGTCAAAGACCCCTGATTGAGACGTCAAATTGTGTGGATTATTGAGGAGAGGTGTGCTGTGACTTTTCTTAGCGATCGGGGGTACGGTGTTTGCCAAAGGGGCAAATCATTGGTTAAAAAAAGTCAGCAGCAGCGCAAATGCAGATTTGAACGTTCCGGTGTGATTTTTGTCAAAGGTTTAAAAGACATATGGCTCGTTTCCACTGAGATGTACGGTACGGTAGGGGTGTAACGATAACCTCACGTCATACATATCACTATACTGAACTCACGATACGATATTATTGCGATACTACACGACATTATAAAAGGTAAACAAAAAACATACTATTGATTAAAAGGCTAAGTTTGGTATTACATTGTGAGTGGAAATGAATAGACTTGGTCTTGGTGCTGGAAACCCAAAGCACAGGACAATAGTGGCACCAGAATAAAAATATCCATGATTCTGAAGCTGAAAGTACAGCTTAAAATCACAAGTTATTGTAAATGAATATGCTTGCACTCTTTCACTAACTAGATATATTTAAAATAATATAGGCAATTTTTTACTGCTAGCATCAGACATTTGGCATCATCAGGACCCACACAATTATTCCCCCATTGCATTATTATACATTATATTCAACATTATATATAGTAATTTAATGTAGTACTCAAACTCTAAACTTGATTTTTTTCTGACACATTCATTTTAATTTTGGTTGAACTATCCATGATACATATTAGTAATATCCACGAGACATATTGTTGCGTTTTTGTATTGCGATATATTGTGACATGATATATTGTTACACCCCTATGGTACGGTACAGGACAGTACGGTTTGGATCGGTAAACCATGTTCCGGCTTTCCTTTCCACCGCCAACAGTACCCTTACTTGACAGGTGTGGTGGTTGCCGGAAAGAAGCAATCAATGACATTTTTGCGCGAAAAAGAAAGCGACATAGTAAACAACAATGGGTGACATACAGCAGATCTTGTTCTTGCATGTTTGTCACAAGAAACATGTGATTGGTTACCATTTTACTGAATCTATATGATACTTCAGTGCAACGTTTGAGTGGTAGATAACCATATATCGTCAATATTATAATATCAAGCTACCATAAATGAATCTGTAAATTTTACAAATCGATTTGCATTATAGCTTGAGGCAAGAAAAATAAATATCATAGACATTTTAGGTATCCTAAAATATCATTTTGTACATCTTATATATTTACTTTCAAGAATGTAGTCCCTACCAAATTTGTACACACCATTTAGACGATAGCTAACCATCAAAAACTAGAATATCGTTTACTAGCAACCAGATTGATAATTCGCTACTCTACTATCATTACTTGATTCATGAAGATAAACGGAGGATAAGATAGCTTCCGTAACATAGTCAGGCAGACAAAAAAACAAAAACAAAGAGATAGTATGCAAGCAATATACTTACGAATCCAAAAGCATGACAGCCAAGTCCGCATCAGTCGGGCACCCCTCCTCCTGCTCACGCCAGAGAGAAAACGCTGGCCCAATGTTGATCCTCGTTCTGCCTTTAACGCGATCACTTTCTCTTTTTCTCTTTTTGCTTTGCTCCGATAAAACCTTTGCTTTCTTGTTTTTCTTTTTTTTGTGGGGGAAAAAAGCATCTCTTTAACATTGGCAGCAACTCAGCAATTATGAATTTATAAGCAATCACATTGAAGTCCAAACGAGCTGTTCGTTGTAGTTCTTGTAAAATGGTTTTTGTATAATAAAATGTCTCGCTTTGGAGTGGACTTGGAGCATAAAAAAGATCGGCAAGTTTACAGGACAAAGCTCAAACAGCAACATTACACAATAGCTAAAGTTGAAGAACTGGAAAAGCATAATAGGACCCCTTTAAGATTAAGTTAATGTATCCAGCCTGATACCCTGTGTTTATATATGTAGGCTTTGCTCTGTGGCTTGAAGACATGAAATATTACATTTTTATGCTGTGGACAGTGGCACACTTAACGGCTATAGCTAAAACATTCTTTTTTTATGGCATACTTGTTTTTATTGTTTTTCTGATTTTTTTTTTTATTTTATTTTTTTTCTTATTTAACAGTCAGACATGCATACAAACCAACATAGTGCAGTAGTGAGCAATCTTGTAAATCCATAATTCCAGCAGTGACAAGAGTGATTTAAGTGTTTGATCTAAGTGTGTATGTGAGCGGGTGTGAGTGTGGGTATGTGTATGTGTGTGTATGTGTAAACAAAGTAACTATTTATTATTTATTACCATTGACATTACCATCACCATCCCACTCCCCACTACCACCATACTGCCAATATTGTGTTGGTAGATTTTTATTGCCATCCTTCCTCCTATGTGACAATTGCCATTGTCAATCCTGTATAAAATAAAAGATGATATAATAAGATAATATAAGATAACCTTCCCCCAAATCTCATCAGTCCCTATCTTTTTCTATTTTTCTCTCTTTTTTTGTGTGTGTGTGTTATGTGCAATGTCTAAAGTGCATTAAAATAGGGAGTACAGTGCGAGTGTGTCTCCAATTGGAACAGAGATGCTGTCCCGTTGAAACCACTTCTCGCCTGTCTTGCCTGCCTTGGTGTTTGTGAGGTTTTTCCATATATACTTATTCCTTTTTTTTCTCTCCCCTATTTTATGTTGTGCTTTCTTGTTTTTCTGTGCTGCTTTGGCCATGACTATAACATTTGGCTCGCACGTCCGATTTGAAGGAAGTGGGGTGGTGGTGAAAGTGACGTATTTGCCGTAAAGCAGTCGTTTTTTTTAGTTCTCTTTGTTCGCCAGTTACTACTCGAAACCCGAAGTTTAAAAGTACAATTAAAAACGCTATAATCTCTTGAATTCGAGATTACGATCTTTTTAACGATTAGTCGTGCAGCTCTACAACAGCAACTAAAACATTATTATTAATGCGAGGTTGGATAGGATTGGAGATTACTGCGACTAAACACTGCAATTACTCCTTTTATCTTCCAGTTCTCGATGTTAGAGCACTTTAATGGCCAGCCTCTCAGTGTGCTTTGCTGTCAGAAGAAAGAGGCTTTGCTATGTGCCAAGACTTTGAGCCAAAAAAATGTGGAAAGAATCCGTCATCTACCCTCTTTCATGAGGTATACTCACATTTTCACTCCAATAAATGTCTACCACTACAGTTCTGTAACTACACAACATGTGTGTTTGTAGGTATGTGGAGACTCAAGAGCCCCAGGAGCAGGTGCTGCTCCTTACCAGTGATGAACATGTCAAGGTAACTGCTTCTACTATTACTATTATTACTCCATAATAGTCCATGCAGTTGACTGAATTGTGTCTCCTTTTTATTTCTATTACATGCGGAGTGTAACAAGTTCTGTGTTGTAGTAGTTGTGTCTGGCTGACAATTTCAACAGTCTATTAGATGATGCACCACAAACCTAAAAAATATACAATACGGTAACTCATGCCTTGTATAGTATCAATGGGCAAATTTATTTGCAACTGCAATTCCAACTCCCACCACTTACTGCTGAAGACTTTGACAAATGACCAAAATATTCCAAGTATAGTTCACTTAAAAATTAAAAATGGTAAACTTAAAAATGTTTTAATCCTAGTGGTACTGGTGGATTTCCACGGGAGATTTGAGCATTTAGGGCTGCAACAAACAATTATTTTAATAATCAATTAACCTAACGATTATTAGAATGATTAATCTACTAATTGTCTATTATTTTGCTGGCTAATCAGTAAGTTTGGAATGATTATTTAGCTTTTTCAATTAGTCAAATGCTCTCTAAGCATTGTTTAATAGGCCCACTGGTTTTCTTAGAACTGAAACAGAAAAAGGGTCATTTACTTAAGGACACAAAAATGGTAAAATATGAATCTCCAAACCATTATAAATATAAAATTACTATTTTTTACATGACAATTGAGCTGACAGAGACATTCTCATTCACCTTTTAATTTACTGTATAAAAAAGAAAAAGTAACTGCCATGATATACTTCCTAACATCTTTTGTAAGTCTTCATGATTATGGAACAAAATACAGGCAAGTGATGAGACTATAATAGTGTTACAGTAATAAAAACAGCCCTGACTCCTAAGCTTGATCAAGCTTTATTCTATGCAAAAAAAAAAAAAAAATCATCACGTTACTGTAATTATATTATTATTGATAATATTAGTACTATTAGTAGTAGTATTGCATTATCTAATAAAGAGATTTGCGTTACCATTAGTTAGTTAGCTCCAGCTGGAGAACACTCGGTTCTCACCGGCTCCTCTTTAATTGCTCCAACATGCATGTTGTGCTCCCGTGAAAAGCAAGTTTCGCCTTGTATGTATTGCACATGACAGCATTGTTGGTTTTAAGTTTTGTGAAACTTTCCCAAACCTTGGTTGTTCGGATTCGTTTGCACTCCGTCATAATTCGCACTGTTTTGTCAATAGTATTTGTAAAGGGCTGCATTGCACTCTAGCGTTTTGATGATCAATTTGATGACAGATCCAGAAAGGTTCAAACGAATCACCAGTGACAACAATCGCCAATTTAATCGGTGCGATTTACTGCAATGTCAGAACCAGAACAAAAGTGGATGTTTCTTACTAGTTCAGATGATATTTTCCGGTGAAAATTCTAATGTTGGTCATACATCTAAAAAGAAGAATCTATGATTTTTGAATGACAGGATCCATACCGGCGCGGTGACCAACAGCTGCACACTCTCCTCAAACATTATGTTCATCCACGCTGTGCGGTGTCGAAGTACAACTCACGTAAAGTTGAAAATTCCACGAATGACTACAATTTTAGATTGAGATGGCGACAAAGAGGAAGAACTGCAGACAGCAGCTTTAATTAGGTTCCAATACAATAATATTGAAACTGTGTACACAGTGTTTTCCATTTTGAGGCATAGATCATGAGATTTAAAGAAGATTAAGTCAAGCCATCCTGCTTGCTGACATTAACCGTTTGTCACTTCTCAAAGTACAGCTGGGCCTTTGTCTCTATGAAAATGTTAAGGTTTGAGTGATCTAATTAGGTTGAGTGGATCATCTATGCATGACACCGTTATGCTGATGAGATTGGGGCTGGGAAATTTCCAGCAACGAGCTGAGTCCTGTATTTCATTTACATGCTTTGTTTCAGAGTGTCTCCACCTCAGTTTATATACCCTCCCCCTTGAAAGGTATAAAAACTACAATATATTGCCTGATTAATCGTTGCAGCTACTGTTGTGGCAAATTCTTGATCTTTAGTTCAAGAGAAAATCTTTCAGATTCGAGGTTTCAGGTCTCAGAAAACTTTATTGAGCAGTTCAACAAAGTGAGATGTAGGCCAGGTATCTGAATCTTACAGTGGTCAGTATTCAGGTCTTATACATTTTTCTTATCTTCAGTTGTTCATGGTTGTTTTTACTTACAATTCCAGCTGCGTCTTCACATGACCTTTGGACTTACATACATACACAAGTATTCTATGTGTTTTCCACCACCCGTTCTTTTCTCTTGTCTCCCCACATTCTCCAATCTACACACTTTTAATACACAAGTATTCTATGTGTTTTTCACCACCCGTTCTTTTCTCTTGTCTCCCCACATTCTCCAATCTACACACTTGTATTTGTCAGACACATGTATGGGGCAGTAGAATTCTCCAACACAACCTCCCTTTGGGACTACCTCTAGTCCCACCATCAATATTGGTACTCAGAATGCATCTTCATGAACCAGTCTTCTATTGTTATTGTTCAACATGGTCAATATAGACCATCCATCTTTACCAAGCTAACTTGTATCACAAAGGTGCACTCTGGAGGAAGGGCAGGACCAAACATCTCCACTCCCAATTTACTAGAATGGAGTAAAAGATCCCACCTTTCTTTTAAAGCATCATTTCTAAGGGGTGTGCTTCTCTTAGTTCAAAACCGTTCAATGCTTATGTTGCATGTGTTTAGAATCTTTACTCTGTCCCACGGTGCCAGAGGAACTGCGCAGATGCTATCTGGGTTGCTTCATCGTTGCCAGAGGTGCTCAGGCTGTACCTAGAGCGCTATCTGGTGTTGGAGCAGACAGCGGGTTTTTAAACCACCAGTTGAGTCTACTCTTGTTTCTTCAACAATCGATGACCGTGCTTTGCAAATAATTCCCCTATTTTGCACCATAACTATAGACATGTTCCAATAGCATAATGCAAGTTCTCCCCTTCTTAACTTGTTACAGGAATGCCCTAAAATATATTCAAAGTGTTAATAGTATAAAGTGAATAAAGTGATCAATGGTAATAAAAAACATTCTTGTCTTTTCCCCTTATTTCTGGTTGCATTAGCTCGTTCCACGGGCAATGACCTGCTTCAGACCCTCTATCATCCCCTCTCATTCACATATTTATAATTGTGACAGTTTGTGTGATTATATGTAAAATATTTTTCGTAGGATTATACTGTATAAGTAGACTTATATTCTAAAAAGGTTATATGAGTAAATATATTCAGGAAAAGGGCTCTTATAAAATCAAAGACATATAGAAAACTCCCTACTCTACCCATGTGCTAATTGTTCTAACTAATTTTATCCCCAAATTAAAATACACAGTGGGGCACTCCTACACAGATGAGTCAAAAGAGTATTAAATCAAAAGTGATAAGACACCCTTAATCCTTACTGTTTCATCCAACCCCCTGGATCTGAGAAAAGGCACAACACCAACAGTCACAGCTATTATTATTCCCATCTGAACACGCCATTCTTTCCATGATCCAAATACAGAAACAAACCAGTACCCCAAGCTCTTCTCTCTCCCCGCATTGGTAGCAACTTCCTGTCTTAATTCTTTTATCTTCTTCATGGCCCTAGTAAATGATCCATCCGGGGCTGTGTTATTTGGGATGAACGTACAACAATCAGATCCAAACATTACACATACTCCTCCTTTTTCTGCCAATAACCAATGGGCTTTATGCCCAGCTGCACTACTTCCTGAACTTCAGCTAGCTCCTTGTTTCCTCTCTGCCATTATTGGCCAAATTGATTAATTCAGGTGTACCTGACCTCAGTAGTCATGGCAACAATAATCAGACACGCCTGAATTAATCAATTTGGCCAATAATGGCAGATAGGAAACAAGGAGCTGGCTGAAGTTCAGGAAGTAGTGCAGCTGGGCATAAAGCCAATTGAGGGCTTGTCTGTTTTGCCATGTCATTCTGCTAGTTATTCTTAACTGTCTTCCTCCACATAGCAAATAATAATCAGCAATTGCTTCTGTCTGGTTTTCCAGTGGTAAATGGACTGCATTTATATAGCGTTTTCATAGACCTAATGGCCACCAAAGCACTTAACATATTGCCTCACATTCACACACTCATTCTTACACCGACGGCGGTGTCAGCCACACAAGGCACCATCCAGCTCGTCGGGAGCAGCTGGGGTTAGGTGTCTTGCTCACGGACACCTCGACACTTGGCCAGGTGGAACCGGGGATTGAACCACCAACCTTTCAGTTTGTAGACAACCTACATGAACGACTGAGGCACTGCCGCCCCTATCATAGAGGTCCTATCAGACTGGGAAACTTAAAGTGGCACCTTCACAATTGTCCTGGATTTGTGTTACTGTCATATTGTTTTTCACTGTGGCTGTGGCATAATTTGAACTGATGGAACTGATGCACATTTGGGTTATGGTTCTAGTACATTTCATAATGAGTGCTTGGGCTGCTTTGTTTTAGCCAATATGCAGGCTTCAGTAAGTGCTTTAAGTTCAGCCAATTGCTCACAATGTTGACGTATCACAGAAGTAAAATTGTCTCCATCTTTTTGTCTCATTCTAGTGCATGTATACTGTTTACCTTGGAAAGTGAAGGAAAAAAGGTGTCTGCTTTCCTCTGCTAGTGGAACGCTGAAAAATGCAGAACAGAGATCAATCACAGTGAAACAATTAGCAGCAGGTGGAACATTTGTCAATAGCGTATGCGGATCTGGAACCTCTGCTGGCCAATCTTCATGTGGGACTGAATTATCTGCTCTAAACAAAGTATTAGTGAATTCACAGCATTCAATTTGTAACGCTGCTCCCTCTGGTCCTAATATTATATAATTTGAAATCAGACACACAGTCTGCCCTTTGGTTCCTTCTAACCACTCTTTTTTTGTTATTGGATCTCTAAGGGGATCATATCTCATTGTGCAATGGAATTCAGTTTCTGGTGGAACTGGTTTCTGAAGTTGCTCTTTTATAGATCTTCCCTATTTTTCAAGTGTATCCCCTACTCCCCAATCTATGTTCCCTATCCAGAATATATTTGTCTACGGTTCTTGTTGCTCAGCTTCACCCATTACTAACATCTGACAATACCTGTGTTTTCTATATATATATATATATATATATATATATATCCCTTCAGGAGGGCCATGGGTTGACGGGTCCAGATACTTGGTGCTGTTGATTTTGGGTCTCTGTTGCCATGGTTGATTCATCTGACCTTGCGAGTCATCTTGGGGCCATGGGCTAACTGGACAGTGTCTCTTGGTGTGTCCAGGCTGGTTGCATCCCCAGCACATGACTTGTTGGTCTGGGATTCTCTACTGGTTATTATATTGTCTTCCTCTTCCCAGCATTGTTCTGTTTCTATTGTCTTGGTGTTCAGGAAGGTAATTCACAATAGGTGCATTTGGTTGTTGTGGGTTTCCTGCATTGATTGGCACATTCTGACCCATGTTGACTGGTGCTTGCTGTATGATTTGTGGCGCTTGACTTGGTATGTTCATAGCAGACAACACTGCAGACTGATCTTCAACTTCCCTTACTGCAGCCTGTACTTTCTTCTTTTTAATCAGTTCATCCAGTTGTAGCTGGGTCAATTTTCTTTGAAGTTCTCTTACTTGATTCCTCAGCTTTAGTTCATTCTACCTGTAGTGTTCCACTGCATGAGCCACATGGTTGCTGAACTCCTTTGATGTCTTTGAGCCCAACCTGACCACATCTTCCAGCTTGGCTTTTACAGATGGAAGCATAGCATCAATTATGGTGGATCTGGGCTTGGGGCGGCAGTGGCTCAGTGGTTCATGTAGGTTGTCTACAAACTGAAAGGTTGGTGGTTCAATCCCCAGTTCCACCTGACCAAGTGTCGAGGTGTCCATGAGCAAGACGCCTAACCCCAGCTGCTCCGACGAGCTGGATGGCGCCTTGTATGGCTGATTCCGCCGTCGGTGTATGAATGAGTGAGTGAATGGGTGAATGTGAGGCAAATGTTAAGTGCTTTGGTGGCCATGGGGTCTGTGAAAGCTCTATTTAAATGCAGTCATTTACCATTCACCATTTATCTGAATAGTGCTGTTATTACTGGATCTCGCTCAAGGTCTCTCCAGTTCTTGCTTCCATTTTCTTGACTGTCTTTAAACATAGGTGACTGAGATGACTGGCTTCATCTCCTATTGGTTCCCCTTTTTAGCATCTTCGGATCCATCTGAGTTTGATAATGCTCTCGAAGAGCCCGCCATATTGCAGCTCTGTGCCTGTCCAATGGTGTGGCATCCATCCTGGTCGAATTGACTGCAGCTCCAAGTCCAGAGGGTTTAAGGATTTCATTAGTCTTTGTACTTCCAACGCTCTTTGCCTGCAGGGCCTTGACATCTCCGATGGCTAGTATCTTTCCCATTGTTTCTTCTTCCAGCAGTCTGATCCATTTGCCAGCCCCTTCATGTAGGTCAGGGAGGCGGGCTATCAGTCCATCCAGATCTTGTCCTGCCCATGGCACATACTGTCCTTGATGCCCTTTGATCAGGATGGGGCATTGTAAGAGATCTTCTTCCAGTTGTTCCTCTTCATCTTTATATGGACTCGTGTGGTTTGCGTGTTAGTATCTCTCTCAATTTGTCTCCTCTCCTCCAGTGTGGTTCGCTAGGGAGTGCTTCTTCTAAAAGGAGGGTTCCAGACACATGCTTGTATTCCTTGTGATAGCCAGCTGAATGGGATCTTCCTCTTTGATGTACAGTATCTGTTGGTCTTTCTCCATAGAGTCTTTTAGGATCTGTCGCATGGCTTCAGCTTCTTGCTGTATCTGTTCTTGAGTTATCAATATATCTCTTTCCATTTCTTCCTTCACGTGCAAACTGTGGTTTCTATCCTGTATCCTGTAGTTCCTGCAAGGCCTTATTTGCGTGGCAATATGGGTCAGACAGAGCGGGGTTTCTGTGTGTGCTGATTAGATGTCTCGTGTCACTGCTTTGACTTCCCCCACGATTCATGCTGCCCCATCCTAATACATCTTTGACTCCACGCATGCCTGCAGCCTCTACTCTTCTGTAGTCTTGTTTTACCTCTTTCTCTTCTTTCTCCTCTACATCCTCTTGTCCTTCTTCCTCATTCTCATCCTCAAAATTCACCTTTCCTTTTATAGTCACTGTTCCGGCCACTAATGGCAGTTGTTTACCAGTCAAGTCATAGGGTGGTGCATATGGGGGTGGGGTTTCTCTCTTAAGTTCTTTGATCAATTGTCCTCCCTTCTCTTTAAACAAATTCAACACCTCTTGTTCTTTTCCCTGTTTCTCATCTCTATTTTTTTTTACTCTTATTGTGGGCTTTGTGATTTAGTTTGGTCCCATGGACTTTTATTGTTATCTTCAATATGTTCCGCGTGCCGACAACTGTGAGGGGGGTGAATTTTTTTTCTAACTCGTTAGTTTAGATCTTATATTTAGATATAAAATGTATGACAAATAAGGGCGGTTCACTTTGATTGACAGCTGATAACGGGCTGCTCCGAGTGAATTTGACGTCTCGGCCATGATCTGACACAACACATCATACCACCTCTGTATCCTTTCTGAAACTTTTGTATTTCCCAAGATTTTCCAGTATGGCGCCGCCCATACCCCCCATAAACAGCCTCAAACCCGTTCTTCAGAGAGTCTATGGGTGACGTCACAGAGGCTTTGTCCATATCTTTTACAGTCTATGGGTGACACTGAAGCCATCTTTTCAGCACCTATTTATTTGTACCCCACTTAATTAGTTAAGGCGCAGTCACTTAATTTTCTGCTAATATTTAATAATTCAGGTATATGTTTTGTTTTCTTAAAATATTTCAAAATGGTTCGTACTGGTGGTACCTTGGGACAATGGCTTCGCTTCACTTCTTATAGCTTGTTCTATGCACTGTGCTGCCAAGTTATGTTCTCCCCCTGGTATATTAATTCAAAAGGGTATGTTTTCCTCAACATGCCTCGTACAGGTATATCTCTTTCCCTTATACAAATAAGTAAGAGATGGAGTAAATTTCATCTCATGTCCCTCCCACATGGTTATTGATATATAAAGTTCCTCTCTGGTACAAGTTTCTAATGGTAATGCTGGTTCAAATAAATCAATTAAAGTTTTTCTTTTTTTCTTGTTTAGAAATCTTCTCACTCTACTCCCCCTCTAGCCTCTCCTGTTCGTCCAGGATTGTGACATTTTCAGCTGTCGCTGACACTTCTTCTATCTCTTCTCTGTTTCGTTATATCTCTTCCCACAGATGACTAATTCTGCTTAGATTATTTCTCAAAACCACCATTACCATCAATCTTGCCACTAACACTGGTCTAATATCTCTTGCCCTTCCAACCTCAAAGATTATGTCACTTTTTCCACTTCACTGGCCTTACGGATGAACCCACCATCATATATACATTTTTCAGAATAGTTGCCACTCCTAATACTCTAAGCCAACGCTTCCATGCCTTCCTTTTCAGATACGGGATTATTATTGTGTCAATCTTTATTTCTAAATTTATTTCTTATTCACGCTCCTCATTTCTTTCTTTTTTTTGAAGATGTCAAAGAATAAAAAGCTCTCCTTCTCCGTCACTTCTCTCCCTCCTTATTTCTTTCTCAACTCAGATACACTTAGTTTGTTAGTATATTCATTCACACACCCGGGACTTCATTCACACAAACATACACATACATTCACTCGTTATTTGATATCTTATACTAAATGCAGAAACGATGCTTTGTTACTCAGTTCTTGTCCAGCAAAAACGGTGTTTCTCTGTCTGGATCACAACGCTTACAGTCTGGTAAGTGGCCAAACAGTCGACAAAACCAATTTCTCGGAATGTTTCTTGTTCTCTGATACATATTTTTAAGCCCAGAATTTTGACAAGTGATTTACTGATTGGCTATACGCCCGGACTTGTTTTGCAGTATATCTAAAAGGCGCCTCTTCTTTGTGTCTTCCCCTGAAGCATAAAATTATTCTTGTACTTTTAATCAGTCTATGTTTTTTATCTCACTTATTTTATTCTGTTTCCTCAATCTATTAATAATCCTTTTATTAAGTTAATGCACATCTTGCATATATATACTTATATTTCATTAGCCTCTCTCTACACTGCCCTCCTCACCACTCAGTCTTGGTAAAAATAACCGAACACTCAGTGCACTTACTTCGTTTAAGACAAACATACAAATAATAGAATAACAGCCCCCCAGTCCACTTCTTGCACTTTTGGCGCACGTCTGCGCTTAAACACACTTCTTGCGTTTAATGTAAATGCACTTCTTACATTTACAGCATGCTTCTCACACTTTAAAACAAACATATAATGTAAATTGACTTCTTACATTTACAGTGTGCTTCTCACGCTTTAAAACAAACAAACATATAATGTAAATGCACTTCTTACATTTACAGCGTGCTTCTCACGCTTTTAAGACAAACAAACATAAAAATGCACTTCTTACATTTACAGCATGCTTCTCATGCTTTAAGACAAACATATAAAACTGCAGCACTTCTTTGCATTAAAAGCGTACTTCTTTACGCCAAACGCGTTTTCTTGTGCAGTTACACACGCTACAGCGCTCACACACACACACACACACACACACACGCTTTTCACGTTGCAACACTCACACGCACACGTGCTTCTCACGTTACAACACAGAACACACACATAACACACACACAAGCGTTTCTACAGGACCTGAAAGCCCGACTCCCTTCTCCCTTTTTCTCAATTAAATTTTAATCTTTTTACGGTGGAGTCTAATATTTTAAAACAATTACTAACCAGGGTGACAGCTTACCGGTAGTGACCACACAAAACAAAATCATAGGCAAAAGCTGCTTACCCCCTTTATGCCGGCCGGCTGTTTTTGTTTTGTGAGATCTCCACCAGGGCCTTCACCACGGCTGCTTGACCCCTGCCCGCTCATGGCTGGCAACGCCAATTATGTCGTGGCAAATTCTCGATCTTTAGTTCAAGTCTATGAAGTCTGGTTCAGCTCTCAGAGAAAATCTTTCAGAGTCGAGGTTTCAGGTCTCAGAAGAATAACTTTATTGAGCAGTTCAACAAAGTGAGATGTTGGCCAGGCATCTGAATCTTACAGTCATCAGTATTCAGGACTTATACATTTTTCTTATCTTCAGTCGTCAAATTAGGGCTTATTCTGTTATCTTTTCCCCTTTGCTCCTCCCCACTCTTTCGCCACAATTATGTTTTCATATTGCTGACTCATAACTGTGGCCAACCATTAGCACACGTTTTTTTGTTTTTTTAAAATGCTTACACAGGTTTTTTATGTACTTTCCCAGCTGTCTTCACATGACCTTTGGACTTAAATACATACACAAGGATTCTATGTGTTTTCCACCACCCGTTCTTTTCTCATGTCTCCCCACATTCTCCAATCTACACACTTTTATTTGTCAGACACATGTATGGGGCAGTAGAAATCTCCAACACAACCAACAGCTCGTGTTCTCAATAAAGAATCCTGCTGAAGATGCAACCCGAGTCTCCTGGTCTTCGCTTCTGAGTTTCCTACACTTTAGAAGAAAAAGTTCACAACAATGGGCTGTATACCGGTTTAAAAGAAAAACTTGTGCGCAATGCTTAATTTGTAAATGAATAATTGCGGGATCAAATAATACAATTAAAAGGCGCTGTGACTTCAGTTTTTTACCAAACTACCCAATTTGGGGATGGCATCTCTATCATTTGCTTTAACCACTATAATGTTGGCCAGAGGTGCCAAATCAATTTCTGCCCTTGCTCTTTTAGCTTATGTGTAGCTGAAATAACAAAACACTCATAGCACTCAACAAACCATCATGGTTTTTGTAGTCATAGATGCACATGTGCTTTGTATGCATTATCACACAGTATATACTATATTTTATATATAGGTATATCGGTGTAAAGCCTAATATGTTTGGTAAAACACCAACTAATAAAATTTGTACAAGTTTGTAAAAGTAACGTTCATGCTAATAATGTTACTAATGCAGATAAGAATAAATGACTTACTAAGTCAGAAGTTATTTATCTATTTTATTTTACTGACAATCGAAGATTGGATAAGTCTGTGACCCATTAAAATTTACTTTTTTTTCCCAGGGTTTAGTTTTAAATGCACAAATAGCAGCATAAACAACATGAGGATTCACATATTGTCACATCACACACCTGCAGTGCTTCTGTGAATGGAGAAAAACAATAAAACTGTATGCATAGAAGGATAAAATATGTGTAAATATATTTCACTTAAATAATTTATAGATTAACAAAAAAAAAAAACTGCAACAAGTAGCAGATGCAGAGTTCTGGTTTATCTTTGCGACGTACTCCAAAAACAAGTTCACGGAAAGGAAACTGAGTCTGCAGAAAGTGGCATTCTATTTGTTTTCTTCATTTTACAGAAGCACAATGTTTTTTGTTTATTGTGAGTGTACACACATAAAAGTAGACCCTTGAGAGAATGATGTTGGAGTATTTTAAGTTAGAATACAGTAAACCAAACGTTTTACTTTTTAAGTTGTTCCGCTGATATGAGGATATGTGTCTGTGTGTTTGTCATGATTATGTAACGCCTGTTACCTGTACTGTGTTACCCCAACACTACTTGACTCAATTGTGAACTTGGCGTCTATGGATTCTTTGGGTCACGCTTTATCAAAAGTAAAAAAGTCGTATATGCACAGTTTGGGTTTGTGACATGCTCCAAAAACAATTATAAAAGGGGCATCTTGTTTGTTTTCTTTATTTTGTAAATAAGCATTAAACTAATCTTCTTTTGTGATTTGTGTCTTTTCAGGATGTATGTCAAAAATTTCTGAAAAACCTCCATAAATACCACAAAAACTAATCTTCTTTTGTGATTTGTGTCTTTTCAGGATGTATGTCAAAAATTACTGAAAAACCTCCATAAATACCACAAAAATTACTGTCCAGTTCTTCAATGTCTGCACTCTTTGACATCATTACTGCCCAAGTTTCCTCTCGGGAAACACGTAAGTAGACCTTTTGGCAGCACTTTCTTTTTTAAACATTACATGTACTTAACAGTAAATTATGCATAATTACATGCAACTAAACTGGTAACACTTTATTTGAATGTGTCCTTGTTGCACGTTACATGTGTTAACCATTGTAATAACTATAAATTAGGCAAAATTACATGCAACTAACCCTCACCTAAACATTAATCCCACCCTAGCCCTATAGCAAGTACATGTCTTAAATATTACTCTGTAATTGAATGCATAATTACACTCTAACAGGGACATGGTTACTCTTTTTTTTTTAGGATTAAGGTTTCGCTTTGTTTAGGGTTAGTTGCATGTAATAATACATAATTTATAGATATTACTAAACTAACTAGAAGTAACATGTAACAGTGACACAGTAAAATAAAGGGTTACCTTTAATCCCAAACCCAAACTTTATAGTAAGTATGTTAGTTAATATTACTCAGTATTTAAACCAAATTAAGTAATCATTTACTTCCAAGACAAAATGGTCAAATTATCTTTTCTTTTTCAGAACACAATGTAGATTGTATAGTAGGAATATAATCAAGATGTACTACATTTGTCATGTTACTGTTGTCATGTGGCCTACCAGTCTCAGTCTTTATTTACAAAGAAGTTTTACCAGAAATTGTTACTGTGAAAATTTATATTGTAAAACTTGTCTAACCATTTATTGGCAGTGAATATGTACATATACACACACACACTTTTTTCAGCTGAATTAAGAACTAAAGACAATGGCTAGTGTTTAACGTTCATCACATGTAACTGTTACTGTGCTTAGATTCGAGAACTGCATGTATCCTGCATTGAGAAGAATCTGTGGGAGACAGAGGAATATGACTCAGCCATGCAGCTTCTGAGGTAACCCAGTCTATTAACCTGTCCGAAATGACCTTTTGTCTTTTTAGTTAGTTTATTTTGGATGAATTATAGACCTGAGTTGACGTCAGGCATGCTTGCTTAACACGCAGGAAGCAACGAGGTTCATTCTCGCATGTTACCCCAGCGTGTTTGAGCTTCTGCAAGAACCAATGAAACTAGTCTTTGCGTGAGTCTCAGCAGTTTTGTAAATGGATTTTAAGGGGAAACTCTTACCTAAGAACTTTTACTGCTATTTAGCAGAACTCTTAGTGGTAAGATGAAATGTTTTGTGAATACGGCTCCTGATTCAATTCATTTGTTCATGAGGAGCAGGGCTGAAAATGGGGTGTAATGCGGGAGGACAGAGTCTGGCGAGTGAATTTTGGATGGCAGTCCAGTTCAAATTGTTTAGGGAAATGAAGGACTTTCTGTATTTTGTTCTCTTAATAGACTACGGTGGCCTGTTGCACTTGTCTTGGTTTTCTAAAAATGCAGCATTTAAGTTAAAAGAAGTTCAACTTATGGTAAATGGACTGCATTTAGATAGCACTTTCACAGACCCAATGGCCACCAAAGCGCTTTACATTTGCTTCACATTCACTCGCTCATTCATACGCCGACGGCGGTATCAGCCATGCAAGGCGCCATCCATCTCGTCGGGAGCAGCTGAGGTTAGGTGTCTTGCTCTTGGACACCTCAACACTTGGTCGGGTGGAAACGGTGATTGAACCACCAACCTTCTGGTTTGTAGACAACCCGAACCTACATGAACCACTGAGCCACTGCCGCCCCAACATGCGTTTAAACTTATCCGTATAAACTGCATCTTGCGCTTTTTTCGTTCCACTGACCTAAACGATAAGAGCAAAACCATGTTCTGTGTCAATGGCCTCCAATACCGTATTTTCCAGATTATAAAAGTCATTTTTGCCTGTTAACACATTCACATCCAAGCCTATTTATGATCAAACTAAAATGCAGTCAACCGAAGTTACACGGCTCAAATTAAATTGTCTGTCGTACAGAATAGCTGTTCCGGTCAGCGGACAACCACTCCACTGTTGTGGTACACTAAATAACAATGTGCTTTTTATGTTGTTATTGGGTCATAAGTGAATTTCAAAGCCTTGTTACATAATACATAATAATTTATCAACCAGTTTTTTTCAATGCGAATATATAAACGTTTGGTTTTGTGCCAAATGAAAGATGTGAGCCAATAAATTGTGATTTAGCATTGTCTGCTTTGCGAGCACTTGATTTTCCATGATTTTAACAATATTCCATGAGGTATAGGCCTAACACTGGACTACACATGGTATTTCCTCACTCTCTTTTTATTAGTAAAAGGGTAATATTAATCTTTTAAATTGTGTTAAACGACTGAATCTTAATCTTCTTTATTTTTATTTTTGAATTACTAAACCTGGTTCTTGCCTTGAACATAGCCATAGAAGCTGGAATGTAAACAGTTTTATGATTCAGTGGTTCCTGTATTTATTGGAGGAATTGCTCCAGCAGTTTCAGTGTCACTCTTGATTTATTTCTCCCCAGGATTCTTGCAAAAGATGAGCTTGTTGCAGCTTTAGAGAAGTGTGCTGAAATTCTTAAATCTGCCAAAACCAAAAGAATGCAGCATGTTCTGGAACAAGTGGAAGATTTTATTGGCAGATTAGAAGCGCTGGAGGGTAAGTCAGTATGTGTTGTTTCCATCCAAGTATCAAATGAAATGTTTTTTTTTTTTTTTTATAGAAATAACAAACTATTATAGAAACAAACTATTTGCTTTTCCATTCAGTGGATTCAAGAGAACAAACTAGTCACTTCTGGAGAAATTGGATAAGAATTTGAAATGTCTTATTTTTGGGAACAAATCTGTGTCAGTAAATGCAATTTGTTTTATTAATAATATTAATGCCAATCTTCTTCAGATCAACATTTGGAATGCTGTGCAAAAATAGTGCTTGCTGATATTTTCTTCTGAGTTTACAAGTCAACATGACTCAAAGTCAGCAATTTATTCTGTAAATGTTTCCACCAGCAGCGGCTCGTCCATAGAGGGCGCTGGGGCGCCGACGTGCCTGCCTTATTTATTTACTTATTTTCTTTTATTTATAATCTCTCATTTTGAAAAATAATCTTTGTTAATTACATTCTAATAATGGTTTTACTTTAGAACGCATTTAGATCTCTGCAGAATAATATTTGCATGCACTTTCAACGTTGTTACGTTTATCATGTTGGTGTAGTAGTAGCCAATAGACCTTTCTCACAATAACCAGAAATACGTAATCGTTGTGGAAGCGGAGTTCCTGTCAACGTCAACACATCAGAAAAACATACCCGGGGAAGAGAAAATTAATCAGAGAGTCTTCACAACTTCGAAAAAATGTAAACTTGTCACGGTCCAGTTGTTGATGACTTTGTAAAATGGTGTGGTGATGCTTGTCTGCAGCTTGAATTTGAATTTATTGACAGGATAGCCCCTTGAGATGTAACATCTCATTTTCAAGGGGGTCCTAAATGTAGCTGAATATATCTAAGGCCAAAGATATGACTATTGATTTCAGAACTGAAGCTAATTCTTCCCAATTCATTAAAGGTGAGAAGGTGCAGTGTGTGGAAAGTTATAAATATTTTGGGACTATTATTTACAATAAACTGCGTTTTGACGTGAATACTAAAAAGAAGTCTGTCAATTTAATTCAACATGTTATGCTCTTAGGTAGTGACCTTTTTTTGCACTGCTCTTGCTATAGAACGGTCAAAGATGAAGAACAATTTATACAGACGTTAACTACTAATAAATATTAACTACTTCATAATACACGAATCATAATTTATAAATAATAAACATAAACATTGGTGGTTTGTGAAATGGTGACATGAGAAGTAGAAAAGATCACAGGATCAATAACATGCCGCCGGATAGCCTGAATCCTTTTCCGTCGAACTTCATCAACAGGGAACTGAGGGAAGGAATGAAAACGACAGATATGGCTGCTTTTGGGAATAACAAAAAAAGACCGGTACAAAACAACTCTTACTAGTTGCTTCCGCTATTTGTTCTGACCGGAGCGGAAGAAGATTACCACGACAATTGCGTATTTACGGTCACAAATACGGAAGTTGTGAGAGGCTGCCTTCTGTGGGCTCCAGCTCACTCAGCCCTACAGTGCTGGAATTTAAGCCAATGGTTCCCCGGTTGCTACGCAAAAAAGTTTATATTTCGTCAATCACCGTTGTCGAATTTTATGGTTTGGGGGCTCTGAAAATATCGCCCAAGACACCCATAGTACCAAGATTAGAGCATTGCACCTGCTGTACCACACAACATTCACCTCAGAGAGGAATACGAGTGCAGTATGACGGCGCCGGCGACATCGAGTTACACTAATGTAGTCTTGGGATTTGAGCTTGCCCCAAATGAGAGAAGTGTGTGTGTCTGTTACAGACACACACACTTCTCTTGTTACAGTGACAAGAGTTTAACCCTTGTTTAAGTTTAAGGCCTTGTCTTTTAGGGTATATACGTATATTTTTTTCAAAATATTCAGATAACCCATATCTTTTAAATGTATTGTTTACTTTAAATTAAATTTAGATTGTATGTTAGGTAACTGAACCTGAATGAATTTAAAATTAATGTGCTATATTTCACAACAATATATTTGTTTTATTCTCAACTTTATTCTCATCTGAATTATAAATAATTTATTTCTGTATAAAATAATACCACCATTAAAAACACATTTGATTTTCTTTTTTAAATCAATGTAGAATGTCTAACTTAAATTGATAGCCTTATTAGACCATTGGTATGGATTGGTTTAAGTTCTTTTATTGGTATAGACAAGGGACATGGCCAGAAGTGTGTTATAGGCCATGTTTCGATGGAGCTTTTTGGTTTCTTGCCACTGTTGCCTTTGGCTTGCTCTGTTGGGGATATTCAAATTAATTAACTAATCAGTAATACCCTTGATCAGCTCTACCAAAATACTATTTTTCTTCTGTTATGCTGTATTTGGCTCTTTAGAGTTTGCGTGGCAATAAGCCAAAGAATTGAGTGTATTAAAAATGTAATCACTAGATGTACAGTAAATACCCTTAGTAATGCATTGCTTTGCCTGTCAGGTGTCACTTCAGAAGATCCCACTGGGGATGGTGTCGTCTTGGAGAAGAACAGAAAAACAGATCTCTTTCAGCTTCAAAAGGTAAATTATCTGTTGACTTATTTAGCTTATTTAACTGGAATTTGTTTCTCTTTGCACGTTTTACATGGATGTAATGTGTACATTTAAAAAGGGACAACCATTATTGATTATAGAGATCTAAGTGCCCTAGCAGGACAGTATGGCGCACAAAGATCACTAATATTCATTGTTGCACGGCCGGACAATAATACAAACATAAGGATTTTAAAATCAACTCTGAATTTAATGGGAAGCCAGTGGAGCGATGCTAAAATAGTTGTTTTATTTATATAGCGCATTTCCGTAGCTCAAGGTCGCTTTACATTGTACATTACAATACATTTACACACCCGCACACACATTAGTCACACACACATTAGTCACAGAGGAGATAAGGTCGCTCTTTTTAGACCCAGTCAAAAGTCTTGCAGACACATTTTGAACAAATTTCAATCATTATAAGGAAGATTGAGGAGACCAGAATAAAAATCTGACAGTATGAAGTATTTAATATTGATGCTAGTTTGTGTTTATAATTACTAGCTACGTTTAAATGGACACCATTTGTCTCAATCGGAATGAACATGACGTTTACTGTACACGAATCTAAATAAAGTGAAAGGGTTGATGACGTGTCACAGACTTTAAAACATGCGCACATGCAAGACATTCCCGCTGTTCAAGGTCAAGGTCAAAGTTTATTTATAAAGCACATTTACAAGCAGTCACTACTGCCCCAAAGGGCTGTACAGGTACAAGAAATAACATGAAATAAAACACAATAAATATTCAAAAAAAAAAAACATTTTAGAAACAACTATTCCAAAAATATTTAAAACAAACAACAAATAATAAAATGTCACAGCTCAGCTGATATTAAACGCCAATGCAAAAAGGTGAGTCTTTAACAATGATTCAAAACACTCGACAGAGGTAGCTGCTCTGATACTGAGAGGAAGTGAGTATGACCTGCTACTGCAAAAGCTCTGTCCCCTCTGGTTTTTCATCTAGACCTTGGACAGTCTAAGGACATCCATCCAGTGTTCTCACTGGAGTGTGCAAAATTAGCATATCTGATAAATATGAAGGTGCTAAACCATTTAGAGATTTAAAAACGAGCAATAAAATTTTAATATGGATTCTGAAAGCAATAGGCAGCTAATGAAGAGATGAACAATAAATGTGAACTCAATAAACGTGCAGCTATGTTTTTAAATAATTGTAATCAGCGGATTGAGCACTGATCAAGACCATAATATAAAGAATTACAACAGTCCAAACGATTTGTGATCAAGGCATGCACAACTTTTTCCAGTTGGCTATGTGGCAGGTACGGCTTCACCCTCCTAAGAAGTCTGAGTTGAAAGAAGCTTGATTTTAGGGGCGGCAGTGGCTCAGTGGTTCATGTGGGTTGTCTACAAACCGAAAGGTTGGTGGTTCAATCCTCGGTTCCATCTGACCAAGTGTCGAGGTATCCATGAGCAAGACACCTAACCCCAGCTGCTCCCGACGAGCTGGATGGCGCCTTGTATGGCTGACACCGCCATCGGTGTATGAATGAGTGTATGAATGGGTGAATTTGAGGCAATATGTACAGCGCTTTGGTGGCCATTAGTTCTATGAAAGCGCTATATAAATGCAGTCCATTTACCATTTACCAGTGTTGTAGAACTCGAGACTCGGACTCGTCTCGGACTCGGTCTCGAGACCATATTTTAATGGTCTTGGTCTTGTCATGGACTCGTGTCCATTTGGACTCGGAATTGACTCATACTCGAACATTTTTTTTTTTAGGACTCGGAATTATTCCCGAGTCCACTCGAGTTCAATTAAAAATATTTTTCATGATTATTAACGTATGTTAATAAAATATTTCTTTAAATTGATTGACACGCCCAGTGATTGGTGATTTTCTAGTGCGCAACTGCGCATGACAAATTGTAATAAAATTACTTTTAACACCACTTACTATGTGGCCTTTTTACCCTAAACTGATCATATTTTTTAAACTCTAAGTAAATTCAGTAAAAAAAAAAAAAAAAAAAAAAGGATTTCTCTAAGTAAATAAAAGTAAATTAGGTAATCAACCCTCACTGGTCTCGGTCTCGACTCGGACTCGACCATCTCTGGTCTCGGACTCGACTCGGACTCGACTTTCTATGGACTCGGTCTTGACTCGGACTCGACTCTCTCTGGTCTCGGTGTTGACTCGGACTCGAGTGAGGTGGTCTCGACTACAACACTGCCATTTACCATTTTACCACTGAGCTAATTTGTCTTTTGAGTTTAAAAGAACTATCAATTAAAACACCAAGACTTTTTACGCATGAGCTGCAGTTTGAGAGTTTTAGGCCAAGAACAATATTAAAACTTGAGAAATCTGACTCCCCAAAAATGATAACTTCAGTCTTTTTATCATTTAAATAAAAAAAATTAAGTGACATCCAGTCTTCGTGGAAAAACAATTTCTCAGTACTTCGATGGAATTAGTATTAGTATTTAAAGGTAAGAAAATTTGGACATCATCTGCGAAGCAATGAAAAGAGATGTTGTATATTTGGAAGATTGATCCCAAGGGCAGCATATAAAGCGAGAATAAGACTGGGCCCAAAATTGATCCCTGAGGCACCCCGCTAGTAATCGGGGCTTTCATTTAGTGAAAAGGCCAGAGATTTTCAGAAAAAGTTCTGTCTAACAAGACTGAAACCACTTCAGAGCAGTGCCTGTGATGCCCTGTTGCCGCATACTAACCATCCTGACTTAATATTTATCATAATATTTATATTGATATGTCTTTGCACGTCCACAGATCTTTCCAGTTTCAGTTTTCAAGCCGATCAAGTGCTAATGTCCCATGGAACAGATTAGAAAGGCAAACGTCAAACCCTGCAGGCGGTGGTACTACACACTCGCGTTTAGGAGTCGGGACATGACGGAATCGTCATTTGCACAATCAGGCCAGCATTGCATCGTGGCTGAAGTTTACCATTTTACTGAGTTTAAACATTCAAGCTATTTGAAACTATTCAGTACTCGCGCTCCTTTTTACAATTTAATTCAAAAATTGAAATCAATCTCTAAAGATTACAAATGCGTTAATGCGCTTCATATGTCAGGATTTACGCCTACACAGTGATGTCGACAATACATATACAATACGCTACCCAATACCAACACGTCAGTTTTGAACTGAAACGGCAATTCCCCGGTTGTATGAGGAAGTGAAGCCAGACGTTCTGCTGTCACTCTCTTCTGCACAGAGAGTTTCACTCTTAACCCTGAGCATGTCCATCAATTGTTGTTTCTGCATAGAAATCTGAAGATGTAATCATTTAAAATAATTTCAATGTAATGTGAAGAAATTACTTTGTTTGATGCACATTCCAACACTTAAGACCAAACCGTTAAATACTACTGTAGATGTTGAAAAGAGTTTGAAAAAACTAAGTTACATTTAAGTTGTTACAGATTTTACTTTTATGGAATGTTTTAGGTTTAGTCATTGAGCATTGAGCCACTATAATTGACACTATAATTGTCATTTCAGTTATTGAGGCATGAGACTTTAAAAGCAGAAGGAAGAGCCATTCTAAGCTCTTTTTAATGACAAAAACTAAATAGTTTTTAAGTTATCACAACTGTTATAACACTGGTTATTCAATAAACAGACATTACTGTTCCTAAACTCTGCTCAAAATAAATTTAAATTCCAAATTGATCTATATCGTAATTCGTATCGTGGCTTTAGTATTGTGATGCGTATCGTGACATTGTTTAGCCCCTTTCACACAGCGAGTTGATCCCAGGAAATTGCCGGGAAATTGCCAGAACGCCTTCTGTGTGAACGCAAACACGACCTGGGATTGATTCTGGGATTGATCCCGGGTTGGGGACCTAGTAACATTGCCGTAATCAGTCCCGGAACGCGCGCTGTGTGAACAAAAGCCAGGACCAATGCCGTAAAGGGTGTGTCATAGTGATGACGCTCATGCCATCGCGCGACTCTGTTGCTCTTAGAAGAAAGTTTGTGTTCGTCATCAACAAAGAAAGGACGGACAAATACCCGCAAACTGGAGCGAAGCAGAGACCAGGAGCTCCTCACTATCCGTACTGAAGCTGAGATCGTTCACCAGCTTTGTGGAACGGTATGCGCGTGTACATGTTTTCGACGCGTCCGACCGGTATACGTCTCATCCTGACGTCATGTGTCTTCCCGGGATTTTTACGGGTTGTGTGTGAACGCACTCACAGATCCCGGCAAATCACTTGCAGTGTGAATGAACCGAAATCAAACAATCCCGGGACAAATGCTGGGTCACATTATCCGTGTATTTTCTGGAATCTCTGTGTGAAAGGGGCTTATGTGATACACAGCCCTAATAACTCTACTGAAATGTTGGTATTATGGCAACACTATATGTAATACTTAGTGCTGTCAAACGATTCAAATATTTAATCGCAATTTATCGCATTAATGTCTTAGTTATCTTGTGATTTATTTTATCTCTTGATTTATTTTGTCCCATTTTTTTCTTATTTTAATGCTCTCATCAACATGTAAAAGGGGATCGGCTTGCTTTTTGCAAATGTTTTTTTTTATTGAAAACAACATTGGCATATACAGTGTTCAGTTTCACACTAACATTCTCACTTGGAGCAAATAATCTCTCAATGTATCACTGTCCATCTTATAAAAGGGTGAAAGAAATACTGAGATATCTTGATATTGATGAGGGGGCGGAGAATTCGCATCAGCTGTGTGTGTGTGCTTGGCCATCATTAAGTGGTATTTCAGACTGGACGTGCTGCAATGATGATAGCTCAATTTACAACAACAAAACACATAGATCACTTTGGTCTTGTCAATGGAATCATTTGGCAAATTTTTTAAAGTAAACTTTCCATTCAGAATCTTATTGGCATCCATTTCAGCGTCTCAGGCTCGTCATCCACTCAAAACGTAACGTTAACCAACTATTTGGCCAGCTCACAAGCCTAAACAAGTGTGTGCGGCCTGCCTGTTGTTTTGTTTCCGGTCTAGCTAGATCCACTTGCGCTTTGGTCGACGAAGCAACAAAACGTCCTCGCGCGGTGCAAGCCATTGAAATGACTTGTTAAAAAAAACTACAAAATTTGCTAGGCCAAAAAGACCATTAATCTTGCAATTAAAAAAATGAACACAAAATGGGTTTACGTTAACGCCGTTAATAACGCGTTTAACTGGCCCTAATAATACTATATATCAAGTACTTTGGTTCAGCTTTGGAAAAATAGTATTGGTGGATTTCAAATGAACCATTGACATGATTCTATGTGCAGACGCTGCTCGGAAAAGAGTCCCGAAGGACCAAGAGAATGAATCCATATGAAGTGCTTCGAAGCCAAGTGATCGAGTTTATCGACAGCCTTGTGAGGTAAGGAGACAACACAACTCTTATATGATAATTATTTGCTCATCTCACAAAAAGTTTGTGGGCCTCTGTTCAGAGAATACCTGACTCCAGCAGATCTCCAGCCACTCAGTGAAGTGTGCTACTACAGTTCCTCAGGGGTCCTGCGACAGCGACTCAATGTCGCCCCTCGCACATCCATTCAGACGGCTCTCAGTCATCCTTTCCACTACCTGCAGGTAACGGACCTCTCGCTCTGACTAACCAGTGGTTTTCCTTTAAATTCCAATCTTAATTTCTGGCCAAATGGCTTCTATCAACCCGATCTCACGGGAATTCGTACGAATTTTATGAGGTGGCTAATTCGTAACAATTCGTACGACTTAGCTTTAGCTAAAATTTAGCTAAATCGTACATATTTTACGAATTAGTCAATTCGTATGAATTCGTACGAATGACCAACCCCTAACCCCGCCCCTAAACATAACCGTCACGTGGGTTTAGACAAATCGTACAAATTTGTACGAGTGAGGTCGTATGAATTAGTACGAATTAGCCACTTTTGAATCACTCGTACGAATTCGTACGAATTGGTCGTGAGATAGGGTAGCTTCTATAGGTGTCAATCAGGTCCACTTGATAAAGCTGAAGTCATACTCCCCATTTAGTGAGCATCCATTGATGCATTTTGGAATAGGTGCATAATTGGAAAGCATCGCTGTATAGTAGGGATGCACCGAAATGAAAATTCTTGGCCGAAACCGAAAACCGAAAAAGAGGAAACCAAGGCCGAAAACCGAAACACCGAAAGAAATTATGCCAATTATTAGTATCATTGCATTTATGGCTATGACTGTGTACAAACTTTACTAAAATCAAGGCATTGCAATTGCATAAATTAACATAACATTTTCAAAGAATAAATCAATTACAAATTATGCAAATATATATTTAGCACAATGCACGGTACAAAATAAAATTCAAACTAAAATGTTTAACTTGACCCCACTTATGTGTACACTAAATAATAATCTACTGCCCTGCAGAAAGGTTTTAAAATGAAATGTTCTCTCAAAAACAAAGCCAACCGCAAACTTCTCATCACATTAGCACCCAGTTTGCAGGTCTAAATTAGTTACATTTTTAAAAATGTAGCATACAATAGCATAAAAAGCCTTTTTAAATGAACAATGGTCCATGTTTAATACAAATGATGAAACTTAATGAAACATGTTTAGTGAATGTAGAAAATATTTAAGAGAGCATTAATTTAGTTCTATACATACATGTTCCCATATACATTTTTTTTTTGTAATGTCACAAGTAATAATCTCAGGGTTTACTGGGTTTTACATGATTATTTTTGTATTGGTGGTGGAATACTAAAAAATAAACATTGTCATGTATTTATCGGTCTTCTTCTCGCCGATTCCTGATGGTTAGAGGACAGTTACTTTACTTGAGTCGTCCCCTGTCGTTTCAAGGAATAGTACAACGGAGAGCGCGTCAAGTATAAACGCCTCGACCGTTTGGAGCGGTGCACGCGCTGTTTGTGGAGACTCGCCGCTGCCTTGTTTACTTTCGCCTTCCTGCTCTAAACAATGCGTGCCGCCATGACGACGACTCCGGTTCCGAGCGGGTCAAGAGCGGTGCGCGCGCTGTCTGTGGAGACTCGCGCTGCCTTGTTTACTTTCGCCTGCCTCCGCAGCGCGTGTCTCCACAGACAGGGCGCGCACCGCTCTTGACTCGCTCGGAACCGGAGTGGTCGTCATGGCGGCACGCATTGTTTATAGGTGGATAAACAAGGTTTCCGTCTCATGGCGGGTTCAGATACACTGAAATACGTCCACACCGCAGACATGTTGCTTCAGACAAGCACGTGCAGGTCGCGGTTTCTGTTTGCGTCATCACAACATTTCGGCCGTATTGTTTCGGTGATAAAAGTCTTTCGGCCGAAAACCGAAAATGCACTTTTGGGCCATTTTCGGCCGAAAATTTTCGGCGGCCGAATATTCGGTGCATCCCTACTGTATAGATATGAAAGGTAATGCAATGTGAATTTCAGAAACTTTAATTGCAATGAAGAATTCATCTAAAGTGTTGCAACATTAGATTTTTTTTTAACTACCAATGTGAATGCAAGCAGAAATCCATACACAGACATGCCTACTTGAAACTAACAGCACAGCTGACTTAGGCCGTGTGTCCACCAAAGCGTTTTTAGCCAGCTGAAAACACCAGACGCTCTGCTGAAGACGCCGTGCTTTGGGCGCTTGAGAGCGTTCTCGAAGCGCAGCATTTTTCGTAGATAATTTGTTTCATTCTAAAAATTTATTTTTCATCCATTTTATTTGGTTAGCTCTTCTGGTTGATGTTGTTGTACAGAAAGAATGTTGTGACAGTTGGTCGGTGTTGTATTAGTCCCGCCCCTCCTACACTGTGATTGGACAGCTGGGTAAAAAGTAGACCGTGATGAGCGCTGCGTTTTATCCAAAGTTTAACACTTTTCAACTCTCGGCAACCAGTAAAAAACGCTGGGCTCTCGGCGCTTCAGCGTGAAAAAAACACTCAGCGCCTCGTTATGCTCATGGCGTTTAAAAATCGTGACGCTCCCATTGAAAACAATTAAACATACACCAGGCGCGTGGAAAAACGCTTTGGTGGACACATGGCCTTATTGCGCTAATAACTGTTTTAACATCAAGCATATCCACTCTTTATATTCTCATTCATGCATTTCATCACTCTGAAGTGTCAATACTATATACCGTGATATACACGATATAGCAGAATCTCTAACTATAGACATTTTATATATATATATTGTCATACGTTATAGCCCTAATGTCAAAGGTTTTGATCCGCAGTGGTGGTGCATAGAAACTGTCAATTTTCAACACATATATCCACTAAATGTGAATTTTGTCATTGTTTTGGAGCACATTAGGTTATAAACTTTATTGTTTGATTGCATGCCTGATCTGTATGTCTGTTTTTGCATAGCTTTGTATTTTACTGATTTGCTTTTATGCTGTACGGTGTCCTTGAGTGCCTTGAAAGGCGCCTATAAATAAAAGTTATTATTATTATTATAAAATTTAAATAACTTAAGGCCAAGCTGGCTAACATACTCGTTCAATAACTTTTAAACTTCACTTTTAAGTCACAGATTGAGTACATTAAAGGGAAGATTCATCCAAAAAAAAAAAAATCTTCAAAATAGCTGTCTTATTATTTTTGCTGTGTTTGTTTGCTGCAGAATGAAAGCCTGAAAACGAATGCTGGCACAATCTCCAGTGCTGCTCCAGACCTCTGCATCGTGTACAAGCTTCATCTCGAGTGTGGAAGACTCATAAATCTATATGACTGGCTTGAGGTATGAACATGCTAAATCAAAATCACATATAGAGGTGTGTTATCTTTTTCTAACCGTGTGGATGTAACCTGTCATTGTTTGTGATATTGCCAGGCATTTGTAACTGTGATGTCAGCTGCTGAGGACAAAGATGCTGATTCGGAGGAGAATGGCAAATTTGACAGCCTGAAGCAGTATCCTTTTTTTGACATGTTTCTTGGTTTTAGTTATGAAAAGTGTTGATCTTAATATAATACATTGAATTATTACTTTTAAAAAGTACTGTTGATGCATTCTTTAGAGACTGTGTTTAAGGTAAAAGCATGCGACTCATAAAAGAACAGACTGTAAATGTACACTCTTACATTGCTTTTTATGAAAGCACATTTCTTTTACGTATTGTTCTTAACATTCACAGTGCTCGTTTCATTCAGGCTGTTTCTGAAATGGAATTTCTTGGCTTTGTTAAATCAACAAAACAGAAAACTGATCATGTGGCCAGACTGACTTGGGGAGGATGTTAAAGAAACCATTTACAAAGCACCGTGGCGTTTCCTGAACACAAGAGTTTGGCCTGACATTCAGAAAAAAATGTGTATGCTTTTTGCACTACAACTGTATTTTGTCAGCTGTATTACATGTTATGTTTTTTTTTTTTTTTTACATTTGTTACCGTTTGTTAATTTACAATTGGAATAAAAAAATACTGTTTTAATGTGTCAAATATTTGAATTAATTGGATCTGTAAAGTTTTAATTTGATCAAACTATATGAGATAATAAACATGAAAATGAATTTGAAAGATGTTTTTTATTACAATATTTGTAAGCGACAGTTCTGTAAAAAAAAAAAGTGCCCCTTTTAAACTTTATTTACAGAAAGTAGGCAATGTTCAAAATTATATTTATAAGACAACAAAAATACAACAATACATATAATTATAAATAAACGATAAAATTCCACAGTTACAGAAGCAGTTTCAATAACTATAAATTATATTATTTACAGCTGGTTTACTGGTTGAACATTATTTGTATTAGGAAACTAAAGACAGTAAAGCGAGCAATTGTTTAGCATGCTGAGAATAATGAATCAGGACAGATCCTTTTTAACCTTTAATGTAAAATTGAAACTAATAAAATGAAATTAAACAAACAAATAGCTGTTAAGGGGAGAAAAAAATAAAAACCTAACCTGTCTGCATAAGTGTCCACACTCTTTCATAACGGGTCGTGTCAAATAGTTAAACAAATATAGACTACAACAAATAGGAACGGTGTCTGTAAAACTTCTCTACGTCAAATTACACATTTTCAAGGGCACCAAAAATCCCCGCCCCCTTTCGACATGATTGGTTAGTTTGATCATTGTAGACATCTCATTGGATGAAATGACTATAGCGTCGTGGTTACCGCCTCCGCTATCGGAAGACAGCTGCACTGGTGAGGAAAACGTGTTTCCTGTTTGTGTTGTATTTTGGCTTAAAACAGCGGTGTTCTTATTGAATATAGATGTTGTTTAATAATGTTGTTTAGTAAGAAATACAATTTATTTTTAAAACACAGTTTAAAGCATTTTAAATGGACGAAACAGAGACACCGCGTTGTCTTGTTAGCATAGCGGAGTCTTTTTACTAGTAGTATCTGGTAGCAGCTAACGTTAGATTCTAACATGCAGTCTTTTCTATAAATCTCTCAACCAGGGATGTATGCCTTGCTTTCATACAAATACTTACAGTATGCTATAGCACTAACAGTTACACTTTATCCAAGCAAGAGTGCTCTGAGCCAGGGCAGACTAACTTAAGTTAGTCGTTAAATACAGCAGAGTTCCGTTGGTGAATTATAGTTATATATTTGAATTAAACCAAACATGAAAATTCAGAAACAGCTATGTATATTATTTTACCATTAATAATGTCAGTTGAAGTAATAAATCGACAGTTTGACTCAAAGTCGCTGCAGTTCAGATTATTAACCACAAGGTGTTGCTCGAATATTAGGAATTGAATGGAGACTATCCTCTGGATGAGTCTTGAGGTCCCGGGACATGAGGAAGCCTTGTGATACTACAGGATGAACATACTTGAGAATACTGGTTTTCTTTGTGCAACAGAAGGGCTGGGTTCTCAACAGAAGTCTGAGAACACATCTGGGATTTTATCGTATAATAAAAAGTTGTATACTGAAATCATATTCTGATGACACAAAGAAGTTTGTGATGTCCATGTCTCTTTGAGTGCATGTCATTAAAGCAAAAGGGGAACATGCCAAATACTAAGAAATTCTGAAAATCGTGTTAAATTCTAATACAACTCAAATTTTGCTCAATAGACTCTTGAATCCCCACTGTGATTGAGGGGAGGCTCATGTCCGATGGCAGCGACACAGAAACTGGCCAGTTATCGGTTACCCCCCCTGCCTACCATAGGGGAGATTATCAAACTGTATAACCTGAGAGCCGAGAAACAACTTTCTCAGAACTTCCTCCTCGACATGCGACTCACAGGTACGCCCAACTACTCTATTTTTGTATGTGTTAGCAAGACTTGATGGATTTCAATGTGCAGACTAAATGTAAACTTTAAACAAAATGGATTGTATTTCAGATAAGATTGTCCGGCAGGCTGGAAACCTGAAGGATGCGCATGTGTGTGAGGTTGGACCTGGACCTGGAGGTCTCACCAGGTCTATTCTAAAAGCTGGAGCCGCAGACTTATTAGTGGTGGAGAAGGACACGCGCTTCATGCCAGGATTACAGGTTTGCACATTAATGTATTTGGTAGAGCGATAAATTGGTCATGTCCAATATGTGGCCATTTTTGAGATTGACACCAGCTGATAACTGGCAGACAGAAGTGTTCATTCAACTTAGTGTACTTTTTTTCCAAAATTTGAAACCATGACAATGTATTTTTTTTAATTTAATTATTCATTTTAAAGAAATGTATAGTTTTAAATAAGTAGTGTTAATTTGTATTATTTTTGCAATGTTGTGTACAACAATTGTGCATAACCCATACTATTTGGAGTAAAAAAAATATTATTTTATTATGTCTAAATGTAAATAAAAAAAAAAAAACTTGTGAAAAGATTTATAGCCTTGAGGAAATGGCAGTAATGCTTTGAAGCCCTCTATTGGCTGTAGTTGAAGTTTCATGTTATTTTAATTTTAAAAGTTTGTTCTCCAGACAGACATTAAAGGTATTGTAGGCTGGAATTTTATTAAAAAAAAACTTTTTTCCAAATTTGTTTAAACTTTCTGTATACAGGGGTTGGACAATGAAACTGAAACACCTGGTTTTACAACACAATAATTTGTTAGAATGGTGAGGGCCTCATTTTGCATCCAAATACAGCACCAATTGACAGATAGAAGTCCTTCACAGTGACCAGAGGGATTATGAGCCGTTCCTCTTCCAGAACAGTTTCCAGGTCACTATATGATGCTGGTGGACTCGCTCCTCCAAAACATCTCAATAATATTCAGATCTGGTGACTGTGCAGACCATGGGAGATGTTCAACGTCACTTTCATCTTCATCAAACCCTTCTGTCACAAGTCTTGCTGTGTGTGTTGGTGCATGATCATGCGGTTTGAGCGGTTTGAGCATCAGGTGCTCACGATCCTCCAGAAGGGTTTGGTAGTCCTCGGCAGTGTCGTGTCCATCAAATACAATCAGGATTGTCATGATATTGGAGCTCAAACCATCACTGATCCACCCGTGCTTCACTCTGAAGATTGGCCGCCAGGCATATAGATGTGAAACCTCCAACATTGGCCAGTGTTTCAGTTTCATTGTCCAACCCCTGTATATCATACATGTATCTGTACATACCATAAAGTGGCATTACAATATGTATTGGCCATTCTTCAATTCATTAGATTTGAAGATTAGTGCAGCCAAAAAGTATTTAGTCAGCCACTGATTGTGCAAGTTCTCCTTCTTAGAATGATGAGAGCGGTCTGTAATTTTCATATAGGTACACACTTTAACTATGAGAGACAAAATGGAAAAAAAAAAAATCCAAGAAATCACATTGTAGGATTTTTAAAGAATTTATTTGTAAATTATGTTGGAAAATAAGTATTTGGTCAATAACAAAAGTTCAACCCAATACTTTGGAACATAACCTTTATTGGCAATGACAGAGGTCAAACGTTTCCTGTTAGTCTTCACCAGGTTTGCTGTTATTTTGGCCCATTCCTCCATGCAGATCTCTAGAGCAGTGATGTTTCTGGGCTGACGCTGGAGAACACGGACTTTCAACTCCCTCCACAAATTTTCTATGGGGTTGAGGTCTGGTTACTGGCTAGGGCACTCCAGGACCTAGAAATGCTTTTTACGGAGCCACTCCTTCGTTACCCGGGTGGTGTGTTTAGGATCATTGTCATGCTGGAAGATCCAGCCACGTTTCATCTTCAAGGCTCTCACTGATGAAAGGAGGTTTTGGCTGAAAATCTCACGATACATGGCCCAGTTCATTCTTCCCTCAACACGGATCAGTTTTCCTGTCCCCTTTGCAGAAAAACAGCCCCAAAGCATGGTGTTTCCTCCCCCATGCTTCACAGTAGGTATGGTGTTCTTGGGACGCAACTCTGCATTCTTCTTCCTCCAAACACGACGAGTTGAGTTTTTAACAAAAAGTTCTATTTTGGTTTCATCTGACCACATGATATTCTCCCAATCCTCTTTTGGATCATCCATATGCTCTCTGGCAAACTTCAGACGGGCATGGACAAGTACTGGCTTAAGCAGGGGGACACGCCTGGCACTGCAGGATTTGAGTCCCTCTCGGTGTAGTGTGTTACTTATGGTAGTCTTTGTTACTTTGGTCCCAGCTCTCTGCTGGTCATTCATCAGATCCCTCTGTGTAGTTCTGGGATTTTTGCTCACCATTCTCATGATCATTTTGACCCCACGGGATGAGGTCTTGCGTGGAGCTCCAGATCGAGGGAGATAATCAGTGGTCTTGTATGTCTTCCAATTTTTTAAATTGCTCCCACAGTTGATTTTTTCACACCAAGCTGCTTGCCTATTGTAGATTCCCTCTTCCCAGCCTGGTGCAGGTCTCCAATTTTCTTCCTGGTGTCCTTCGACAGCTCTTTGGTCTTGTTTGAGTTTGGAGTGTGACTGTTTGAGGCTGTGGACAGGTGTTTTATCCAGATAACGGGTTCAAACAGGTGCCAATAATACAGGTAACGAGTGGAGGACAGAAGAGCTTCTTAACCCTCAGGTGCTCTTCGTTTCGGAGTCACACTTATTATCTTCCCGGTCAAAAGTGACCGGACACCTAAAAATGAAACTTTCTCCATCCCAGTAAAACCAATGCAATTTATTTTTGTTCAGTTATATTTTTTCTTTTTAACTTTGTATTTTGAGCCAATTTGATGTTACTTATTAATATTTATGCAATATTTATGGTCCATTTTTGCCATTGAAAATAATACAAACTTTTTTTATATATATACATTTTTTATTTTTATTTTTTTAAGCAGTATTTTAGGTTAAAATAGAGACTAGGCCTTTCAAAAAAATGTTTGAAGGCAGATTAGCGCCATCTGGTAAGAGTATGGAGAGAAAGCGTAGAACCATGTTGCAACCACTAGATGAAATGTACAGTTCTCTATGGAGAGGCATGTGAATTTCCCAGCTGTTCATGGACACGTTTACTTATTTTTTTTGTTATAGGTGTGTGTTAATTTCAGTATTGAAGTTAGTGTCACCCCTTCACTGCTGTGAGCTTTTCCTGCATTATGACTGAATTATTGAATAGATTTCACATATTCTCACAACATTGCTCTATTACAGACACAGTGGTTCATATAGGTGTGTTTATTTGTGCGTGTGTGCGTCTGTTTGTGAGTGTGGGTGAGTGTGTCAATATCACAATCTTGATGTTTTAGAGTGTCACCCCTTCATTGTTGAGCACTTTTTTCTGCATCATGGCCAATTTGTAGATTGCAAATTGTAGTTTGAAGTTGTAGATTGTTGTTTTTGTCAATTTCCCATTCATCTCCTATGGTCGGTCATGTTTGACAGAAGAGCAGAAGTGTATCTCATTTTTTTACGACCACTTAAAGTGCTCGAATCATGACCTCAATTTTTTTGTGTGTTCACATACATGTTGCCATAAAAGTCACGAAGTTTCGTAATTTTCTGATGAAGCAGTGATTTTTTTTGAAATTCAAAACAGATTTTTTAATCACAATTTATTGGTTTTTGTGTATAAAAGTGTGTGTGTGTGTGTGTGTGTGTGTGTGTGTGTGTGTGTGTGTGGGTGGGTGGGTATGTCTGTTTTGCACTCTTGATGTTTTAGAGTGTCACCCCTTCAATGCTGAGCACTTTTTTTCTGCATCGTGGCTGATTTGTAGATTGTACACACAAAAATTCTCAAAGTTTTTGTGTTTTTGTCAATTTCCCATTCATTTCCTATGGTCGGTCATTTTTGACCGAAGAGCACGTGTGACTATTTTTTTTACGACCACTTAGCATGCTCGGATCATGACCTCAATTTTTTTGTGTGTTCACATACCCAATGGAATAAAAGTCACCAAGTTTCGTAACATTCCGATGAAGCTGTGATTTTTAACATTTCAAAACATAAAATTTTTCGGTCAGAAATGACCGAAGAGCACCTGAGGGTTAAAGAAGAAGTTACAGGTCTGTGAGTGAGAGCCAGAAATCTTGCTGGTTTGTGGGTGACCAAATACTTATTTTCCACCATAATTTACAAATAAATTCTTTAAAAATCCTACAATATGATTTCCTGGATTTTTTTTTTCTCATTTTGTCTCTCAGTTGAACTGTACCTATGATGAAAATTACAGACCTCTCTCATCATTCTAAGTAGGAGAACTTGCACAATCAGTGGCTAACTAAATACTTTTTATTAGCATACTTGTTAAATCCACAATATTTTGTGCTCATTGCCATTCATGAAAAAGAATAGGTAAAAAAAAGCAGCACTAAGCTCGCAAGCATTATGAAATGCAAGAAGGCATTGTTTTCTTTCGTTGTGTTTGACATTAATCAATCTCTAAATGCTAAACTGTCCATGATGTAAATGATTTGGAGACCACAGGTGGTTGTCATTCACTATATTGCATTGATAGAAAGTCAGAAAAAAAAAATATATATATATATATTATTTTTTATTTTATTTTTTGCACTGTGAGCGCAGGTGGCGGAAACCTTGACGTGGCCAGTGGACTTACTAGAGCGTCTCGTTCTAGCATTCAGTGCTAAGTGGTAGTCTAGCCTAGAAGCCTTGAGTCAGAAGGAGCACTGAGTTATGATTGAGTTATGATTATAGTTACTGTTCACTGACTAATACAGTCTCGTTCTTTTTTTGTGACACATGTCCGTGTGGATGAGGCCGAATCACACCTGTGCCACACCTTGTAGACCTATGATTACTGTTTTACTAATTTTTCTTACAGTGCTCGTTACTTACTTCTACAGGGACAGTCATTTAGTTTATTGTTTTAATTGGCTTCATAAGCATTAATATTCTTCTTTTGGTTTTTCAGCTTTTGTCTGAGGCTGCCCCTGGAAGAATGAGGATTGTACATGGAGATATTCTCACACACAGACTGGAAAGAGGGTTCCCAGCTCACATAGCCAAGACATGGGACGATGGTAAGCATTACAATGAATTTCAATAAATAATTATGGCATCCTTGGTAAATATGAGCAATACAGATTGTGGCAAATTGCCTTGGCTTTTTATCTTCTTATCCACAAAAGTCTTACACTAAAACATTTTTTTTAATAAATGTGTTCCACTTATTTAATTTTAATATTTCAGTTTAATTTCACTTGGTTTAGATAACAGTTTTGAATCTTTTAATGTGTAATAAGGTTGATGAACATATGGCAGATTATTTTCCCCTTTCTGAATTCCTTCAGATTCAGAGATCCACACTATGTATACTTTCTTCTTTAGCTCGTCCCACGTTTTCCACTGGGTTTTGGTCAGTGGACAGTGGACACGGATGGCCATGACAACTTCTTTTAGCGTTTTAGACATTGATTAGCTTGTTCTGGTGTGTTTGATTAGGATTGGAGCAAAACTCCGCAGGACATTGACACTCCAGGACCCAATTATTGACTTCGATTTTACTCTTAAGAATTTCTAAGTGTGCCAGTAATTTCGGGAAACTAGTTTTGAGGTAGATAATTTATTAATTTTTCATAATCATTTCCTATAATTTTGCTCATATTTGATTAGGGTGCCGAGGAGGCTTTTTGTATATATTAAATATGTGAACAGAATTGGTTGGACTCCTAAAGTCCTGTCTGAATTGTCATTATTTTAATAACATAAAAATAATTGGTTGGTAAAATTATAAAAATGTTTTTCTATAATAAGAGAAAATTGTCTCACATTTGTTATTTTCCGTGTCCAAATGCAGCAGCTTAACTTTATTTTAATCTGTCCGTTCTCTCGTTTCACAAATCTTTGCTTTGGGTGCCAGTTCTTGCTAGAATTTGGATCAGGCATTACACCCACTCTTTCAAAATGTACACTCCAGTCCTTCCATTTTGCCTCTCTGTTCAGTACATTGTAAGAACCGTAAGATGCAACCACCACTTTCTTCTCAGGTCAGCTTACCTGAATGTATTCAGTCTTATGAATGTATGCATTTTTCTGTGTATAATAGCATGTAGTGAGGTTGTGTATTAATTGATCAGCAACTGAATTTGGTTTGTATTTTCATAATAACAAAAGCAGGATCCTCTTCTGGTTGGTATAAGTGGCTGCTTAACAAAGGTCATGTATTCTCCGCTGTAACATCATTTGTGTACTCTGTTGTTGTATGAAAGGTTCTTCAGCGTATAATATGAGTTTGTGTGTTTCAGTTCCCCCCAACCTGCATATCATTGGGAACCTGCCCTTCAGTGTGTCGACTCCTCTCATTATAAAGTGGCTGGAACAGATGTCCAACCGAACCGGGTTCTTTATGTTTGGGCGCACAAGGCTTACACTGACCTTCCAGAAAGAGGTGGCTGAAGTAAGTTCAACACCGCCTCCAAACCGAACAATACCACAAAAAACAAGGTTTAAAAATGTTTCGTTTACAAATTTAGTTGTAGCTGTCCAACAGGGGTCAACAACTAGTCGTTTTTGCTGTTTGAAATTGATCATTATATCTACTCATCTATCTATCATGTTACATTTTCTCTTTGTGATAATAAGTCACACAGGAAAGAAATCGTGAAAGTAAAATGAAAGAATATACTATAAGACATGTAGAAGCTACTGCAGTCGATAGACTGTCCTGGAGGACTTGAGCATCAGAGGTTGTCTGCAGATCCTTAACATGTAACTTAGAGTAGTTCACGTTAAAAAAAAAACTTTTGCTGATAATTTACTCACCCCCATTGACTCATTTGGTTGTTTCAACAAACGAAATGAACGAATTGACTCGGAAAAAGATTCATTCATTTTGATGAACGAGTTTGAACAGAAGTCACACAGAACAGAGCAATTTGTGAGCATTTGAGCTTATAAAACGTAAACTTTGTTGTTGTTGTTTTTAAATGACTGATCGTTTCACTTGATAAGACCCTTATTTGACACACACTGTAAATCACACAAAACATTTGGAGTAACATTTTGATATGAGAATGAGATTTTATTTTTTGGTTAACTTGTTAACAGTTTGCTATCCTGAAAAAAGTATCTTTAAAAAAAGGTGCTTAGTACGACATTAAGCTGAAGCCTGAAATATTTTAGTAATTTTCAGTTTTAGGATGAAATAGTTGTGGTGAAAATGCCTAGAATGAGATATTGGTCTTGCATTTCATTTGGAGTGGCATTAAAAAGGACTTAAAACATCTAGTCTTATTTAAAGGTTTTTAAACAAAGATCTTGTTCTCTTTGTGCCCTGTTTAATGTTTAGCGGTTAACAGCCAGCACTGGAAGCCGTCAGCGAAGTCGTCTCTCTGTCATGGCTCAATATCTCTGCACTGTCAGAAGCTGTTTCACCATCCCAGGACGAGCCTTCGTTCCAAAACCAACCGTAAGTCTTTTCTTCTGCCATTTACATTTCTGCATCTCTGTGTGTTTGACTGCTCATGTGTGTTCGCTCATTAGAAGAGCAGAGAGTCAATGTTGTCTCAGATATGGAATCAGAGATGGCGACGCTAGCGTGTAATGATGCCCACAGGGTATTTGGTATGCCTCTCTCTTTAGTACAAGGTGGGAAGGTTTGAGAGTTTAGCCTTGATGTTTTACTCCACTGGGTTGCGTAGGTCTGATTTTGGGGGGTTTGGGGAAAGCCAGGGGTTTGTGGATAAGAGTGGTCTTATGAAAGAAAGTACCTTACCTTACAAGTTCCCTTGTTTGTAAATATTTTATCCAGCCAGAGTGCTTTTGAACCAAGAAGAAAGGAAAGTGGGACGAATTGAGCATTCTCTTGGATTAAATGGCACGGATGATTATTTCATTGCACACTAAGGCTTCTACACCGCTGATGAAATAAATATGCTGCTTCATGAGGTTTCACACAAGAAGTTACTGAAACATCTCCTCACGAGAGAAATTGTACAAGAGTGATGATGCAGTAGACAGAAAAAGGCTTAATTGTGCTCTTTGGGGGGAAAAACATAGGCTAACTCTTGTAAGATCTAATGACAAGCCCATTCTCCATCCACTTATTCCCTTCCTGTTGGAAGAAAAAAAATCACATTTCTGAAAGAGTGGGAATTTGCCTTTAGATCTTAATCTTAGTTGTGTGATATTTAATCCTCATATTTCACTGGTGTTTGTCCTCAGGTTTCTGATGTTAGGAAGACATTAGTCTTGTTGAAAGGTAGAATGATATTAAAGGGATACTCCACTTTTTTGAGAAATATGCTCATATTTCAACTCCTTCAGAGTTAAACAGTTGAGTTTTTCCATTTTCTAATCCATTCAGCCGATTTTCTGATATTTAGAAGAATATCAGTAACCAGACAGTTTCTGGTCTCATTGATTTCCATAGTATATTTTTTTTCCTACTATGGAAGTCAATGAGACTAGAAACTGTCTGGTTACTGATATTCTTCTAAATATCAGAAAATCATCTGAATGCATTGGAAAACGGTAAAACTCAACTGTTTAACTCTGGGGGAGTTGTAAAATGAGCCTATTTCCAAAAAAGTGGAGTATCCCTTTAAATGAGAAATGACTGGTCAATTTTTTACCTAATATTCAGTTAATGTAATATTATAGTTCCTAATTAAGCATCACATTACTGTTGCTCACAGTTTCAGTGTGTTGTTCGTCTCACACTGTTTGCTGCGGATATAATGTCCTCAAATTGTGTGGTTTGAGAAGATCTGATTTCTGTGTGGTGGATAATAAAATCAGCCAAATAGGTGAACAGACTTAGGTAGAAGGACAGACTCAAGCCATATTTTAGGGACCAGAATATTGTACACTTGAGGGTAGGGAGTATTGAGGTTCAAAACAGTAGCCACCCTGAACACCTTATATTAACCACATATTATTATCATCCAGATCACCCTATATTAGCTGCTTATTAATTTAATCCAGAACACCCTACCATCACTGTGGCAAGTTTTGCAATAGCAAGCACCATTCACTTTCTTCAGAAAATGTAAAAATCTATTTACACATGATGGTATATTGGCTGTAGAGACTGATAGATGCTTGTATTAAAAGCAGTGAATTGTCTTTTAATATTAGTTCAAGAATGTAATACTGCAAATTTGCCTTTGCCAGTTTTTGTGGTGTACAGACTGTGCTGTACGTAACTGCCATCTGTGTTCAAGAGGCTCACCCTAGAGGACTGGAATCAGATCTAGTTGCTCTGCAAACTTCTGCTGAAGTCAATATGAAATAAAAATCATTTAGATTCTCAGGGATCAACTATAAAGATCTTATTAGATTACAATAAGAATCAGACAATCTTTTATTCGTTGAACATGTACATCTTTTGTTATGCCTTGCAAATTCTTCTAATGAGGTTTTGAGAGAAAAAAAATGAATTAAATAAATTGGAAGCATAACATTTATAGCTCTTTAATTTCCTTTTAAGTTTTTTTTTTTGCAGATTTTTATTTTTTTTGTAAATGGGGGAATTGTTTAGAAAAATAAATCTTCGATATGAATATTTTTGAGTGAATTTGAAAATCACTTATCAAACCTCCTGCAGTACTTTTGTCATTACATTAAGAGCAAAGATTTTAGATGGTTATGACAGAGATGCGTATAATGGCTTTCATAAAATTGAGTTAAGGTTACAAGAAATCAGTGAGATATTTGACTGTAAAAATTGTGCATGATTTAACACTGAATGTTTAAAAAGGATTTTTTGTTTGTTTGTTTTTTAACGCATATTTGGAGGGTATAGTAGTCTGGTGTTGGTCAATGTATCTGAAGTAGGTGCAAAGTTAATAGGATTTCTTGCAGGTTTAGAGAGAAGATACGTTTGGGAATAAGTTGCCACACATGTAGTATAATACACAGTCTCCTGTTATGCTCTAGTCAAATGAACTGGATTAGAGAACTGATTATTGTGCAGCTGGTAATTAGCAGGAGCTCATTCACTGTATTTAGAGAACAGTGTAAATGTAGTGCAATTCAGGACTATGGATTGAATTATTAGATTCATCGCGTTTCATTTCCCTGCAGAAGCCCTTTGTAAGGTCGGAGGGAATTAGCTGCAGCGTTCCCGAACAGAACTGAGTTCTATTTATAATCATGAGCATTAGCTGATATATCGGCATGCCACAAGGGGTGTTTTTTTATTTTTTATGTGGCTTTTTTTCCCCTTCTGTCTGGCAGTTTTGTGTGGACGCTGGAAGGCACCTTGTTCTGTCACATTGAGTGACTGTGGTTGTCCTTGAAGCCTCGTGTCCACTATGATTGGCCGTGTATTGTATGTCCCGAGGCCCACAATGCACTTGCTGGTCTCCTCTGTCACGGATCGCACTTGACACCCCCACCTGGTGGATCGCAAGGCTCAACCCCAGCACTTATGCCACACGTTAGTATTTACTGTATTAGTCACATTTATAAAAAAAAAGTCATTTCTGCATGTTTGTCTTATTCAGCTGCAATGCATTCAGATGAACTTGTCATCGACGCCCACATTGTGTCTGCTGCAAAATTCTGCTTTTAGACTGAATAATTGCATTCTTTAGTATGACTAAATGAATGTAATTATCTTCTCCTCGTCATCAGATGCGAAAGTGTTTCAGTAACCCCCCACGCGTTTCACGAGCGCCGTCCCCTGAGCGAGTGCTTGTACGGAGCCAGCTGCTACTGCAGTGTCCTTCCCACACACACAGGAGAGAAGAGCGAGACGGCTCGAGGAAGGGCTTGTGACAGAGATTGATCTGAGAGAGAGTGAAGCGCTTCTCCAGCAGATGTTTGTCTGGATATTGAGAGGATAATAAATGTTTTTATTTATTTATTCCTTGTAAATATTTCTTTGACTGGAAATGGCTTTAGAATGGCTTGTCTTTTTAAAAGGAAATGAGCTAAAAGGCCTGCCAAAGTCATTCAGTTTGTTAGGAAACCTGCAGAACACAAACTTACTTAAATTACTTTGAACAACAAAGGATGTAATGCAAAAACTTTTCTGGACTCCGGCATCACTGTCAGCTTTTCCCAGTTTCTTCAATTTTCATATCACAAATATATTTAACTATTAGTTTTTAATGCCAGTTATTTTAAAATCATGCAGTATGTGGTAATGCAATAATATTCCTCTAAAGATTTCCGACAACAGCACTATTTTCAAAACAAATTTTATCTTGTGTACATCTACAGTACATGTATCCTCTACCTGCAGAAGTGGCGTAACTTGTTTTTTCCTGGATTTGGTTCTTTTGGTTTTATGAGCATTTGACGTCTTTGTAGAAGTAGTTTCTATGTACTAATCATTGTCAGTGTGCTAATAACAAAACATCATGAGGTTACAGGTTACAAAGTGCCAATAATCTCTCTGAATGCATAGTTTGAACTGACACATTTAAAAAAGCCATTCTGAAATGATTACCTGGTCATTTCTACAACCATTATATGCTATTTTAGAGCAAGGCCAGATTTTCTCCCCCCCTTTTTTGTGTCTATTTTAAGGATCATTAAACTCACTTTCTCCATTTTCTGTGATGGTTCCATGGTGCAACAGCCAATGAAACCTCACTGAGTGTAGAATGGTGTCAGATTTGGTATAAGTAGTGTTCCATTTTAATAAATGGGGTCAAATGAGGTATCAGGAGTAAAGGAAGGTTATTTCAATGTCTCAGAATGCCCGCAGACATCCTCTCTATCTATTATGATTCAAGCTCAATCTAAAAATATCCTATTTGAATTTTGAACCAATATCAATAGTAGTTTTGACTAAAGAGATTTTAGAGATTTTGCAAATTTGCAGTTCCAGTTATTTATTATAATTTATTCCAGTTTTATTTTTATTAATATGTATTTAATAATTTCTGTATTCTCCTTTGTGTGTTTATTGTAAAAAGACTTAATGTAGTTAATTTACAGACAATTTTAAGATGTTGTGTAAATTAATAAAATTGACATAGGATTTTTGAAGCAATTTTTCACGCAGAAATGGTAAATTTCATAATTAAAAGTAGGCTAACACATTGAATAAAATCATGATAATTTGAAGTAGCAAGACTGAAGTTGTATATTCTTGTAAAACCTGCTTCAATAATCTTTTATTTACACTACCATTTAAAAGAATGTCCTCCAAACCTAGAGTGGTTGTTTGGATGGAAATATCTAATTCTATGAATTGGAAAAAAATGTGGTTTTCATGCAGGCTCTTTTATCTTGGCATTCTATACTGCCTGTCTCAGCAGTTCACAATGCACCAAGGAAGGGCAGTGTTATTCGTGTGTGTGTGTGTGTGTGTGTGTGTGTGTGTGTGTGTGTGTGTGTGTGTGTGTGTGTGTGTGTGTGTGTGTGTGCGCGCGCGCGTGTGTGTGTGCGCGCGTACGTGTACGTACATACAGACTCAGAAGTGTCTCCTGCAGGGCAAGGTCATCCACACACGGTGTCTGAAAGTCATGTTCTATTTTCCACATTGCTCATTATGAAGATAATCCACTTAATCTTAAAATAATAATGCTAAAATAGAAAATGCTTGGCAATAACTGAATGTAGTCATTGACGGATTGCCAATGACGGATTGGTTGTCTATGGATTCGGCCGCCATTACTGCTGATGGGGTTTTGATGGCCGATGGTATTTAATCAGTGTAGCTGGTATTACATGACAGAAATGAATTAAATTAGCACCACATATTTGCATGAAGACAAGCAATGGAGTATTTCACCCTTGTGTAATGTTACAAAGAATATGGTCATCACAGTAGTGTTGGGAGTGTGCACGTTTGCAGTGAAGTTAGCCTTGTGATTTGAGGATCTTTCAAACATCTGAGCCCCAATCCCTGGGCAAAGGGCCATAAAGGGCAAAGACCTTTGAAATGAATTTATGGTAACACACAGATTTCATTTCATTAGATCTTTAATGGGAATCAAGCTGTGTTATGTGATCAGGACCAAATCCCCCTTATTATTGTTATTTTTGTAATAACCCCCCTGATTATTATTATGAAAGTTTGTTTTCTTTGAAATTCTCGATATTGTGATGCTGATTTTTTTTTCAGCAAAAAAAGATAATTTTTGATAATCAAAAAACCTAATTTAAAGGCAGTACAACAAATATGCCATGATGTAAGCAAATGTACTTTATACCTTTTGAAATGCATAATCCTTTAATATAATTCCTACTATATGCATATGTATTCGTTGAATACTCTTTTAGTGGTTATCTAGAAAACAAATGAGTTCTGATTTGATTTATTCATTTTTGATGTTGTCAGTAAATGTATTTGAAAGAATGTGTTCAGAAGTGACTGTTGTCTTTACATGAACAAAGCAGCACAAATGAATTAAATAAGACTTAAATGTTTTTTAAGAACATATGCACCATTTTTTTATTAATAAAAATATAACTACTTGCACAAGCACACAGAGAACAGTACAGAAATATTTGAACCATATCCTCTGCAAAATTAAGAAGTGCAGAAGCATACACCAAAATATAAGCCTCATTTATCCAATCAGGAATCATCAAATTGGCCCCTGAACAAAAAACGAGGGCTGGGTCATATGAAACTTCTTTTTTTCCTCCTCCTAGCGTGCTAATAAACAAGCTGCACCGTAACAATATATGAATAGTTTCTTTATAATTACAAAACCTCTATTGGTAATACTATCTACAGATGATCATCTTCATTTCAGTGTATCTTTTAGCATGTTTGGCTAACAAAAAATAAATTGCTTTCAAATGAGGTTACACAATTAAAGGTGTAAATGTTTGTCTTCTTATAAAGAAGATTTGCTGTGAACATGCTTGGGTGTTGAACGGTGCTCTCAGTAAATTAATTTAAAAAAATAAATAAACGCAATCTTTGCAGAGCTGTAATGAATATGAAATCCCAAAGCACAATTGAAATGGTCTCAGTCCTTTCAAGCCTGCCCACGCTGAACCTGAACACTTTGTCATCCTGGAATTGTTGTGCTTTGGAATTTTAGGGGGGAAAGTGTGCAAGTTATATTTATAAATGATCTCTCGTTACAGACGACAGACTTTCAAAAACGTAAAATCATCTCGCATTTGGCAAACAGAACGGTTACACCTGCACATACATTTGCAAAAGTAGTCATGGGGGTTTGGCACATTCACAATTGTAACATTTCAGTGCATTGTCACTTTGGAGGGTAGGAGGAGTGGTTATTGCATTCAGTAACGGTGCATGTGCAGTTGTTGTTGTCCATGCGCTGGTGTGATCTGCCCTCGAGTGCCCGCTCAGCCTGCAGGGGGCGATCTGGGCAACACCATCTGCTCTCCTGTGGGAATCTGCTTGAGAGGAAGAATGCGCTGTGCCATCCATCACTGCCAAAGCTCTTTTTGCCAGTAGAACAACACTGAAATTGCATTCCTCCGTTCAGCAGCATAGAAACGCACGGCTGCATCCAAGCTCACACACACACTCTTACTCAACTCTTGGCACAAGTTATTTTGCATGCTTATGGGGGGAGGGGTTTGTGTGTACATGCATTGGCAAACTGGCACATGGCATGCAACTGTTCCGGCGGCATCCATACTGTAAGCGCTCAGGAAGAACGGGATGGCAAGCATCAAGGGAGGTCGAGTATGATCGTGAAGTTTGAGGTCTATGGGCAGCATTTGTGGCATGCTGTTTGTTCACCAAAAAATGTTTGACTAGTGTGTATATATATATATATATATATATATATATAACTGCATTGGTGGCTAGCAGTCATTGGTATTATCAAGTCTGTGAAAACTAATGAGAAATGCTTTTACACTTGTACAGTAATAACACTGGAAGACAGAAATAAAACAATAAACTACTTTAAATGTATAACTGTTTCCCTTTATGTGGTAATTGACAGCATGCCACAGATGATGTCCATAGCCATTAAGAATAACCCGAAATATTGCTTTAAGGCGATTTAAAGAACCCGTTGTAGGGCACAATCTGTCAGCAGATCCACTGCTGAGGCATTTGGAGACGTCATTTGGCAATTGAGAGTGGACATAACCATATTGCAGACTCATCAGGTGCCATGAAAGAGCTGCCAATTACTGAAACTCAATCTCGTCTTTGCTTTTGTTGATGTTTGTCTCTAAGACAAAACTGCTGCACATATTGTCTACAGATTACACTGGAGTTGGTCAGCAGGACAGGGATCCTCCCGTCTAAGAGAGAGAGTGTGTGTTGCAGAGGCTTTGTCTTTAGGACCCCCCCACCCCCCCGCTGTTATCTGGAGAGATTCATGACAGCCTCCAGGCGTCTCCGAGTGTGCAGAGAGATACGACCCCTAGACAATACACATATTTAGGGGTAAAATCCCATTTCTATGGCAGTGAGTAGCAGCATGAGTAAAAAGCACACATGCAGCACTGTGTGTGTATGAATGTGTGTGTGTGATGGAATGGCAAACAGCATGCGCTGAGCTGAAGGCAGCTTGCTTTTGTTTGGGGCAAAGTATTAAAATGTTCAACAAAACAACATTACATTGTCCATTTGACGTAAGAAGGGCCAGTCTCCTCTCAGCCTCCATATGGGTTTCCCAAACATGCCTGACCCAGCAACTCTCTCCTCCCACCGTCTCCAAACAGTTTCGGCGGTTTATGAACTACAGCTCTTTAGGCACAGGCTATATGGCTACAATTCAGTCTACATCAGGCATTCCACTGCATTATGCACAGGCTCCAGAAAGCATGCTTAGGCAGAATATCAATCATCCTATCAGCTACCAAAATAAGACAAGAGATTTCATTAACACAACCATTACTAAAGTAAAAAGAAAAGCAAAGAATCTCCCAAACGGGCTCTCCCATACTATTGCCTCTTAGAGACATATTGCCATCTTACTTTTAAACAGAGGTTACCAAACGATTGTTAGCAGCTAAACGATTGCTTCTGAGTTCAGATCTTTGGGAAGGGGGGAGTTGGGGATTTATAAGTAGCATAAACATTTCCTTGTTGCTAATCCTTTCCCAGAGGAACACTTTAATAAGATTTACTGTGGTGCTGGATATGTGCATTTATTATCATCTTGCTCAGTCTTTCACACTGGTTTCATGTGCTACTGCAGCGTTTCTGCCACTCGCCCCTCAGTATTCACAATCTGTCCGTTTCGAGACGACACATCAGGGAATACTTCCACCATTTGTGCTTGCTGATCTTAAAAAGGAAAGCGGTGGAAAGGAAAGGAAAGGGTCTCTCTCGCCCTTTCATTTTGTAATCACAAGAGCCAAGAGGTGGAGTGGCAGTGCATCGCACTTGTCTTGCTCTTGAACGGTCGGTCTCTTACACATAGTCCTGCAGGCTGTATCCAGTCTTGTTATCCAGCGGTGAGAGAGAACAGTACTGGTGCTGGAGCTGCTCCTGTTGCTGCTGTTGTTGCAGAAGTTGCTGTTGCTGCTGCATGAGGAGTTTGTCTGGAGGGAGAAGTATCAAATCCTGTGGGCCATGTCGCTTACCCGAGCAGGACAGACAGAAAATGGATCCCCCCACGAAAAGGAAACCAGACGAGATGAAGGCTACGTAGACGGCACCGCCCGGCTCAAACTTGTTGCTTTCCGGCACATTGGCGTCTAGGAAACTGACTATAACCTCATTCGTGTACCAGGAGGCAGGGACGAGGCAGAGGAAGCCCGAGGCCAGAAAGCATGAGCCGGCCGCCATGGCGGCGTGGCGTTTAGCACGGCGTCCGCCACCCCACCGAGTGCACTTCAAACCCAGAGAGGCCAAACACAACCCCAGAGCTGCCAACACGCATGAAAGCACCATGGTGGTGCGTGCCGTCTGCAGGTACGCGGGCAGCGCCAGCACTGAGTATTTAAGCGTACAGCTGAACATGCCAGTGCTGTACCAGGTGCAGTCCATCCACAGACCCTGCATCTGCGAAATGGCTGTGATGATGTTCGAACCAACATCCGCGCTCACCTTCCAGTTGGGGAGTAACGTGGCCACCGTGGCACCGAGGATGCCTAGCAATGCCAGCACGAAGGCGAAGATCTGCGTGCCTGTGGACGCCATCCTGCCGCGCTCCTGAACCCGGCCAACATCCACACAGGCTTTGCTCAGTCCCTTCTCAGTCGACAGAGACTCCTCAGCACCACCGCCTGCCTGAGGAAGCAAGTGAGAGAATTAAACCAGTGTCCTCCTCCTCCCCCAGCGCACTGGGAACAAAGAGAAGCGTGAACACAGGATGATGAGGAAGCAGGTTCCTTACTGTGATTTTAGTGCTTTCCTGTTCATGCCTCACGCACATATCTAGACTGGAGAGCTGAGTTATTAGCAGGGGGGGGGGGGGGCAGTACATGCACGCATTGATGCGATATTTGATCACTGGAGTCTGATTCAGTTTTCCATACGGTCAGGTAAATTAAATAAAGTATCGTTTCAGACATACGAGCGCACAACACAAATTTCGTGTTACTAAGGCAATAACAGAAATGTTTTAGGTTATGACTCATAGCGGTTTAACACGGAGCGGAATGCAGAAATCCTGTACTTACCTCGGCTGGTGCAGAGCGAGCTATGACGCGTCAGGTTTCCGAGCATAAACACACACACACACAAACTGCTAAATATGTAAACCGAGTATAAACGCCCTTAGATGTGTCGTTAGCGATCGGTTCATGGTATCTGTGTCTCCAGCAGCAGCGGACATTAGTGATGGAGAGACGAGGCTGTTATCAAAGCTGCTAGGAAGAATGATGCTCTACGTCACGCAGCAGCGCGAGCTCTTAACTTCCCGCGCATGAAAGTCTGTTATTTGCTCCCTTAGCGATTTAAACCCTCGCTTTTAGTACGCTTTTTATTCTATTTAACGTTAATATTCAACGCTCTAACTCTAAATTTTTCTATGAGGAAAAAATGGGATAACTCAATAGCTTGGTTTGTTCATATTTTAATAGTGTTCCGACATGTATATTAAATGTTTTGGATATTGAGTAGATTAATTCTCATTGACAAATATGGAAAGACCTTAAATATATTGAAAACGTCCTGAAATTATTACATTTAACGTTACTAGATAACCAAACTGGCTTAAGATATGTAGGTCTAACGTTATCTTGAATATCCCGGTGAATCTTTTGATGTAACGTTACAGATATTTTTTTCTTTTTTTCTTGTGTTCAGTCAGTGCATAACAAATCATTGTTATTTTTAACAACCTTTTATCATGCTGTTACTAGATGTGGCCTTTTATCAAAATATATGCGGTTTAATTTTTTTTACTGAATGTTAAAATGTCTAGAATTCTAACAAGCTGTGAAGAAAAAAGAGATATGTTTTGGTATTGTCTACAAACACTCATGTCCTTTTTTTCTGTCACAAACCATTACCCACTTTGGCACCTACCAAATTATGTATAATGGTAAATGTCCCTTTCACCTGCTAAGGAGTTTTACTATAGCGGCAATGCACCACTATCACCCTAATCATAATTTGACTTGGCAATGAGCAGCAACATTCACTCTGCAGGAGGATGAACTCACAGCTGCTGCCCCTCCAAACCACTACACCCCCACCCTTATAAACCCCTACACCCCTGCACCCCCACCCTTATAAACCCCTCCGTCCTCCATCCGTCCTCTCCGCGCTGCAGGGTGGGAGTGGCTATATGCCATTCGTTTAGAAATGATAAAAGGACGAAACCAATGTCATCTATTTATCTATCTATCTCTCTATCTATCCTGTTTTTTTGTTTTTTTTTTGTAAACAAGATATGTAAACTCTTATCAGGTTTAAAAATCAGGATTTCTACACCGGTGAAGCTGAAGTTGTAGCATACTCATATATTTGGAAGTATTGACATGCATTTGGGCTTTAGTGGAGGTTTATGTCCTCACATTGGAGGACATGCATTAAGTGCTGATGCTTGGATTGTGCTGATAAGTAAATAAATAATGTGTAAGGGGTGATGTTAACATGTACTGTATCCAGGGAATATAGATGTGTTGGGAGCTGACGTGTTAAGGCACAGAAAGCTATTACATGCGTGTTACCTTGAGTTTATCACCTCTAGGTTTCATGTGCAGAAGCTTGAGTGCACATTGAAACTGTCATTTCTTCAGGGAAGGGGTGTCCTCCCCCTCCCCTATTTGTGTGCTTTTTCATAATTTAGAATGAGATTCATTTGTTTATTCACAATTGCTGTTGGAGTCATTTCATTACCCTGCTGTAGCGGTTTGCCTGTAACGCAGATGTCAAAATGGTCTTATTGCGGCTGCTACAGAAATGGCTGTTTAAATTCATGATAATAAATGGGAATTACTCTCTGCTGTCCAAGAGGGGAGTGCACGGGTTTCCACACTACCTTGATTTATTGCCTGTGTGCTTGTTCTTATGAATTTACTGTTCAATCAAAATGCTTTTGGGTGCCCGAAAACACAAAGTTTGGAAAACGATTTTCAAGTTACAAGTTTAATTGTAAACAACAAAAACACGAAGACGATGACGTCATGCACATGCGTATTACGTGTTCAGTCTATAGCGTTTCATCACCTTCTAATGGCCTGGCAGCAGAATGCAGCGATTTTAGTTATTTCACTGATCCGTGTGAATTGGGATCGTTTTGACAATGGTGTCGTCTGTATGAGGGAAACTCAAAGGATAAACTTCTCAGTTTTCAGCATGCCGTTGTCGTGCTTTTCTGGCATTCTTAAAGTTTTGAAATATTCACTGTGTGTTCGGCCCTCTTACCATGCTTACTCTCACTGTCCATCTTGCCTTGTCTTCAGCCAGACACCTTAAAAGCCTGTAGTCTCATAGGCTGGAGAGAGACTCCATGAGAATCCTTTCACATCTGAGAAGCACATCAGTAGTGCCTTTGGTTCCCATCGATGCCTTGGGCGATTCACGGAGCGTGGGACGAACAACCTTACAGTAAAAACAAGCCTCTCTAGCGAAAGCCTGTCAGCCTCCACCGTTACATCCTCTCTTTCTGCTGCTTCATCTGAGCCGAAGTAAAAGTGGTTGTCTTTTGAAAGTGCTGTCATGATTAATGTATCCATACTCATTGCAGGACTATTTTCTCCTTCCCCTCACTGTATGCATTCCCAGCTCCATTGTTCTCTGGCAGTTATGTAAAGGAAATAATGGTTACTCAGATTGCCCCGAGGGACTGCCACCTCGATTTGATCATTCTTCATTCCAAACGACAAATTAAACTTCACACCCTTTGCAGTAATGTAGCACTTCTGCTCAGGTGCAAGTAGTGGTACGTTTTACTTACTACTCTCATTAACAACCTCCACACATTGCGTGTAATGTTTTTCTCTTGTAAGATCACACTCAAAGACAGGAGTGTTGTCTGAGAGAGAATCATGGAACTGGGCCATGATACTGACTAACCACAAACAATGTATTTTCAATGGTCAGTTGCATGGAATTGGTTTAAGGTGACGGTTTCTCATAAGTCTATTTTATCAGAAGAGAATTATTAGTTGGTTAAGGTCAAGTCAAGTCACATTTATTTATATAGTGCTTTTTACAATACAGATTGTTTCAAAGCAACTTTACAGTGATAACAGGAAAATAATGCAAAAAAAAAAAAAAGCGTCACAGTCCAGCTCAAGTAAGTTCAGGGATGTTTTATTTTTGTTTTGAAGTATTCCAGCTCAGTTCAGTTCTCGTATAATATTGTCAATGCAGGCAGTATTATTGTGGAATATTGAATTAAATGTAAGGGTCGCTAAATAACTTTATTTGGTTGCTCCTAAATGTTTCTTTGGGAATTGTTAGGGACTTGAATGTACCTGGTCAAAATTTCAGACCTCTGAGAAAAAAAGGGCTTGAGTGTTTGAGTTTAAAACCAGCATCTCGGGTGGGGTAAATGACAGTGGGCCAAATTGATTTTCTGAATGTGTTCTCCTCCTGCACAGCTGAGGCAGATGAGTCAATGGTTTCTGAAAGCTCTTGTCACATCTTCACTTCTCATCTCTTCAGTCTATTGCTTTTTTGTAGCCTTAAACCCCAGAAAGGAGCTTCAACGCTTTTTATCCTGCTCGTATTTAAAGTCCAAGAGTATAATCTAACCGAAGTCAAGAGTCCTGCTTGATTGCAGCTCAACCAGGTGTTTATGGTTATGTTAAACTACAGTGAGCCGGAAATGCAGTACAAATCAGTTTGTGTTTTCTTTCGTGTCCATTATAGGGACATTCCCGTACATTTTTATAGAAGACTGAATCATGCACTGCTACAGGTTTGTAACTGGTTCGGGAGAGACCAAAATGATGTTTTCATAACACAATTACGCGAGAGAAACAGATTTTAGTCTGGGCACCGCAGACGTCTGCCGGGTTTGCATAATGAAAAGAATCCCCGTCCCTTGTGGTGATCGGTGAACCAGGGCAGAGCAAAGCTGAGCATCCCCCTACAGCAGCATAAGAACATTTTAGGAAGCAACAGTGTAAATAGAGACTTACTATTCACATTTGAAGAGGCGTGTTTTGATGGTCCTTTAAACAGGTGTTACTGTAGCAACCGTAACTGGCCTGTCGTCATGCAGCATCACCGACCGCTTCCTCTCCAAACCCTCTGCTTTTCTTCATGCGTATATTCCTTTTTCTGGCTAGTTTACATTCCGTTTCACACCTTCACTCGAGTGGCAGTAGCTCCTGAATATGGTCTCCATGTCTGAATCTAACACTGTGTGTGTGTGTGTGTGTGTCTGTGTCATCACCCCGCGGTGTGCGTAGGTGGATGTGGGGGTGGTGCACTTCACTCCGCTGGCTCAGCCCCAGATCCAGCAGCCCTTCAAGCTGGTCGAGAAGATTGTCAAGAACGCCTTCCAGTTCCGGAGGAAGCACTGTCGCACAGGACTCCAGTAAGCATTTTCCCAGGCTTTCTTTCAACTACTTTTCAAAACTACTCTCTTTGCTCCTATTCTCAATGTGTTTAATCTGGCTACCTTAATCAGGGTAGACTCCTTATTTAGAGGTGAATGAACAAGAGATTGAAGTAAGTCTGCGCAATTTCTTGTACTGTTGTGTACCTCGGTGCATCCAGCAAAACATGGTATATGTCAGGAGTGACCTGAACCTGTAGCTAATTAAGGTGTTTAATAGAAACAGCCAGGATCACTACATACTTCCAGGCTGGTGTGCAGTGCGTTCAAGCTAGATTCTGCTGGAAACTGGTTCTCCAGGACCAGCATTGGACTCTCATAACTTGAGTGGACAAGGAACTTGTGAAAACAAAGGTTGTGGAAAAAAAAAAGACTTGAACTACAACCTTTTTGACAATCCAAGAGTGTTCACACATGTAGTTCGGTTCGCTTAGCTTGTCTGGTCCGGACCAATATTTTTTTAGCATTCCTTTTAGCGTTCACATTAGCATTTTAACACCAAACCTAAAGATACTGAACCTAAAGGCATAGGGATACATTCACAACCTGAATGGTAGGCTTTTATTACATATATTTCTCAATGGAAATTACTGAACATCCAAAACAATGCTGTGTTTGGGGTTAAATGTGCTTAGCCTTCATATGATGCTATTTTGACCAGCTGAGAACTCCTGAAGAGCTTATAAAATGTGTAAGGAGTGTATCTCAGCGATCGCACCAGAGTTCGTTTGGAAGTGGACCAAGACTCATCAAAAAGGGTAATGCTTTACTTTAAGCCTTTATGTATAATGAATTATAAAACTATTATTAATTCATTATGCCTTGTTATGCATTGTATGGTCTCATGAATTATTGTAACCACAGTTAATTCATTATGCATTGAACACCTTTGGAGTATAATCCTTTAAAACATGTCAACCAATCAGATTTAACTAGGAATCTGCAAGTATTGTAATGCACACCAGCCTGGAACTTAGGTTACAATTTTTTATGATACGATTTAATGCATTAGCCTATAATGTGCATTATAAATACATTCATAATGCATTATACATAAAGGCTTTAAAGGGATACTCCACTTTTTTTTGGAAATAGGCTCATTTTACAACTCCCCCAGAGTTAAACAGTTGAGTTTCACCATTTTCAAATGCATTCAGCTGATTTTCTGATATTTAGAAGAATATCAGTAACCAGACAGTTTTTGGTCTCATTATTGACTTCCATAGTTGGAAAAAAAATATACTAAGGAAGTCAATGAGACCAGAAACTGTCTGGTTACTGATAAATATCAGATAAATATCTGATAAAAATCTAAATATCAGAAAATCAGCTGAATGGATTTGAAAATGGTAAAACTCAACCGTTTAACTCTGGAGGAGTTGTAAAATGAGCCTATTTCCGGAAAAAGTGGAGTATCCCTTTAAGTAAAGTGTTACAAAAATAAGGATCGGAAGTAACTCAGCAGTTACAGGGGTTGGACAATGAAACTGAAACACTGGCCAATGTTGGAGGTTTCACATCTACATGCCTGGCGGCCAATCTTCAGAGTGAAGCACGGGTGGATCAGTGATGGTTTGAGCTCCAATATCATGACAATCCTGATTGTATTTGATGGACACGACACTGCCGAGGACTACCTGGCACCTGATGCTCAAACCGTGTATCAGCATGATCATGCACCAACACACACAGCAAGACTTGTGACAGAAGGGTTTGATGAAGATGAAAGTGACGTTGAACATCTCCCATGGTCTGACAGTCACCAGATCTGAATATTATTGAGGTGTTTTGGAGGAGCGAGTCCACCAGCATCATATAGTGACCTGGACACTGTTCTGGAAGAGGAACGGCTCATAATCCCTCTGGTCACTGTGAAGGACTTCTATCTGTCAATTGGTGCTGTATTTGGATGCAAAATGAGGCCCTCACCATTCTAACAAATTATTGTGTACTGTGTAGTAAAACCAGGTGTTTCAGTTTCATTGTCCAACCCCTGTATCTATCATTGGAGTGAGGAGTGTGAGGGCCATTTGGGCAGATTTCTGGCTTCCCTGCTTCTTTTTATGTTACCTCATGTGAACCTCAGATGCTATCAGTCTCCTTCAGCTGTGTGTCTGCATCTGGTCAGCTACTAGTTGCCATGTCTTTTCTTCCTAGCAGTGAATCACATTAATGAATGTATAAAATAGTTTCAATGTGCTCATGTGAATAGCTTTTATATACAGTATTTTTGTTGTGTTTGTTTTGTGTTTGTTCTAAAAATAGTCATGACTGTTTTTCCTCACTGGAATTCTTCCTAACTTGCAACATTCCAAAACAACATTCGGACACAATAAATACATTAAGGCAATCTGTAATACAAGCAGATGTATAAACCACAGGCGTCACGGCGCTCGGCAAACAAGAAAAGCAAAGCGAACATCCGCACAGACCACATAACGTCACTTCCATGCAACTTTTCAAGTTTTCTACATTAACTCATTGTGTCAGCGTGTGATGAGTGTTTTCTTCTTTCCTGCAGGATGCTGTTCCCCGAGTCTCAGCGTCTGGATCTGACAGAAGAGTTGCTGCGCAGTGCTGATGTGGATCCCACACTGCGGCCCACTGAGATCTCCATTTCTGAATTCAGGGCTTTAGCAGACGCCTACAGCCGGCTTTGTAAGGAGAATCAAGGCCTCATCGACTATGAATTCAGAGAGGAGCTGAGACTCAAGCATCAGGAAAAGAGACAGTCGGGCAGCAACCGTAAAGGGCTTCACCTTCACACCACAATAGAGGAAAATGTTACTGGGAACCGCTAACTCAGGAAACAGCAGACTCTCAATGTGACATTTTCAGCAGCTGGCATGAATTGCATTTTTTTTGGTTCTTGAATGGAGTATGCAGACTAGTACTAGTAGAGTAGCCAGCAGCACTGAGGTGAATGTGGCTAAATCAGCTAAAGTTTTTCAACAAAAAAAAAAAAAGTGCATTGGTTTTGACACTTAAGCACTCTTTAAGGTTTTGGTGAAAACGCGGTGGAGCTTAACATAACGTTATGGTAGAAATTGAAAAACATTGTGGGCAAGAGTATAAGAACCAAATCAAACTCGATGGTCCTTATTTATACAACATGTATGCACAGATTTGATATTAGAGAGTGCATACATTAAAATCCACGCCAACATTCATATTTATAAAAACAGCATTTGACGTTTCAACACATTTTATAAATGAGGCTTCTAGTCTCAAACTCTGTATTGATCAGAGGAAGAGACGGGGTTGCCCAGAAAACAGCTATAGGAATGCTTTAATCATTTTTACATTTGCCTAAAAATTATTTGACATATTCTTTGGGATACATGTGTGCTAGTAAGATTTATGTTTTTGTATTAACTAAGACCTTACTCCTATTAATAAGGCTGCTGTGTGTTTACGTTTATCAAACAGCAAAAATAAAGTTTGTGCAGGTTACAGGATGTCATTAGGACAAAAATAACAATCAGACACCCTTTATTATAGGTTTTGACTGTGAAGTGTCAAACGTATATAAACTGTTCAAATTAAGTCACAGTAATCCATGAAAAAACAATATTTACACATTTGTACATTCTAGAAAAAGTACAACTGCAGGCTTTATTTTCGAGGAACATTTCCATCATAGCACATTTAAATGCCTGAGTGAATGTTTACAGCTGACCACTTTGTTAAAACAAAGGAGAAATTATCGTTAAACCATCAATCTCCTGACAGATTCTTAAACCAACCTTTTAGATCCCTATTAAAATTAATTTTATATTTATAAAAACTTGCTAATAAATAAAACAATTTTATACAAAGCAAATCCATGATAAAATCCAATGCTTGTATTTAAAGCAAGAAATGTATGTATGTATAGCCCAAAACACAAGGCAAAATCAAAAACGAAAACCTGACAGAATTCGGTTCTGTAGTTGGATAGCTCTTAATATGTGTGTGGGGGAAAAACACACATGCCTTTGCCCTTCTGATACACCATAACCAAGACCAGTAATTTGGTTCTCTGGTGCAAAGGAGTTCAGTACATTAGTGCTATGAATCATGGAAAATTACTCGATGCTTAATGCCATTTTTAATAAAGGTCTGTCAAACTGTGGCTCCACAATAGAAAAAGACTCTGAATTGACTGGCCTTCAGGTGCTTCCCTAAATTGTCTGATAACTTTGGAAAGGCATGGGCTTTTTGGGCATTGTGGCTCCACATCAGATCAAGGTGTTGAACACGTGCTAATCTTTGTTCTACGAAGCTGTTGCGTTCTTTGCCTCTGCGGTGTTGTCATAGAAGAAATCCTCGTTGACCACAGAGGTCAGGCTCTGCACGCTGAACTCCTTCTCCAGCAGTGAGTTAAGATCCACACTATTCGCCATCAGCTCGGCCTGGCTGTCCAACGATTGGCTGTGTCGACGCATGTTCACTAGGTCCGCCTGCCTGCGTCTAAGGCTACCCGTGCCTCTGCCAGACTTACGCTTGACCGCGCCAAAGTGAGCTTGCTTTATAGAAGACCGTCTTTCAGGAGAGTCCACTTCTGCGCTCTCCGGCTGCACACGGGGCGCAGGAGTCTGGGAGTCCTCGGCCACCCGAAGCCTGCAGAACTGGGCCTCGATGGCACTGGGGTCGAGCCACTCCTGCTGGTCGACGTTCTCGTGGTCCTCATCACTGATGATGCTGCTGGATTCCTTGAGGTCGCTCTGCGGATCCAGAGGAGCGCTGGCACTGCTGGTGTTTCCACTGCTCACACTGGCGGAATCTGAATCTGCTAGAGACGGCCTCAATGGATCATTGTTGGGGTTGGGACTGTCATTTATAGGCAGTTTAGAGAGCCAAAATCCTCGAGAAGAACCTGTGGTGCACACACAAACACAATTGTGGATCTTAGAGGTAGAATACATGTTTATAAATATCAAAGGTCAAATATGGTCAATACACCACACTTTGACATTTCAGAGCAGAGGTTTTCCATTCTTGTCCAGGATACCACCCACATTTTGTATGTCTCTCTTATCCGACACAGTTTCAGCTCATTAGGTGAGAGCTCCATGAATTGAACTTGTGCTGCGTCCCAGTTCGCATAATATCCATCCTAAATAGCATTTGAAATTATAATTAGTGTCCCAAAGCATAGTATGTTGAAATGAGTATTTTTAAAGATAACCAGACTGTCTATTTTTTCCGGTTAGAATCCGAAGTGTGAGCGGACGTTTAGATAAAGGGGTTTGAGTGATTCATAATCCGTATCTAACTTGACAAAAATATATTTATTCAATGTGATCCACATTACGTTATAATTAACCTGCAACAGCATTGAGAACTTTTATAGTGATATTTTTGGTCTTTAACTTTTAATTGCATCAATATGCAAATTGCAAATACTCGAAGAGAGTTGAGAATCAATGTGTTACAGCACTTCTCTCCGATATAGAAAGAGATTAAATTAAATCGATTTAATTGTGGCAAGATGATTGACAGCTATAGGCATCCTGTCAGCGTTTTAACTGCCCTCTAACAGAGTTATCTGTTAAAGACACAATTATGATGCATGTCCCAAAGCTTGCTTATGTGTTTCTGCTACACATTCAAAAATATGTACTTCTTCACAAAAACAGTACATGCTTTTAAAGGCATAGTAAATTGAGACACAGCATGAGTGTGTCAGAAAAGAGAGACATACAAAATGTTCAGAGCGGTGGGTCTCCAGGACCAGGACTGAAAACCACTGCTTTAAAGTGAATTGACCCTACGACAGCCCAAATTGCCACACAGTTGCTGTCCATCGAATATATGTTTCCTTTCAATACTACAGTAGTTATCCAGAATGGCGACTTAGTGAAGTTTTGTTCATTCTGTTCCCGAAATTAGGCAGTAATCTCGAAAAATGCAAGCGTTTGATCAGACAATTTAGAGATTTTTTTCTCCATCAAATTAAAGTGTGTGTGTTTAGGCCATCATATATGTGGATTATTTGGTTTTATTTTAAAATAAAATAAACAGGAGCATGCTGAATGGACTCTGGTGTGAAGCTTTGGTTTCAACATCGGGTTGTTCTGACAGTAATAAAGTAGTATGATATTTAAGTATCAATGATATGACATGGAGCTGTGACAAAGTCAACTTTATTTTAAGAAAAATGAACAAAAACACGAAATTTATCCTTGTTTGCATCTCCAGTACTCATTTTTCTGTGTTAATGAGACTTGAATTTCTCCATTTTCTCGTCTTCTACCATATTTTTGTTTGTTTTTCAACATAACATGATACAAAAGCTGGTCCTTTCTAATTTATGATAAACTATCATGTACAATATCGAACAAGCCAACTTGCAACATCCTTTTGTTTGACAGACAGCATTGCGACCCATAAAAGTTAACCACTTTAGTTAAGTGAACCGCTATGACCATGGTTATGTATTTTAATCAAAGTTCAAAGTCAGCTTGTGATGTAGTCATTTTTTACCAACGGTCAACAGACTTTGAAGTCTTGCCTCAAGATTATAGCGATGGATCTGTAATGTGCAGCTTTAACACTTCCACATCATCAGACATGTGAGTAAAGGGGAGGTCACACTGACCTAGCTTAGCAGAAGCTGGCAACGTTTTCCGAAGGGGGGTGAGCCTCTTTTTGCAGACTCTCTCAGAATGCTGCTCGACTCTTTGCATGTTTCGACGCAAGTTCTCCCGCAGGATGGAACGCATCACCCTGATGATGATGACTTTGCACTCTGGAGTGCTGCAAGTGAGAGAAAAATGTCAAATGTTAAGCTCTGTATGGAATAAGCTAAGTTTATAAATGAGCAAGTAGATCATTCTTACCTGCTACACAGCTGGAACACCGTCTCCGGCCTGCCCTCTCTCTGGGATTTGGTGTGGATCAGCTCCCAGACGCAGTCTGTGTCTTCAGACCGAATTAAAATGCAAGGTTTGTTATTTGTACATTTAAAAATAACTGTTAATTATTACTGTCTCTATGAGCTCAAACAAGCCAGACGTGTCTGTTACCTGCAGTATTGCCCAGTCTGACCTGTAGTGCTGACAGGGGGATGAGCCAACGAAACTTGAATGGATCCTGATCTCCATGGGCGGATCTTGAAGTTGGCTGGCAAACAAAGGATGCATATGAAATTAAAGGAATGTATATTTGTTTAAAAAAAAAAACTGCACTATACGAATGTATAAAGTCCACAACTCCAAATCAGCAAACACCATTTATAAAAAAGCAATCTGCAAAACCATTTTGTTCCAAAATCTGTATTTTATATATGTCAAAAGGACTGCTCATATTTATTATTTAGTATTGTTTTCTAAACTTGTCACAGTATAATGCATGAAAAACAAATGACAAATTGACGGGACATTAAGGAGCTGCGAGTGTAGACGAGGTGAAAACAAGACTCACCATCTTCTTTCTCACTTTGTTGTTCTCCCTGTACAGCAGTATCACAGCTCTCTTAAAAACTAAAGATAAGATAAATCAGATAAATCAGAAGATAGATCAGAGTCAAGCGGATATGTTAATTTTAGAAAACGACAGAATTCTTTGTCTTTGAGGCTACAGACCGTCTGCCAAAACAAGCCCAACATACTTTCACAAGGATATAAAAAGCTTCAAGACGAGTGTTGTATGGCACAAGAACTATCCCATATATTATGCCTCAGAATATTTAAGAAGTAGATTTATGCATTTGTTGTAAAACTACTAACATATTAAGTTATAAAACGTTTATTTTGGCACAACTAAGAATGTAATGGTTTCGTGGGAAAATAGCAAAGCCTCACCAAAAACAGTCAGCTCAGGGTCCTTTTTCATACGGCCCAGTGATGGGAACGGGTTGAGCCAAATCACAGAGGAATGCATGAGGAACTGTCCCATAGAAATCTCTGTGACCTGGGAGAAAAAGAGGAAGATAACTGAAGATAAGTCAAGTCAAGTCAGGGTATTACCTTCAAATAAATCAGGGTATTATATATATGCCCTGGTCACTATATATGCGTCTGTACCTCTTTCTCAGCGCCACTTTGCTCTGATACCAGCTGGTCAAATACTGCACCATAGTCTTCGTAGATCTTCTGCATCTCATTTATGTGGCTTGCAACTTTCTCCATTTCCTTAAGTGCCTCTGTAATAATAATAATAATAATAATAAACTGTCTTAAGATACATTCATACTGGGCTTTGATTCCAGAAAACTGAGTTTGCACCAAAATGTTCACTGCAGTTTTAGGTAGATGCTCAACTCATGATACAATAGTATTGTGATACTCCAAAACATATGGAAAAGAGTTGAACTGTTGAATAAAATGCAACATTTGATTTTACATTGTGTGTGTAAGTGAATAGGCTCGGACTTTGAACCCAATGCACAGGACAATAATGACACCAGAATAAAAATATTGATTCAGCAGCTGAAATTACAGAATTAGTTTAGACGAATATGTTTGCACACTGACTAGACATATTTAAAATAATGTAGGCCACTTTTTACTGGAAACATCAGACATTTGGCATTATCAGGACCCACAAATATTCCACAATTGCATTATTATACATTATATTCATCATTATATATAGTAGTACTGACACTGCAATTCTGAAAACTTGAATCTCTCACAGTAATTTTAATTTTAGGTGAATTATACACAATTCATATTGTCACTATTCACGATGCATATTGTTGCATTTTTATATCGCGATATTTTGTGACATGATATATATATATATATATTTTTTATTTTTTTATTTTTTTATTTCAGGCAATAGCACAAAAGTACAAGGCAGACAAATGTTTGTTAAGTCATACAGTGCAAAAAGAAACAAGAAACACAAAAAAAACAACAACAAAAAAACACAACAAACAAAACAAATCGAATTCTGCCTGAAAGGGAGTGGGAAGAAGAAAACTTATTTAATCCCACCCCAGTTCACCACTTGGTGATTAATACATTAAGCTTCATGTTTACTTTGGTCACGGATTGTTTACATAGGTTGTATCATGGTGGCGTTACCACAGCCACAAGAATTTATTATAACAACATTACCAAACAATTTAAGAGGAATAAACAATACCAACAATGGTAATGAACAATATACCAATGATGGTAATGGACAATATACCAACAATGGTAATGGACAATGTACCAACGATGGTAATGAAACATTGAGCACATGTTAACATTGTAAGACAGAGTACAACATCAATATAAATTAAAAATCCTCATCTCTGTATTTTAACCAGACCCTATGTTTATATGACAATTTAAATTGATGGATATTTTGACATTGCTTTTGTTGTAAGTCCAGTTTGTTCCAGAGTTTCACTCCGCATACAGACACACAATAATGTAGTTCGGGCTCTTGGTAACGAAAAATATCCAAAGCCTCTCAAGTTATGAGCTCGCACAGGAATTTGAAAAAAACGTTGCAAGTTAGGCGGTAATAAGTTGTTAAATGCTTTATACAGGACTATTGTTGTATTATATTTTACGAGATCATCAAGTTTTAACAAATTTGACTGCTTAAACAGCTTATGAGTATGTTCTAAGTAACCAACCTTATGAATGACCCTCATGGCTCTTTTCTGTAATATAATCAGAGGATTTATTGTGTTCTGATAATTATTTCCCCACACTTCAACACAATACATAAGGTATGGTAGTACCAAAGTGCAGTATAGGGTACGGAGTGCATTTTTATCAAGGTATAGTTTTGCTTTGTTTATAATTGAGAGGCTTTTGGAGATTTTTCTTTTAATGTGTCTGATATGGGGCTTCCAAGACAATTTACTGTCGATTATTTTGCTGAAAATATTGTTATTGTCATCATCTTGTAATGGGAATGCCCATTATAATCCCAGAATTTGTTTTGTCTTACCCATTCATGCTATTTTGAACAATTCCCACACTGGCCACTGGCGCTTTCATCGCATGAAAAGGGCAGCTCAGAGACTCTCAAAACTCAACCCACCCACTAAAACTGAAGCAGCCCATGTGACGTACCTGTGAGGTGGTAGTGTTCCTCACTGTCCGTGTCCGTCAGAGACACCAGCTCGCGGAGCAGCAGGGGGTATTTCAGCACTCTCTGCACTGGTTTGATGAGGTAGGACTCCAGTGTGGTCGAGTGCTGCTTGGTGGGATTCTTTGCATTGAGGAACTCCTTAAAGCATCGATCTGTTTTGGCTGGAGAGAAAAGACAAATCATAAATTCCAGCGCCACCCCCTGAGGAGATAGATAGTGTTTTCTGGATGGGCGCTGCAGGTAAAATGCACACAGGGCAGAGAAGTCCCTCCACAAGGAGGCAGCACAGGCTCCCTGGCACCTCATTAAAAACACTGCAGTATAAATGCAACACTGCAGACAATGAACAATACCAAGGTGAGACTACATTGTGCACGTCACGAAGCCTTTTGACCTGTCTTGGCGGGAGTTTGTGAGGGGAGTTAACACCACGACAGCACGCAGAATGATAAATGTGGTTCAAATCAAGAGCTATTAGAGCAGTAATTGAGGCACTCCTCGCCCCAGATGGATTGACACTTCAGGGAGCAATTGGCAGGCAATTAACACGACGACACAAAAAAGTCGTTTTCATTTTGCAAACGGAAACCTTGGCACAACAGAAGCAGTGTGTGAGAATATATAATTACCAGTACCGCTGACAGACATTGCCACACACACTCCTGTTGTCGCGCCTGCGTTTCATGTCCTCACCCAGCAGTGGTTAAAACAGTGCGTGTTGTGTTTTATAGCCATTACAGTGCAATTTCTGTGGCTGCTCTGAGGATTGCTCTCATCTTGTAATGGGATGAATTAAAAAGGAGGCCATGGTACAGTTTTCCACTTTAAATGTGGGCAGGGCAGCCTCTCATTCATTTCTTACTGGGCAGACTGCCCGAGATGGAGAACCAGGCTAATGTTGCACGCATAAATTAAGTTCAACATTTATAGACGCTAATCATTAATACTCTGTAGATTATGATGAGAAGATAAACCAACAAAGGCTCAAAACATCCCAGAAGAGCGACGCAGATTGCATTCAGTTGGATAAATTCTTCTATATTTAATAGAAATATTGTATTGCTCACAGTCACAGATGAAGCGAGTTAGGAGTTATGCTGTACCTCGTTCCAGAACCTTCTGCACTTTAATGTGGTTGGCGCAAAAGCCGCTGTAAAGTTTGAAGTGCTCTGCGTAATACAGGAACGAACCACCCAGTGAGAAGAGCAGCTTCTAGAAAGAAAGAAAGACAGCATTGAAATCAAGAGAGTCTTTCGCTGAAGTCAGAAATACTTTAAAGGGATACTTCTGGATTTAGCATTAAGCTTTGTATTATTAGAAAACCTGTAGTATTTTCGAATTACCATGCTTTCCACCCTCTTATCCCACTGAGACGAGAGATTTATGTATTTTATGAAAAAAATCCTCCGATGACGCAAAAATCATCATTTTGCGTCATTTGTGGCCAGAGGCTGAAGACTACAGTCAGTAGTAGGGGCTGTCCCGCATGCAGACCCATCACGGAGACTCACTAGTAGACTCTAGACTTGTTGTTTAACTACTGCGTTCTGTTACGGTAGGCGTGGCCTCCTAGGGCAGCGAAGCAAGTGCATTCTGGGAGTTCATCCACATAAGCCAAAACTACATTTTCTGGCTTTTCTCAGTCCAGAAAGCTCCAAATTCAAAAACAAATTTTTTTCTACACAAATGACCCATTTTATATACGCATTCATCTTTCCAGAGGTGAAGTATCCCTTTAAGTAACAGTTTTAATGTTACCCATCCCACAAGTCACTCCAAACCTCTTTGATTTTCTTCCATGAAGCACAAGAGTGGCATGCGAAGCCATGAGTTGCCACATTTTGTGACTAAATCAATAAACCCTTTTGTGTTCCATGGAAGAAGAAAAAACTTTTTCAGAATTAAAAAAAGGGCGATCAATTGTTTTAAATGAGTAGTTCACTTAAAAAAAAGCTTTTGCTGATAATTTACTCACCCCCATCTCATCCAAGATGTCCACGTCTTTCTTTCTTCAGTCGAAAAGAAATTAAGGTTTTTGATGAAAACATTCCAGGATTTTCTCCATATAATGGACCCCATTGGGAACCAAACAGTTCAAGGTCCAAAGTTTCAGTACAGCTTCAAAGGGCTTTAAACGACACCAGACGATGAATAAGGGTCTAATCTAGGACCCTTCGAGCAGTGGTGGAGGAAGTACTGAATCTCAGTACTTAAGTAAAAGTACAAATAACCAGATAAATATTTACTTTAGTAAAAGTAGAAGTAACACAATGACAACCATACTTAAGTAAAAAGTAAAAAGTACTTTATTTTAAATGTACTTTAAGTATTAAAAGTAAAAGTACTTGCATAACAATTTATTATCTTAATGTCTATTTTCTATATTAATAACACATTTAATTCTAACTCATTCAACCTAATACTCCTATAATGATGTTCAATAATGATGGAAAAAAAATGTCACCATTTCTGAAACAAGCTTGCAATTAGGCAATATCATGCTTATCCTTACTATATGTTAATATCTATGTTTGGCAGTAAACGCGATTAATTTATGGTGTAATTCTGAACCTCTTGGCTTGCCATAATCCTAACCAAACGTATATTACACACGGTGTGTTTCCTATGCACGTAAAAACAAATTTTCGCGAACGAGTTGCATGATAAACACACTGCGTGCGAGACGCATTTAGTGTGACCGGGTTGATATACTGTATCTATGGCAACCAAACGTCACTGGTGAGACAAACGTGCAACGAACGGATGGTCAGATTACGTTTTGTCAGGGGAAAAACTGATCAGAAAATGTAATGAAAATGTAACAGAAGTTGTAGAAATGTAGTGGAGTAGAAAGTATAATAATTGCTGCAAAATGTAACGAAGTAAAAGTAAAAAGTATGCACTATTTATTGTACTTAAGTAAAGTAAAGATACGTGAAAAATGTACTTAAGTAAAGTAACAAAGTATTTGTACTTCGTTACATTCCACCACTGCCTTCGAGTCATGACTTGAAAAAAGATTTGTTCATTTTGATGAACAAGTTTGAACAGGAGAGTCACGAACGCGCATCACAGAACAGGGCAAGGCGAGCATTTGTTTGCTTATAAAACTTAAACTTTGTTATTTATTTTTTAAATGACCGATCGTTTCGCTAGATAAGACCCTTATTCATCGTCTGGTGTCGTTTAAAGCCCTTTGAAGCTGCACTGAAACTCTCATTTGGACCTTGAACCGTTTGGTTCCCATTTAAGTCCATTATATGGAGAAAATCCTGAAATGTTTTAATCAAAAACCTTAATTTCTTTTTGACTGAATAAAGAAAGACATGGACATCTTGGGGTTGAGTAAATTATCAGCAAAAGTTTTTTTGAAAGTGAACTAGTCCTTTAACAAAAAAAAAATGTTATTCCCAAAACAGGGAGCTCTACTAAAATGCTCATAAATTACAGACGAGAGTATGAGGAAAGCCATGTTTGGCATGTCCACCTTGAATTGCACAGGGGTCTCGAACGTGTGGAAGTTGGGGGAGGAGCTGATCTTTTCCTCCAGGGTCTGCAGGAAAACTTTCTGGAAGTCCAGCATTTCTGGAAGGCTGCCAAAAAGACTTTCCATCTGGGGGAAAGGAAACCCTCAACCATTAAACAGAACTTTCAATATTTCGATTGAAATGAAAACAGCATGCAAGCAAGGGATTTCAGTGTGCAAAGCTGTTTAACAAAACCTTTAAAATAAAAGCGAAAATTACATAACAGGGTACAAATGTAGTACTTCACAGAAAATGGACTCTGCAGATTTCCTTAGCATAGACTTTCTAACACTGGCCTCTTTCTAAATTGTTATTGCCACCCACATTGTCACAAGTAACTTAAAAACCAGTGCTAAAGCCACTTTCTGTTTAGTACTCGTCTAATATGTGCGAGGGCATGCTCCAGCGTACATTAACAGGGCTTTAATATGGCCCACTTCTCTGCACATATTGACTGATCTTTCCTTAGGGACATCCTGAGCCGAGTCAGGGTCATATCCAGTTCACTGGGCGGCAGTCTGAAAACTGCCAAGTTAAACGTGCGAGTCTTTGACATCAGTCACAGAGGGGAAAGCTTGTGGCAAATGAAGCAAGATGGATCACTGTGCTATCTGTTATCTGACAACTAATCTTGCATCTATCCCCAGTATGGGTTTAGCTTTACCTCGTCTTGGGTGAGAAAGGTCTCCTTTTGTAGGGGCTTCAGGTAAATTTCAAACAGGCAGTTCAGGTCCTTTATAGAAGAAACAGAGGAGAATAAGACATCCCGAGCACTCTTTGAATTAGCTTTCACATCATCAGAATTGTTTTTACAACATTATATCCAGCTGTAATATAGTATCCTCATACTGTCAGTTCATAAATTTAAGGACTGAAAAAAAAAAAAGATGTTAGGAATAGAGATGTGCCCGAGCTTGAATGCCTTATTAATGAATAACATAATCTTTTTTTGGCAGACCCATTCACTCGTGTTTGCTGGCTAACAGGTGAGCCAAGGATAGCATAGCAATATATTACACATAAACCTCTAAAATCACTATGCAATAATAAATGTGAGGTGAACGAATGTAAACTTTATAAATGATACGAGCAGAGCGAGATCGCAAATAAAATTGTCGTGTTGCCTGGGCTCTGACAAGAGTGATACATCAACAAAACTACATCATACACATTTTCTACTATTTGATATCATACAAGGTTTAACACATTTAAATGGCATATGATACACAAATGAGTGAAACTAGCAGAGCATGATCACAAATCAAATTTCCTTTGTGTGTTTTAGAAATCAGAGATTTCACAAGAGTGATGAACGAAAATACTACATACACATTTTTTAATACTTGATATGTTTATTTAAATGTTTTAAATCTTTAATGATATATCTCAGTTGAGTGTGTAATGACTCCAACCCCTACCGAAGTAACATTTTTAGTGTTGCAATGAAATTATTCTTTTTTTACTGAAACTGAAATCAAAGTTTTCATTTAGCTTAATGATGACCAAAAATAAATGTTTATTTAATAATTTATCAACCACATCATTCATTTATACCATGGTCTGTCTGAATACTCGATTTAATCACAGTTTCTATCAATAACACATTTATTAATTAACTTAATTATTAATGCACTGCTTTGCACACACAGACGTACCAAAAATAACGTCTGTTTTTACCCTCAGTTAAATACTGCGCTGAAAAAACATCAATAACAGCTTTAACTTGTCAATGCTGGCAAATGAGCATGGTATAAGCAGGATAATCCACAGCTAGCTGTGCATTAAACAATTTGAATGCACAACCATTATGCTTTGCCTCTAGCCTGGCTAATGCAAGACCACGTATCATTGAGAATGAGACATGATCTGGAAACCACATGTTCATTTTCTCATATTTGAGGCATTGTCAATGTCAATGTCAATGTCACATTTATTTGTATAGCACATTTCCAAGGCCTAGGCCTACCAAAGTACTTCACAGTTAAAAACACAAAACAATAAACACAGACTGATACACTAAAACACAATAAGTAAATGAAGAGTTCAGATGCAAAAGCCTCTAAATGCCATTTGAAATTTTCTTCTTTAATGATGATTTTTATCAAACTTGTATATTTAAGTTCAGTAATTTCACTTAAATTACAATTAATAGGTAATTATCATTGCAATTTAAGTGAAATCACTGAACTTAAATATACAAGCTTGATAAAAATGATCATTTTAGAAGAAAATTTCAAATGGCACTTGGAACTCACAATGGAACTCTTCAAATAAATAAATAAATAACAAATACTAAGAAATAGAATACAACATAGAGCAAGGCGGCTCCCCTGTGCCAAACGCTAATTCAAATTGGTTTACGAATGCCCAGACGAGGCATTGGTTTACGAATGCCCAGAGCTGTATTATTGGGTGCTACGAATGACTATCAAATGTGCCTGTACATAACTCATAGCCAATTGTTTCAATAATACCAGATGACGTATGTAGAGCGACAGAAAATTAGACAAGGAAGAAGATGATGGGTCAGAGATTTAGGAGATTTATGTATACACAAAGGCTGAATCAAAAGGTAACCGCATCCGCTGCCAAGATGGATCCATAGATATAAACAAACTGCTTCGGTGTGTCGCATGTACGTCGTCATCGTCTTGCCACTCCCTCCCCGTTCTGTGATTGGTTCCCTATCTCGCGAAAATTTATTATCTCGCGAAAATTTGGTTCATGGTGTCCAGGCTGCCCATCAGCGTGAATAAAATACTTTGCCTCCACGCCGTGCACTAAAATCGTTTAATGCACAGCTTGCCATGTATTATCCCCTACATACTTAATAAATCAACCAAAATCAAATCAACTCTCAAATAAAGACTGAATTGTCTATACACATTTCAAATATGCCAACTCTTTGAGTACTTTTAGCATATTATTGAATGTGTTCATGTATTTTGGTCTTGACAGACTAGACTAGCTACTCTGCTGCTGCAGAGCAAATACAGACTTGCTACTGCTAAGAGATACACAGGTGCACTGCTGAGAGCATGTAAGATACTGTTGCTGCTGCATAAATACACATACTGTATATAGATCCCATAGCAGATCTAGGCAGGTGGAGCTGGGGGAAGTGGAGGGTTTAGAGGAAGTCCTTTTTGAAATCTCATTGGCAGAGGCCGATCAACTTGAGGTAAACATTTTAATCTAGCTTCATGCATTCCTTTTAATCAAAAACTGAATTTGTGTAAGTTCAATAAAAAAAGCAACATTTTGAGTAAAAAGCTGAGAAAATCGCGTTTCGAGTCCAACACCCCTAATGCTTGAACAGTCCAATTGCTTGTCCTGGGTCGACATTTCATTCAAAAGCATTAGACAGATTTGATTTATATGCTTTTAAATGTTGATTATCACGTTATTTTACATATGAATCTGCTCATATATAAGATATCTGCTGTGTCTCAGTTCGCCTACTTGTACTAAGCCCTAAAAGTGTGAAGAAAAAGTATATAATTTTTAGTGTGTAGTAAAAAGTAGACAAGCTTTGGGACATACTATCACGTCTTTAACGATTGCTCTCTGTCGCATCCTGACACAGTTAAAATCCTCTAAAATCAGAGAGAAATGCAGTAGCACGTTGATCTGCAGTCGCTGGTCTCTCATGCGGATCCACTCTTCGAAAATCCACTGGGAATAGTAGGCTAGATCATCCGGGGACTTCTGGTATACTCTTTTGCTGAAAAGTGTGTCCCAAAATAAGTGTATCAACATATCATTCTAATCTCACATACAATTATATGGATAATATGATAATATGGACTTTGAGACTCATGAAAAGCTTGTTTCTGCAGTGCTTCTTCTTCACCTGTGTTTTGATCAGAAGATTCAGTACTCTTTTCAAAGATCCCTAAAAGATCCTTCCATATAAAAGTAAAAACAAAGAAAGCCGTGAAAAGGAAGATATAATTGTTCGTGTGTGCTCTATCACACATCACATTAAAGAGGTTCAAAATGAAATTGTTTGAAATTTATTATAAAACTGACAGAATTTGAAAGCTCAGATTTTGTTTTATTTTAAAAGTAATTAAATGTGATGGTTTAAAGCAAAGCCATTAATCAGGAAGATTTCTGTCACAGATACAGTAGGTATCACAGATACAGCCAAAGTCTGTCCCTGAAAGCTCCCGAGCCTGTGCCATGTGTGGCGGCAATGTTATGGCATCGGCAGGCTGTCGGTGCATCACCCACAACATTCTCATTAGGCTGATTTATAGCAGTCTGCCAGTACCGATGCAGCATATCATAGACAAATAGCTCCAGCGCAGGACCCCCCCCCACACACACACACACATACACAACAAATCACAGACCGCTGGAATAATCAGACACCTATTAACCATGTAGAGCACATTACAACAGAACACTTTTAATGCCATCTAAAGGTTCACTATGAACATCAGCAGTGTACAATGTGCATATGGTCATTTATGTTTAGCCAGTCTGAGTATTACTGAGGAAACAGATAAGAGGGGAGGCTCTTTTCAGTTAATTAATAGGCGGTCCTTCGGGACTCTATTCATCAAACGTGTTTTGCTCCAACAGCCATTTCACCTCATAGGGTCTATCATTAATTTGAGGTGTGACTTCCAGATCAACATAGTGCCGGATAAATCTGTGAAGTGGTTCCGTTTTATTAATGAAGTCAAAGTATCGTACAGATAACTAAGTGGATTTCTACTCGACGTGAGTGATCATTTCTTTATGCTGAACTATGTTAATAGGGGATTAGAGGGTCAGTTCTCACCTTTACATAAGATTTTTCTGTGTCTACTAATTCCTGGATGACCTTTCGCAGTCTCTCTGTGGCAGACATGTGACGCGGACAGGGCCTGAGCATGGGGACCTCTGGCCCCGATTGCTCCTCCTGGCCCTCCATCAGACCCCCAGAGCCTTCCTGGAAGGAGTTGTACAGCGAACACACTGTATCCACACTCTGCAGGAGACACAATTAAGATAACATTAAATTAGATACCAATGTCAACAAATCAAATATTTAGGAAAACACACACACAAACAAATTTTTTTTTTTTTGCTTTTTTGGATTTTATTTAAATAAGACAGAAATTATGAGAGAGGGGAGAGAGAGGGATTAAGAGGGATGAAATTAAGAGAGAGGGGCATTGGAACGGGAAAGGACCTCGAGACTTGAATTTGGGTGGCATGAAGTGCAACCCCACTGTATGTCGGAGTATTGCCCACACGGCTATGGCTCTGATCTTTGAAACAACTTTCACCTACCAATTCAGTCAAAGACAGTTGACAATTAACATACAGTTTGGATTGGCGGTGCGGGTCTGTCGTGGGGAACATGCAGCCTAGCATGGATAAGAGCAGGGAGAGCAGCCATAAACAGAACTGAAGCAACACTAATGATATCTGCAATACATTTATGTTTTTGATGACAATTACTTTAAGGATTAAATCCTGACTGTGGACAAGAGAAGCACCTGGGGATGGTGGAGAGTCATACTGGGGATACTGTGGAAGTCAAATGGGGTATATCAACTGTTTGGTTACTGACATTCCTTTAAAATATCTTCCATTGTGTTTAGCAAGAAATTAGTTTAAAAGGTTTAAAACAACTTGAGGGTGAGTAAATGATGACCGAATTTTCATTTTGAAGTGAACTATCCCTTTAAGTATTAGTACAGCAGCAGCAGTAATAGCGGAGGGTGAGAATTAAAATAGTAATGAAATATAATAAAAATATAAAACCAAAACAAACTTCCATTTTGTCCCATTTAGCTTTCATACCAATATTGTTTCAATATTATTGGTTTGTACATGTTCCTGTTTTCCCTCTGCCCACGAAAAAATACCCAGTCTGTTTTTGATAAATAACAGTTAAATTGAATTGTTATTCTGAATCCACACCTCTCCTCTGCGTTTTAAAGAAAGAGATAATCCAAAAGACATTTACCTACTGGCAAATCACCTGGGGCCTGATGTATAAACGTTGCGTACGCACAAAATGGGCATAGAAATATGTGTACGCATTTTTCCACGTTTATAAAAAATAAACTTGGCGTAAATAAGTGCGCACCGTAAGGATGCTCTTGACCATGCGTACGCACTCTTTTAGAAGAGTATGTGTTTTGGCGACACCGATGGTGAGCTGGAGTCAAATGTCTTTTTGCTTACTATTAGACAGAGAATCTAAAGAAAATTATACATCTACAGAAATATAATTCAAAAATAATTTCACAAACCTATATCATCACTTGAAGCAAAGATCCATCCCTTCTTAAATGACCGCGCCAGCACGCGCGTTGGGTCGTTTAGTGAAACTGACGCACATATAGGCTAATCTAACGGCAGATGGAGTCGTTCATCTCATCTTCATCATGAGTCCAAATCATAAATAGAGTGCATGTTCTCAATAACAGTTTAAATAGATAAAAGAATAATTTAAACTATGTACTTCTGATATAAACGTTTAGATTATGCCATTCTCATTAATGGAGTTAAACACTTAAACTAGCCTACATGAAATCATTACTGAGAAGTTAAAAAAAAATTATATTCAATAAATAGAAATAGACATATTTGTTGTGGATGCAATGCTTTTGAACACTTTTATTCTGGCGTGCTGTGTTTTAATGTTTTAACTAGAGATCATTTCTAATCATGATAATAGCAGATTGTCTGAGAAAATTGTTTGGTGCAAATAATGCACAACCATGCCTATCTGTTTCCATTAAAACATAAATCAATTAAAAATACTATTTGGCCAGTGGAAAAGATTGAGAAAAACTTTCACTGAAATGTATTTAACACTATTTGATTTATAATGCTATAGGCTACTAAAAAAAAATTATGTTTGTAATGTGACGGCACATCCACATTTCATATTTTCCTAACGTCTTGTACCGTTAAACTTGGTATCACGTGGATGAATAATCATATGCAAATGATATGCAGATGAGGATATGCATATTTAAACTAGGCGTTGTAATCTCCATATATGGTTATTTCAGGGAGGAGACGCACGTGCGCACAATCTTCTGCTGACTGGGATTTATAAAGTGAATTCTGCGCAGCTTCTGGCGTACGAACGGTTTTATAAAACTGAAAACTTTTGTGCGCACGCAAATTCTGCCTTATGTGCGTACACACACTTTAAGGATGAAATCTACGCAAAGTTTTATACATGAGGCCCCTGCTGTTTGCAGGCTAACTTGGCTAACGCCTTAATTTATTTCTACAATCAATTATATACATAATGATATAATTAAAGCTGGGAAAAAGTTCTGCAATGAACTTGTGTTGTTTAGCTCATCAAACAAAAAGCATCGTCTTTGCCAATTCCTGAAATAGCTAATGCTAATGTAGCAAATGCGTTCGCCCACAGCGTCACTGTATGATCCAGCTCTCAGATGGTCCACTGCTCACCCCTGACCCACATGTGCTGTATGCTGGGATACCAGTAAACTTCCATTTATCATGTGAGATTAAGACACACTTGGTGTTATGAGCGGAAAATATATATGAACAATTACATTTTATCAAAAGGAATCGATGTCAAATGTTTTAAATAGTACTTGTATTAAATTGCATAATTGATTGCAATGTGAAAATTAATGTGCAACATTGTAGAGCATAAACATCAACAAACACACTATTTAAAAGGTGCAGCTGTTATCGAACCCATGTTATAATGGTTTTATATTAACATTATTTTAAGTTCATTTAAAAAACTTGTTACAACCTGTTCTGTAATTACAGAAATCTGTGATTTATTAGTTATTTTTTAATTCAACAAACACACCTAGTTATAATTATAAACACATTTAAGGGTGTATGTGGTGCACTTTTCCCGGGAAAACTACTGGACTAAAAGAAAATAATGTCATTCTCATGTCCAAATGAGTAAAATAAGTTGAAATGTCATGCGTTTTATTAAATATGAAACATATGTTGTACTACACAAATGACAGTTCGTAAATGGAAAATACAGTTTTTAGTGCAATATAGAGACACTATTAAAAAGTCCTTTAGTTCTCCACTGTTATCAGTGCATTTTGGAAAAACACATATTTGAAAGCTTTTCCTAGCCGTTGTGAAGACACAGTTTGGAAGGTGATGAGCAAAGATGACAAAGTGACAGAAGTGGTCCATATATAAGAAGTGTGTGCAAGCATTACATGATTTATGCTGGACCGTAGCTGCTCACATCTTCTTAAACATTGCGATCGGTCTCAAAATAACACGACACTGATGATTTGGAGGGTCACATCTCATGTGTACGGCACTTACACTGGTAAAGATCGCAACCAAGTTCTTATTAAAGTCGTACATCAATACAAACAGCAATATCGCTTACAGTGAATGTCTCAAAATAAAGGCTTCAGCATCTCAGCTTCAGCTCTCAGAGAGCTGTGAACAAGTGAAACAGCTGACAAGGACAGATCTGTGACCACAGGGGACAAAAACAACAGCAAAGCCCTTTTCTGGCTTTAAACCAGCCAGACAAACTCCATATTGAACAGAGCACATACATCCTGCAGCTGCAAAATATATATATAAACTCAGCACTTTGACCTGTCTTAACATGTACGTTAACTTGAGTCCAGTTGACCAAAGACCTTACAACAACCGATCAATATACAGGAAACACAGAGCACTGCAAAGTGTGATTGTGTGAAATGAGTCATGACTAAACAAGAAGAGAAAAAAAGTGAAAATGGGATCTCACAGATTGTTCTGTAGTTGGGTTTACTAATTACACACCGGCCACTCCGGAGACCATATATGCTGTTCACAATCAGTTTAGTGTACCACGAGAGAAAGAGCTAGAGGAATCAGGACAATCTTCTGATAGAAAGTGTAGCTGTGGTAGGACCACCCAAAGTAAACACTGGGGCTCCCAGGACATCTTCTCAGACATTAGTTAAACAGAGATTAAGAAGCCTCAAAAAAACACTGCAGTGAAAAATCAACATTATGCCTCAGCATGTAGGTTGCATGAAATATGCATTGTGGACACAATGATATGAAGTATAAATAGCATGAATAGTATGCAAACAAGTAGAAAAAAATATTAATAAATATATTCAAACAGCAAGCGAGCAAATTTGTCTTGAGTAAACGGTGTAATCTAGCAGCATTATTTGTCACATGACTCTACAGTATACTGCAGGCCCGCATACATAGTAACACAGTGGCTTGACAAAATGTGGGTGGATTTCAGCAGTGCCGTGTGTGTCATTCCTACAGCCACTTTAGCGGGTTTTAATTTTATATATAGCTTAAAGGGTTAGTTCACCCAAAAATGAAAATTAAGTCATTAATTACTCACCCCCATGCTGTTCCAACCCCGTAAGACCTTCGTTCATCTTCGGAACACAAATGAAGATATTTTTGATTGAATCTGAGAGCTAGATCAGTCCTACATAGACTGCCTAAGAGACTGGCTCTTGACGGCCCATAAAGTCATTAAAGAAAAGGTTTAAATATTCCATGTGCCTACAGCGGCTCAATTATAAGTTTATCAAGCGACGAGACTACTTTTTGTGCGAAAAAAACATAAATAACGACTTTATTCCACTATTCCATTACTTCCTTATGGGCGCATGCGCGAGAACTGAGACGAGGACGTTCTCATTCGTCTACTTCTTGTTACCGGCTGCTCACCGCTTAGGAGTTTTACCGCCCCCTACCGTATAAGATGATGTCCTGATATTACTGGAAGCGCAAAACTTTCTGTTTACAAGCAGAGGAAGATGTGCGCTGTACATACGCTTTTCAATTTGCGTATTTTCCGCACTATAAGGTGCACTTAAAAGCCTTTAATCTTCTCAAAAAACGACAGTGTTCCTTATAATCCGGAGCGCCTTATATATGGATCATCATTTTATACGGTAGGTGGCGGTAAAACTCCTAAGCGGTGAGCAGCCGGTAACAAGAAGTAGATGAATGAGAACGTCCTCGTCTCAGTTCTCGCGCATGCGCCCATAAGGAAGTAATGGAATAGTGGAATAAAGTCGTTATTTATGTTTTTTTCGCACAAAAAGTAGTCTCGTCGCTTGATAAACTTATAATTGAGCCACTGTAGGCACATGGAATATTTAAACCTTTTCTTTAATGACTTTATGGGCCGTCAAGAGCCAGTCCTTTAGGCAGTCTATCTAGGACTGATCCAGCTCTCAGATTCAATCAAAAATATCTTTATTTGTGTTCCGAAGATGAACGAAGGTCTTACGGGGTTGGAACAGCATGGGGGTGAGTAATTAATGACTTAATTTTCATTTTTGGGTGAACTAACCCTTCATCAATTGAAAAGTTTTAAGGCACCTGAAATAATAAACTAAGAGCAATGCTGTCAAAAATATCGATTTTCAATACATAGATACTGAAATATCTGAAACGCTTCCAATTCTCATTTTCTCAATAGATACAAAATACCAGCAGCTCTTTCTCTCTCTCTCCCATCTCAAACCCTCTTTTGCTCCAGATGAATATTGCTGGTGTTACAGGGCTTGAATTTCAGCATGGGATTGCAAGTACTGCACATCATTTTACTAATTCCCACAGGGTTTGTGTTCGAACACAAAGTTTGCAAGCATACAACTGACTCAGTACTAATTCAAGTTCTTTTTGCTGATTATTGATTGTAAAAAATGCGTGTACAAAGTGATAAAAAGTGCGCGTACAAAGTGACACCAGCCTAAAATACCCCAAAATAAGCCCAAATTCCCCATGATTTTCCATGATTTTAAATTCCCCAACTTTGGAAAACCGCTAGCCATAGTGGCTGGTGAGCAAAAACGTTCATGTTAAGCCCTGCATAGTAATACAAGTTATTTTTCTTCATGACAGATCAAAAGAGATTTTTTTTTTTCATTGCAAACGTATCCAGGTATAAAAATATCTTTCATACATGTTGGTGAATTGTCAATGTACTGTATAAAATCATGCCAATTGATTGGCAAAAGATTGGCAATGAATTATCAAATGAAGCATCTGGTATCAGATTTGGGGTAAGTTGTGTCAGTGGCTCAAGTAAGCTTTGCCAGAATTACTATTACAGAATGTTTTCACTATATTCAAATATACTGAAAATTATATATTAAATTTATGAAAATTATTATATTACAATAATATGGATAAAATTTCGGTATGGGATCAAGACTTAGTAAATCTGCTGGTAAAAAAGTTGTGTCATTGAAAATATATTTAATAGACACTTTCTTCTAATTTCAGTTGAAAAGAGTTAACCAGAAATTTAATAAGAATAGTAAAAATCAAAAAAAAGAAAGAAAAAAAAAGTCCTGTCATCATTCACTTTAAAGTGAATGGGGTTTAATAGGTGCAAATCAACACTGGACATTGACTTTCACAGTATATCTGTGTTTCACAGAAGAAAGAAATGCAAACCGGTTTGGAATAACATGAAGGTATTTAAATTATAGCAGAATTTTTGGCTGAACTGTCCCTTTTTTACCTGAGTCTTTCCAATGCTCTCACATAATATCCTCTCAAACAGCCAAGATTTCGGGTATAATAAAAACTGCAAACACATCAATAAGAGGCTGAGGGAGGAAAGAGACATCACGCTGATGCATTAATGGAGCGCCTGTAGTAGAATAGGTGGGAAAGCCCAGCCCGGCACCGACAGATAACAGTAATGGCTGGTGCTTCTGTCACCAGGAGGTTAAGAGAAGCTCTGCAGGTTGTGAAGACCCCATATAGGTTCCTGTTAGCCTCACGCAAGAACCTGCAAATTATCTGTGACACTCTCCTCACGACACACACACATTTACGCAGAGTGTGAGGTGGCTGAATAAATTTAAGTCACTGTGAGAATCTGACCAGCAAACAGAGCAAACATCCAAATATAGAATTACAGAACGGTACTGCACAGTGGTAACATGAAATGTCTGTTTGCATGCTAGGCGTCTTAAATATCGAATTAAGACATAATAAATGCATAGTGTGGAGGTGAAAAAGACATGCAATGCAACCTAGTGCAAGACATAACATAGTTGAAAGCATCAGTTCTGGTTTTCCCTAGATGACGACTCCTCCAGTGCTGTGATACCAGATGTCAAAAAGCTGACAATCTAGCCTACTTGACAGAAAATGTTCACAGCTCACGTTCTGAGGAGGCATAAAACTGCTTGGCAGTGCACGTTTTGAAAGCTTGCGATCCGAGTGACACAATTGGCCCCACTCAGACCTTATTAACATCGGTTTCAGGTTATCTGAATGCGATGGACAACCATCGTTTTCAGATAACCTGAAACAAGGCTCAACGCATTTTGAAAAAACTTTACCATTTAATCATCAGACTCTTTTGGAGGTGGTCAGGGCACATCTGGTCACAACTGCATTTGTAGCAGAGGCACGGGGAAGCAGTGCCTCCTCCAAAAATGTGGATTAAAAAAATATTCAACAGTACATTAAAAAACTTAATAAGGGTACAAAACATTTTTAAAATCACTGGTTTTGTAAGCTAAAGCACTCTTATGGAGAGTATGCGCATGACGACGCCGTCGGCTGGAGTGACTGTGGTTGCCCTTACCGAGTGGCAGAAAGACCAAGCAGCATTGGTTTTCAGTGTGAAAAACACACAAAACACATCTGAAACGGGAAAGAGCTTTGTGACTGACTATCCAAATAGCTTTAAAACTGCCGAAAGCTACAGAACAGTGAATCGCTGCAATTCATAGAAACAACTGGGTGGCAGGCAGTGAAAGGTGGAAATTCAGTTATCATTTTGTGTCAATATGCTGAATTTAAAATCATACACTATATATTATATAACAATATAATTGTTATATAATATATATATATAATATATATTTGTATATAATATATTATATTATATAATAATATATATAATACTATTATAATATATATAATATATTATATAACCATATTCTATTAACAACTCATCAAATTAATAATTACTATTCTGCATAATTGGATGTGTTTTTAAATAAACACTGACAAAAGGGCTGGATGATATGAAGATACAGTATAAAATTGATAAAAGTGATCACCCAGATTTAGACCTACCTATAGTATATATAAAGCGTTCACAGGCATTTGCTTTATTTATTTCCCGTGTCGAAATCAGGCACATAAATGTCAAGAAACATGATTTCGGGCTGCATGTCAATCCATGGATCACTGGATCTTTGGTAAGTTGTAAGGGACACTATATATCGAGTCCAAACTTAAGTTAAAACTGAAAAATATCATTTTTTGTTACTTTCGTTTTCACAGTTTCCCCTGTTAAATCCACAGCAGCTCTTTTGCCACTCAGTCCGGCTGAGGGTGTGTGTCCTAGCGGGAAAGTGACGTCGTCAATGCATTCTTTAATGCACCACTTTTCCCACCTCTGCCTAGTATCCCGTCTTCTCAATACCCATGCGCACTCTACACAAACCCGCCGCTTGTTTACAGTACATTTACACTCCAGTGGAAGCAGACGTTTTAAAGCACCTTCTCTCAATCCATTCAACAGCGTAAGGAATACGTGTCTACATGAGTTTCAGAGCGCTGCTTTCTGCAGAAACCCTGGAGTAAGCCGTGTTCTGAAGTGTGTGTAAACGAGGTCACAGTCCAACAGCGGATAAAGATTCAGAGGGATGCAGCGTCTCACTGACATGCTTTGCTTTCACTATGCTCTTACAGAGCTACTAAAACACCATGAATATAAAGAGCATAACTGCAAAGTACAGGCGGAAAGTCATGTGAGAGGAGGCAGTGCTTCTACTAAACTATGACTTGCTCATTGTCCTGAATAGGTCAAACTGGAGGAAATGGATAATCTTAAAAATGAACAAAAACATTTTAAAAAAACTCTTTTTACAGGGACCTTTACAATAATAATGTATAATTTGAGCTGTCAGGTTGTATTTCACAGGAAACGTCAGTTTCACATAATTGCGTGGTTGAGTCACGTCCGTCAACAAAGAGAAGACGGACTATTTCAGAGCATAGCCATAGATGAACTAATAAGCAACATCATTAACGCAATGGAGCATCCAAAGAGGCAACCATATGAGGAAACATCCATTGTTAAAGGGATACTCCACTTCATTTTACCACTCCCCCAGAGTTAAACAGTTGAGTTTTACCGTTTTCAAATCCATCCTTTTAGAAGAATATCAGTAACCAAACAGTTTCTGGTCTCATTGACTTCCATAGTATATTTTTTTCCTACTATGGAAGTCAATGAGACCAGACACTGCCTGGTTGCTGATATTCTTCTAAATATCAGAAAATCGGCTGAATGGATTTGAAAATGGTAAAACTCAACTGTTTAACTCTGGGGGAGTGGTAAAATGAGCCTATTTCCCCCAAAAAAGTGGAGTATCCCTTTAAAAGAAGAGAAAGCCTGTTCAGAGAAGACTTTACAAGCAAAAAGGAAACGTGACCGAGCCTATATAATAAAACACATCTCAACATCAGACAAGCTTTTCAAAGATGGCGACAACCCCCGAGACTTCAAAGTATTTAAAACAGACCAAGCGCTGGCCTTATGCAGCAAAGTATTCGCGAGTAATGTCTCAACCCTTAAAGGGACAACTCTTTACAGAGTTGAATACAGTGCACTTCCCTGTCTGCGAGCATCACTACACCTACAGTGTTTACACTGAAAATAAAGTGAATTTTAATCATATTTATAATAGTAGCCAGAAAAAAACTTGGTGGCAACAAATAACAGCTACGCAAAATGTGTTTTTATAGTACTTATGTTTATGGTTTTATTTTTGAAACGGTTTAAAAATGCATAAATGATTCAAATGTTTTTAAATAAATAAATATCATACTGATAAAGAAATACAAAAGCATAACAGCATTATTTGGTTATTTATGCTTTAAGGTAAATCTGCCTATAATCCAGAAATGTATTTGTAACAAACTTTAATAAGCCGTTGTAAACATTAAATAGGCTCAATATAATATAATACACAATTTACTTGCCAAATAAACAAAGAAATATAATTAATTAAATAACCCCATTAATAAAAATAATATATATATATATATATCTTACAGCAGGATCAATATTTTATAAAGGATTAATTCTCTCAAACACAATCAGTATTTGAAAATTGATCTGCCTAAATGCAATCAAGAGGTCAATAGAGACACCTTTAAGATGCTTGGTCTCTGAACCCTCATGCTCTGACCCATACACTCACCATGAAAAGCAGCCGGTAAAGTATCCTCCAGGCTGCTATGGCCTGGTGTTTTGTCCTTTTGGCCAGAGAACTGCTCTTCCTCCTAATCTTGCCCACCCTAAAAGTTGGCATGTTTGTTGAGTTACTCTTCAGCTCTGGTGGTGTCACACACTCACACTCACTCAAGACATGTCTCCTTCCTCAAACTGCAAGTCAACCATCAAGCATTTCCAAAATTCAAAGAGTTTCTTTTTTCAGCTTTCTAAAAATCAATCACTAGCAGGTTTTGCACACGTACAAGCAAGCTACAGTAGACTAAAACTGCTGCTGTCCACTGAAATCTGCATATCAATTGCTGGCTCGCATGACCCCGCTGCAGTTTCCAGAGAGCATAATGAAGCGCTTGGACAGTTTGCAAACACCACCTGTGGCCTACAGCCTTTCAATAACAGCAACACAATGGAAACGTTTCTGGATGGCCTGTGAACACTAAGGCTAACATTACCGTGCGTCCTGAAAGGAGAATTGTCTGAAAATATTAACCAGAACAAAACAGTTGAGAAGAGGAAAAAAAATAACATCCATTTTATTTTTATTCTTTCAAAATGTAATCTGCTTTTCTAACGGTATCAAAATGAAGTTTTCCATAAACATTGAGCATGAACTCTCCTCATTTTGGCCTTGGGCTATCACACAGCTCCCAGGCAAATATCAATATTCTTTGAAGGATTAATATGAAACCATACAAAATTACATGTGTTGCCTGGTTCTGCACACTAGACAAAAATCTACCAATATGATGCCCGTGGCGTCTCAGAGAGTGGTTTATTCACATACAGGTCGTGTAACACTAAAACCTGACAGGATCTCAATAACACAAACACCTGCCAGTCAAATCCTTACATCAAAACTAACCTTAACCCACATCAGTCTATGGTGCGAATTGAGAAAATGTAATATAAATCAGCACTTCTAACCAGCCTAGCCATGAAACAATACTTTATTAATAAATATATTTTGTTGCCCTTGCTGTTCCTAAAATATTCAGATACAAGCCCTGAGCAAGTGCTAGACTGACACTGACAATAAATCAGAAACAATCACGGGTTTGGACATTGAGAGTACAAAGCTTGGTTTACACAAGTAATAATAGTTAGCAACCACACATTACGTCGCCAATATGCAAAGCGAAAGAGGCGAGCCCATACATTTAGATCTTGCAAACAGACACACAATTTTTTTCAATATTTCATAAAGTATTTGAATGGACCACACTTGGAATTTCTATCCGTATATGCTCATCCTTCTTTACTGAGGTGAAGTTTAAACAAGCACTGTAAACCAGATACTTTTAAATCAGTCATGTCAGAAAGTTATTAGAATATGGTAAATTACAAATTCAAGGAAATCAGACATTAACCCCTTAACTGTCACTTGCCTGTATACGGACAACCTAAATTTACTTTATTATTTACTTTATTATTTTTTAAATTCACTATATTACTATTAAGTAATCTATGTATGTTGTATATATACTGTATATAAACTATATATCCTTGGAAAGGTCTAAGATTACTAAATAGATATTTTAGGGCTGTTTTTTCTTACAAATTATCAATGAACAGTAATATATGAATTTATGACAAGAGTGCGCCTCAAAAAAATCAACGTCATTACAGGAGTTTCTGACCTTTGTCACATAAAGTTGACGCACACACTTTTAATAATTTAAACTTTGGTTTTAGTGCTAAAAGTTTATAATAAAACATAATCAGTATTTGTTAATAAAAAAGGATAAAATTATATTTGAACAAAAATAAGGTAAAAAGTCCTCTAAAAAGTATAATATATTGTATATAAATCTAATTAATTTTAAATATTTTTTATTATTATTATTATATCACTTATTTTAGTAGTTAACATAAATTAGGTATAATTTGAAAGCTTATGAACTCAAAATTCATCCTGTGAAAACCGTTTTGAAATTGGACGTTGCGTTACCATAGAAATGGTATTTTTTATTAGGCCCCTCCCCTTTTGGGCATCATCTTTCATAATTTATTATCAAAACTTTTTCTAATAACAAAACACATTGTCAGAAAGATGTGTGTCTCAAGGTTCTATAGACCTTATGCACCGCAGCACCGGAGAAATGTAGGCGCCATCATCTTTAGAATATTGTCTTTGAACTTCCGTTTTTGCTGTCGCTCTGTATATTTCTATGGCATCGCTGTCGAGGAGTAATTAGCTGGTGAAGTGGATTTACTTATTGTAGAGTTAACAAAAGTTATCAGGAGCATTGTAATGTCTATCATAAGCATTGTGAACCAGATTTCTTAACAAATGCGTCCGGGAAATTATTTACGAGCAGTTAATTCATACCTATGCAAGATCTCTGTGGAAATACAGACCGGAAGTCAAGACAACGAGCGCAGCACTGAAAAGGGGCGGGGCTACATAAGGTCTATATTTAGTGACAGAAGTGATATTTGGATAGAAATTTGTTCATTTGTTATGGCAGAATGCATACAATTGAAATTCAATGGAATTCAATGGTACCTTGTGGCTATTTTTGGTATAACGCCTAAACAAAATCTCATGGGAACTTCAACTGTTTGTGATATCAACATTAAATTTGGAACACAACTTGGTTAGATATATAGCTTTCATTTTATAGTAATTTTATAGTAAATATTTTGTAAAATATTTATTTTATATAAAAAAAAAATATTTTATATATATATATATATACTTCAGTAATAATCTGCTGATTGATTTCTTTAAAACAAGACCAAACTTAGGTCTATATTCCAAAGCATTCTTGAATTACAACCATTTAAGTTTTATTATAATGCATTTTAATGTCAATTATCAAAAGGGGGAGGTGACAGGTAAGTTTGAGGGTATCAGTCTTTATCAACATAAATTTTATAACACGTTGTGCTTGTTAGGCAAGGCAAAGCTAGTAAGTTGAGCTTGTTTGTACAGCACAATACACACATGGTGGGAATTCAGTTCCACTTTCCCTGGCAGCAAAACAAATATCAATGTCTTGCAGGTGCGGAAGATAAAATGATCTCTTCTGACCTTTTATTACCAGTACAATTGCTTTAGAATATTTAAAAAAAAAAAAAATTAACAAGAGAGTGCTGGCACTGCCATGAACTTTTCCCACAGTGCTCTAAAAGTGCAAAGTGGGATATATTTTTGGGGCATATGATTAATACTTCTTAATATACCCTTCTTAAAATATTCATAAAGTCAAGTTCTCCACAAGGCTATTTTAGAGCTGCGGGACATACAATTGACCCGTTAAACCGACACCACACAAACAGACATGAAAACTTTTTCCATTAAACAAAAGGAAATTCTACAAATACAATCACTGATCACTTCAAACTTCTCACTTTATTAGCTGAATGAAATAACAAACAGTGGCTTCTCTAAGGTCCCAGGAGAGAGACTGTGGGAGGCAGAAGGATTACGGGTCTTGTATGTTTGCCAAAGAGAAGGATTAACCTCATTTGGCATATTCGGTGTGCAAGGTGTTAAACTAACGCTAACTCTCCTCCTTAACAAGTCAACACCAACAACCAGATAGTAACTCTTACACCACTTAAAGTCTGACATTCTCATGTTATTGTGTTGATATCGGAAAACCGAGGCTTTACAACTAACAACAAGAGCTTGCACAAGAGTGCTGCTCATACCACAATGTATGAGAAGCCAAGAGGATGTGGTGTCCCTGGAGAAAGCAATGGCCATTGCTCAGAGTAAAATGTCCTGTCACAGCACAGTCGAGCTCTGACAGGCTGTGATTCATCCCTGAGGTTACAGCAATAGTACCATGTAGCCATCTTCTTTTTAAAGCACGATAAATAAAGACACACACACATAAATCAACTTGGATAGCCATACAACCCAAATGGCACTTGCAGTTATATGCTCTGGTGCAATGTTTTTATTCTTCAGCATCTAGTTTTTTAATAATGAAGCCCACTGTGTGAAAAGCAAATCTAAGGCTTGCCCAAGACAGAGGAGGCCAAGTTGTTTATAAACACAAATATACCATTGTGATAATAATATTGAATTGTTACATTTGAATAATGTGCTTCATTACAGCTAAAATGTTTCTATGACACCAATGCATTCAACACTGTTAAAAATACATCCACAGTCAAAACTGACCAGGAGTCAATCCCCCCACCACACAATAGCATTTGATACCATGAAAACGGGTCCTTCGGGAGCGTTCTGGCAGGCCACGCAGGCAGAGATCTCCTCTAGCAGTCGGGCCAGCTTGTTCTGAAGCAGCCGATGTACAGTGAGAAGGGTTGAGTTAAGGAAGATGTCCTTGCCTTCCTTGACACAGTCTGGCCAGAACCAGCACATGGTCAGGAACGAGCAGAGAAACTCGACGGGCGAGTGCTCGCAGAGGCAGAGCTCGATGAGAGCGGTGAGGTAGATGCATGGCCTGGCATCCCGTTTGCTCTGCCCTGCCATTGGAGCCGACCCCGTCCCATGGGCAGCGCTCGTAGAGTTTGTTGTTGCTCTCCTTTGGATCTCTCCCCGACCTCTGGCTGTGTACAGTACTGTTAAATAAGCCCAGATTATTAGTCAGCTCACAGCCATATGCTGACTGGCTGGCTTAGTCATTCCCATCCCCCAAGTTCAATGCTAAACACTGGGGGTCTGGAAGCTGGAAATGATGGGGTGGCTCCCAAAATGGCTTTTGAGAACACTTTTGTGAATGCAAAGTCCTAGGTTCACTTCTTCTTGTATTTGAAGGAAAAATGAGTTCTTAATCGTCACAGAAGTCCGTACAAAATCTGCAAACAAGTGCGATCAAAACATTGTGGTGAATGCAAGATACATAATTCACCTTTGTTAAGTGTAGTTCTATACACTGTTGGTTGTAAACACAGCACTCTGTTCTTCACGACTGTTAAGGGATCGCGTTCCCTTTAAATGCTCTGAACGTGTGTTCACGTGGGACGCATGTCAGCGCCATTTGCGATTATTATGTTTTCTTTCTAATAATAAACGACACACGCATTCGTGTGCTCAAAGTGAGAAGTTGTCTGTCGCAATTTACTGCAATTTCCACAACATAAAATTTACCTAACTTCCTGTAAAATATACCCCCTAACAGAGGGCATAACCATTAAAGAAACAGAACAGAAATTATACATAGAAAACAGGAAATATCAAAATTCAAAAAGATACAAATATGATACCTTCAGTTGGTGCTTGCAAAACCAACACTCCAAACAAACAACACTAATACACAAATTATTGAATTTTATTGGCTCTTACAACTTTGTTCGGCTAAAGTTTTTGCAGCAAAAGCTACATTTTTCAAATGATTAAGACTTCCCAGCTTAGTTTAGTAAAAGTGTTTTGACAAGCCATGTTTGAAATCAACTTAAAACCTGAGCTAAGTTCACTGCCTGATATTTAAGTGCCTTTTTTTGCCAAATTATACAACCCCCTTTTCCCATTTAGAAATAGGGTTCATTTCCTAATCCATCTCTTTGTGGCAGATGGTTGACAGTGCCAGAATCTAGAGAACAGGAGAGATACTGTATGTATAAAAGTGGTCCAGAAGACTCCATACGGTTACACTTTATTTTAAGTTGTCATTGTTACAGTGTAATCATATAGTAATATTAATTAACAATTTGGTGAGGGTTAGTTGCATAATTATGCACAATTTACTATTATTACTATGGTAGGTACATATGATTATGGAGAAAATCAGAGACCGTGTGAAGAACAAATTAAATGTGATTATAATTGTGTATTTATTTGGTTTCATTTCTCTTTCATGAGCCTTTTTATTGTTGTTATCAGACTCCAATTAGCTAATTTAACTCATATAACTCTTGTTTTCTGCCCATGAGCGCCCTCTGTTGCATTGGCTAAAAGAATAAGCGTACAGTGAGACAGGAGAGTCCGTTCAAACCTCAGATTGCATAATTTAGTGGAAAATTAATATAAATTCTCATTTTTTGCTCTTGTGAACGCTCATTTGAGATTGATATTTTGTGAATAATGTAGTAAATTATGTGCAAACAAAGCGCTCGTATCATTTAAAAAAAATTGAGGTTAAACCAATGGAGTACTGTAACATAAATTACATTAATCTAATCTTTACTACATTTCTGGGGCTTAATATTGTTATTTGCTAAGGCTGTCAGTGGAGGGACAGAAAGCTCTCAGATTTCATTAAAAAAAATCTTCATTTGTTTTCCAAAGATGAACAAAAGTCTTACGGGTCAGAAACGAGGTGAGGGCGAGTAGCCTAATTAAAGGTTGTATCAGCTATTTTAGGCCCAAACAAAAACGATCACATTAATCTAATCTTTCCTAATTATCCGCTAGCTTCCCGCCCCATAAACAGGCTGTCAAAAAAACGCGTCTCTGAAAGCAGCCTAGGCTCTGAGATCTGCACACAAAAACAAATGGGTACATCCACCACTCAAAATCAAAATAGACAGTGTTCCAACCAATCACCGATAGGGTGTTGTTTGTTTTTGCGCTTGTGCACAGCGCCTGCATGCAAGGTCAGAGCTGAAGAATAAGTCAGTGTCCATCAACACTATGCTATCAACGGACCAGATACATTTAACATGGTAGAGGCAATCCCCAAGAAGAGGAGGATTAGGGCGTGGGAATACCGTCGTTTTTCGTCAAAGAAACGAATAATAATCAGGAAGGCCGAGGTTGCACTGTTTCATCTGGACAGGTGAGTAGCTTCTAGTGCTGACTTTTTTGTATGTGAACTGTGTGTGAAAATATAATTCTTTAAAAAATATGAGTGAAGCTTATGGAAGCTTGTTTCCGCCATTGAATAAAAAATATAATAAAGAATTGTGACTTTTTATCTTACAATTCTGACTTTTTTTCTCACAATTCTGACTTTTTTTCTCACAATTGCGAGTTTATATCTCACAATTCTGACTTTATTTCTCAGAATTGCGTGATATAAAGTCGCAATTGCGAGTTATAAAGTCAGAATTGTGTGTTATAAAGTCAGAATTGCGAGATATAAAGTCAGAATTGCGAGATATAAAGTCAGAATTGTGTGATATAAAGTCGCAATTCTGAGAAAAAAAGACAGAAGTGTGACTTTTTTTCTCACAATTGCGAGTTTACATCTCGCAATTCTGACTTTATAACACATAATTGCGAGTTTATATGTCGAAATTCTGACATCTTTTCTCAGAATTGTGAGATATAAACTCGCAATTGCGACTTATTAGGCCAATTTTTTTCCCCCCATCAGAATAGTTTAAATCTCACAATTCTGACTTTATATCATGCAATTCTGACTTTATAACTCGCAATTGCGACTTTATATCACGCAATTTTGACTTTATAACTCGCTTTGCGACTTTATATCACGCAATTCTGACTTTATGTCTCGCAATTCTGACTTTATAACTCGCAATTGCGACTTTATATCACGCAATTCTGACTTTATAACTCGCAATTGCGACTTTATATCTCGCAATTCTGACTTTTTATCTCGCAATTGCGACTTTATATCACGCAATTCTGACTTTATATCTCGCAATTCTGACTTTATATCTCGCAATTCTGACTTTATAACTCGCAATTGCGACTTTATATCACGCAATTCGGACTTTTTATCTCGCAATTGTGAGAAAAAAAGTCAGAATTGTGAGATAAAAAGTCGCAATTATTTATTTTATTTTTTTATTCAGTGGCGGAAACAAGCTTCCATAGAAGCTCAACTAAACTTGGATCGCTCTAGCGAATATCAGATTGTAGGGATTTAGTGTGCGAGTTGCATTTGTTATATGCGTCTACTTTGATGTGTAGCCATAACGTTGTACTATTAGCAATAACACTAGCCTACGTTCAGGACTAACTTTAGCCAAATAATAATAATAATTAGCACTCTTTATAATATTATTCCAGATAGCTGTTGTTCCCATGAGTTTTCCCCATAATGTTAGATCTGTAGCTATATGACTGATTCTGGTACGTTTTATCATACTGCTGCTTCCAGTAGCTGTATGATATGACATGGCTTGACTGCAGATTTTATATACATCATTATACTTTGTCATCGAAAGCAGCCAAGTTCACATTTTTACACTTCACAGAATGAGCCATCATTGAGGTAGACGTCAATCTGAAAAAAGTGTGTTTTTGTCGCTTCGTGCATAATCGTTTTTTTTTTTTTTCATGATGCACGAAACGGGAGGGAGGGGTGAGCTAACTTGGTTTGTTTGGGATCTCGCTTCAAACACAAACAGAAATGACATTACCCACAATTGCTGATACAACCTATATGACAGAATTTTCAAGTTTTGCAGTGTTATTTAAATTATTTAGAGTTATTTATTCTGTCCTTGTGTGGGACTGCAATAAGCAGTGCAACTCATCAATGCGAGCCTTTAATTAATACATTTGCACATCAAGAGTGGACCAAGCTTGCGCCTCAAAGAGAACTAAATCTCTATAGATGGGGAGACCCCTTATTTACTGTGCACAGCTTACGGCTTGAGAAACTAGCAGACTTTAAATATAAATCTTCAAGGGACACTTCACTTTCAAATCTATAAAAGCAATCTTTTCCGATGAAAATATAAACAAACACAGGGGACTTCCACATGAAACTCCACATATGAGTCTACAGTGCATGTCTATAAAGCAAACACAAAAACAACAAACATGCACAGATACACTGTACAGTTTCAACAGACTGAAAAATCTGGACATTTTCAGAAACATGAGAAGATATATTCTGATGGTTACTGTGTAAAGAAAATGCTTAATTAATATTCCAAGTAGTTGACTATCATTCTTCTCTAAGCTCTACTGTTTAGTGTTAAATAATATATTTATATATAACATTGTAACATTTAAGGCAAGGACCGGGCATTCATTCATTCAATCAAATATTTAAAAGACCGGAATAAGAGCACCAGCGCACACAAGCAATCCTTTATCAGTTAAATTCATTTCAAAATGTAAACTCAACAGTTGGAAAGAAAATATATTTTCAGCAATATTTCAGCAGGTTCAGGATAATTTGTGATAACATAGCGAACATGATTCATTGTTTTAATCAATAAACAGTCATAAAACGCAGTAATAATCTGCTTTCTCATGTATGTGTGCTGAACGCTGTTACAAGAAACTCACGAGTTTTAATAAGCAGAATGAGTTGTGCAAGTAGTTCTTTGCCTGAGAAGTTACATTAACAGCTCTGACACAATGACAACAGAAGAACACTTGTTTCTTCTTGTTTTGATCTTATAAGCTATAAAAATTGTTGGTAGATTTTAAAAATAATTTCTTGTTACATATATGAAGAATATCATTAATTCTTATGACAACTCTCTCAAAGAGTTTTTGAAGTATGATGATTTAGAAAAAGACAATTTCATTTAATAAAATGACACTTGGAATTAACAGTACATTTGTGTAATTTTGTAAAGCTTTACCTAACAGTAATTCCCATTTCTTGTGTGGGAAAACGTTATTAACGCCTGCGATATGTTATGGCGCCGTTTTATACATAAACAATATTTATATTTAATATTTATATATGAACCATATGAAAGCCAGAGGAGAACTGGCCCCCGACTGAGCCTGGGTTCTCCCAAGGTTTTTTCTCCATCCAATCTGATGGAGTTTTTGGTTCCTTGCCACTGTCGCCTTGCTTTTGGCTTGCTCAGTTGGGGTAATTTAGTGTTTAGCAATGTTGTTGATCTGTGTTGTACTACTTTCATGTTATCACTGTGAAGCTGCTTTGATACAATCTGTATTGTGAAAAGCGCTATATAAATAAATGTGACTTGACTTGTGACTATTACATCCCTATATTTATCACTACACTGAGTGCCTTAAATTAGAATCAAAAGCATAATTATTTGGAAATAATTAAAGAGGAATGCCATATCACAATAATCTGTTCTGATTTAATCACAAGCATTGTGTAATTGTATAATTAAATCAGGACATAGAACATACAAAAATGGGGCTCTGGTCAGCCAAAAAAAAAAAGAGCCTCCTGGGATAGATGGATAGATGAGCAGAATGGATTTAAAAAGGAGTTAAAGCGAACCTCATACTTCCTATGGAATCTTAAACCAATGTCCATACACAAAAACATGCATCTCTGAGATGTTTATGCCATCCCTCAGCTCAGCAATTCAAGGACTTATTAAAGGACAACTCCGGCGCAAAATGAACCTTTGGTCTAATTACACATTGCTACCTAGTCAACCGTTATCTGAGATTTGTTTTCATGATTGCCGATGTTCTGTCGATCTGTCCTACCTTGTCAGATTTTCCTACCGTAGCGCAAAATTATAGCCATATCTATCGGTTCATCCTACCTCGTCGTAAAATCCTACTGAGCGTTTACTTCGCGTCTGTGACTAGTACATAAAATATTTCAGTGTAACTTTGCCGAATTTTCTTATTAGGCTATGTTACGGTGATTTTACAGTGAAAAGTAAGTTACCTCTTCAGATTGTCCTATGAAATAAACGGTAGGATGATTTTACGTTGCAAAATACCTCATCAGATTGTGCTACCAGTATGAAATAAACGAGTAGTATGATTTTACAGTGCAAAATGCCTCATCAGATTGTCCTACCAGTATGAAATAAACGAGTAGTATCGTGTGTGTGTTTATATTTTACACCAAACAATCAAATCAATTCGCCGCCAATTCATCAATTTAATGTGAGGGTAAACAGTTCTCATTACTGCTATTATATCTTTGTATAGTAATAATTGACATAAATAGTGAAAAAAGATCTCGCGCAAGTAGTAAAATATTATGGGCGTGTTGTTCAGCGTGACAAAAATGACGTATTATTGATGTGCGCATGCGCAGTAAGACTTGGTAGGACAATCTGACGGGTAGGATGGAATGTCAGAACACCGAATGTAAATAGTTTTATCTCTAAAAACAGTTTAGCCTATAACGCTAGTTCAATGCTAGTATATAGGGCATAGAGTAATGACAAATAAAAATCGCTTGTTATTACCACTAACAAGGCTCAAAATAGCCCCACACCAAAACGACAGCATAACAAGGGTAAGAGTAAATTTCGCGAATTCAGGAAGAAGCCATCTTGGAAAAATAGTCTCTACCAGTCGATCTACGAGCGCCGATCCAAGTGCGCTGAACTGTGCTGAATCTCATATGATCCTTTGTTTCCAGAAGAAACACAAAACACAAACCGTTTACTTGTCTTCAATATGTACACGTAGCCTACTGTTCGCGCTCACCTTATCACCTTATTCACATCTCACCAGCGCACTTGGATCGGTGTTCGTAGATCGACTGGTAGAGACTATTTTTCCAAGATGGCTTCTTCCTGAATTCACGAAATTTACTGTGTGTATAAAACATCTGCTTATTAAACTGTATGGACACTGACAAAGTTCTCAATGCTTCGGTTTGAATGTAGGGACTCTTTTTATCTCTCGTGAGGGACTCTCGTGTTAGTGCGGGGCTATTTTGAGCCTTTTTAGTGGTAATAACAAGCGATTTTTATTTGTCATTACTCTATGCCCTATATACTAGCATTATACTAGCGTTATAGGCTAAACTGTTTTTAGAGATAAAACTATTTACATTCGGCAATCATGAAAACAAATCTCAGATAACGGTTTACTAGGTAACAATGTGTAATTAGACTAAAGGTTCATTTTGCGCCGGAGTTGTCCTTTAAGATCAATAAAAGTGTTTGTCTTTGAGCGTTTAGCCTTTAGCATTACGAGCTCTTGTGTTGGTGACAGTAATAAGCGAGCAGTGTGAAGGCCAAAGCTCCTTGAAGAGGCTAATTACAGAGTGATAACAAACATTGACAGACAAGCTTTGACACAGCTGCTACTCAAAATACACACACAGACACACACAAAGAGATATTTCCTATCCCCTAACCCTCACAAAAAAAACATTTTGCACTTTTAAATATGAATTAAAACATTTAGTATGTTTATTAATCTGTTCTAATTGTGCGACATCTGTGAGCACCTAGCAGAGCAAGTAAAACCTCTACGAACACACGAAAGGGCATGTACATACTGTACACTGCAAATCAATATAATAAAACAGATATTAAAGTTTGTGACGTCAGAAACACCAGCAATTTCTTTGCACTACAGTTTTAAGGTGAAAATGCTCAGCAATGGTGTTGACTTATGGATTTGCCCATGGTTCGTCTTAAAGCTTATTAAAAACACCGCATAGATGTATAACAACATTAAAAGCCTGATTTTCACCATAGTGGGACCTTAAATTTCACCTGAACACCAAAGGTACAACCACGCAATGTACAGTATAGCAGTATATAATATCAATATATCAGTGTTTGTGAAATTGACGAATTAGATGGGTGGAAAAATCTATATTGTTTACCTTGCTGTGCTGAACTGTTCGATGGTTGTTGTATGAATCCTGAAGACCATCATCTACAACCAAGCCTAAGACGTCTGCCACACAGGACACATCTGAGGAGAAAGATACCATAAGTCACACTTCTTTTAAAACACTTCTTTACAAAACACTTCTTTTCCATTGAAAATAATGGAATTCCTTTTTGGTCACTGTGTAACCCTTCAAATTCAGAGCTTTTTGTGAAATCACATAAACAAGTGAAGATGCCATGCCACTGCATCATGAATGTAGAGATTATTTTTTAATTAGTCATTTGCCTTATTCAGTTCACCAGTTTCAATAGTTTGAACTGGCAGAGAGTGAAATATGAGATGTAAAATACAATGGGGGAAAATAGTCTTGATGCTTAAACAAAAGGCAGAACCTGGACCCAAACTTGAAACCAATTACATGGGATCTCTATAAAATCACATCACTTAGTTTCCTCACGTCTGTGCAGTTAACAGCTAAGTAGTTCTATTACTAATGGCTTCAACATATCTGCTAAGACAGCGCCTCCACGGGCAAACTGAGGATTCGGCAACAGTGCTGGCAGCAGTGATGCACTTCATCTACCCGGAGATGTTTCTTTTCATTAACACAGCTGAAATGGTTGTGCTGCTTAAAGACAAGCAGAAAGTCACAGCTTACCGAATTTTGAATTTCTTGCAAGTTAAATTTGGTACATTTGGTTGGTTCAACACTGCATTGGCTGCCTATTAAACATTGAAAAAAAATTTTAATTATTGCTGATTACATACAAAGCACTAAATGGTTTAGCTCCCCAGTACTTGAGCGAGCTCATAAAGGGGTGATGAACTGAGAAATCAAAATTTCCTTGAGCTTTTGACATCTAAGAGGTCATCGTATTATAAGAATATCCTGTAAGTTTCAGAACTGAAAACGTCCTTGTTAGTCCAATAAAAGCTTTTATTGACACCAGGCTCAGCAAACGACTCGTTTTTCAAAGTGGGGAACTATGACGTCAAAGAGGATAAAACCCCATCCCCACAGAGGAAGATCAACGCCTGCTTCAACACGGCCGGTTTAGCCCCGCCCACCGATTCGCGCAATACATGCATAGCTAAATAATATAGATGCCTACCTCGTGATGACAAACTGGATCGAGCTACCGAGCAGTACAAAATATTGTGCAGTGCCTGGTTGTGGAAGAAGAAAGTCGCTGCATAAGCTTCCTCTGGATTCCAATAAGACTGCATGGATAAACTTTATTTTTAATGAAGTTCCACTCCAGCTGATGAGGGTAAAACATTGTCCGTCTCTTCCCTTCATTTCACTGAGGATTGTTTTGTAAATAAGACTGTATTTGCAGGCCGATTAAGAGTAAAGAACGGTGGTGTGCCATCTATATTGGATCTGACAGGAATTTTGCAACACACGGACTCTGGGTCGAATCATTCCGGTTGCCATTTTACAACATTGGACGTTTTCAAAACAATTTCCCCCAACAAATTCATCGACGGGACTCATTATAATATGCAAAACTGTTATCCACTCACAGCAGTGGGCGTTTACTTCCAAGTCTTCAGTGCGAGACGCCCATAAAAACCCAGCGTTTTTCAGGTAGGCTCAAAACTTGGGTACAAAATAGCCTATTACTTACTCATTTTGATGTTTTTGAATGCAAAAACCAAGCGAACGTCATAAATTGACCTCAGACAACAATATAAAAAAAAATTAAAAAGCCAGTTCATGACCCCTTTAACGCATTTCTTTAACGTCTTTCACGTCTATTGCGATCTCAAAATTCTGGCCAGCTGAATACCTAGAATATCAATATCAACTTCTGGCGTTAGACTCTTTTCCTATTTAGCACCAAAACTCTGGAACAGTCTTTAAACAAACTGGCTCTAACCAGAACATAGCAAAAATTGGACAGCCCAGATGCACGACACGAGAACAAGTACATCACAGTCTCTAGTTTGAAAAACAGACCCCACAATAGCGTTCACCTGGCAGCTTCAATGTACATGCTAAATACCAGTTTCACCTGCAACAGTGAAGAGAGTCACATCTGACACTGGCAGATAAGTTGAGGAAACAGTTCTGCGATAAATTTTCTTACAAGCCAATAACCACAAATGGGAAATGCTGTAAACTGGCTAGAAAGTATAAGGTCTTCACAGCTCTCATTGCAGTAAGTGGATGAACTGCAGTGTATACTTCATATTTTAAATCATTAAACATTTTATCAAAAAAAAAAAAAAAAAAAAACATGATTATCTCAATTAAAAAATAAAAATGTCAGAAAGACTGTGGAAGCCTTTTCTAAGATCAAATTAATAGATCAAAATATTTGTATTCCAACACTTGATTATTTTAGTCCTAAATGGAGACTAATCTTTAACAAATTTTAGTCTCTGCTTTTCACAGTGTCATTTATGCCATTTCTTTCAGCTTCCTGATGCTTCAAATTCTTAATGGTTATGCAAGTTTTTGTTTTACCACGGTTGCATCGCTATGTTGCTAAATGAGGCTTGAAGGGAGGTTTCATTGGCACTGCACCACTACACAGGAAAACCATAGTGTGTACTCATTCTTCCTTGTCATTATAGAAAATATAGAGGTCATGTCTGCTACAGTATATCTAAATGAATCTAACGAAGGCCCAGATAATAAGACAGTATCAGTTACCCACACTACAACGAAGACTCACTCAAGCATAATCAGTGTGTCGCAGACATGAGCTAAAGTGCATAAGGTGAACTCAGTTTTAGTTTAAGTCACAGATAAATGTCACATGTTAAATACCTACATTAAACTAAAATACAATAAACTGCACCACTGTTTTTAACAAGTGTGTTGACATACCTCTTTAACCTGAATAAAGACAACTAATCAGACTAGTCTAGCGGACTAGTTTAATGGTATGCACACTGCCCCAACTGCCCCTCTCTTTTTTCTTAAAGGGATAGTTCAACCCAAAAATTCAGTCATCAATTCACCCTCTTGTTGTTCCAAAACCATAAGAACACAAATATACTAGGTATACTATGATATTAGACTGCATAACCTATAAAATATAATAAATTTCAAACCTGAACCAAAGATATTTTTATTCAAAGATCAACAGTCTGTCATTAGTCTTTAGTTTGTCACAAAAACAACAACATAAAAATCATGAACTCACATGTCATTGTGAAAAAAACAAAACAATGACTGTTGTAACAGTGCGTAAATCAGACCTTTCAGGCTATAGCCATTCATATTTTGAATGAAAATTTCCTTATCAATACATATCTAAATTTGCACTTACGGTATCTTTGTATAACTTAAAAATAGAAACAAAAACGATGCGGCAGCCAATTTGCAACTGGCGGGGGCTGCAGGACAACTCAACCTCCATGGACAGTCTTTAATGTTTTACCAGACAAGAACTACTCAAGATTTAATTTTTTCGGGACAATTAGGGCTGGAATCGGGATTCGGGACAACAGCTTAGATTTAGGGACTGTCCCTATTTGTGTTCCAAAGACACTGAATTGTCTTGTAATGTTACACAGTTCCATTACGTGTTTCCAAGTAAAACATTTTGCATGTTCTTGGTTTTGTTTTGTGTTTAGCAGCAAATTTCAATCTGACAATACTTTTACAAAACAACATGCATGTAAAAAATAAGTAAATAAATCAATCAGATGGTTATTTTTTTTTAGTAATTGCTTAGTAGTTATAGACATTTAATAAAAAAGTGGCACACAAACCTTCAACAGTTATTATGGGGTAAAAAATCTTGGCTTGTGAAACACTGTTGTAACCAGACAGTGCTCTGTACATGAAAACTTCATGTTGCTCACTGCTTACAAAAGATGCTGCAAAATTAGACAAAAGAAGCAAACCAACAATAAATCACCTTTTTCAATGTCACTTTAAACCTTATTTGTGATTATAGTGGTTTACAGAATTTTTTTTTAAGTTATGACTTTAATTTTACAACATCACATTTAACGCAACATCATAAATAAATACAGAAACACGCGCGTTATGATGTTCATTCAATCAAAACACCTACCAGGCAGGCCCAAAAGAAGCCAGGTTCAAATCCAGCACGCAACACTGCTCCTCCTCACAGCATTTACACTGCTATTTGTTTATCAGTTTTTATAAAAGACTGAGTTGGTACAGACAACAGTCTAGTTTGAGGAAGTCAGGGGGAAGGAAGTTTACGGGTGAGGTGTGACAAGTGTCAAATGCCTAAAACAGTGAGTTTGACGCAAAACAAGTAAAGAGAAAGTTGTTGTATGTATTTATATATGATATATTTAGGTCATGTTTGATAAAAATAAAACTGCCTATACCACAATGGACCCTATTTTTAGAAACAGATATCATCTGATATTTAATACTGCAGCACGGCAGAGATGACAAACCAGGAGCAAATAGGCCTAAAATTTCTCATATGTTAAAATGATGTAAATTTTGTAGCACGTTGGCTTTAGTGCCGGATTGTGGGCCTGAACAGAGAGATTACGATACTAACAGTGTGTCATCACCATATTGAAAAGAAGTATAACATCAACAATTGTGATACTCTTTTGCCACCAGCTGTCCTGCAGATGAGAAATGTTTGGCTGCATGTTTCTGTTTGCAAGCGTTGCAACTACAAAAACATTAAGAGAAGCACAATACTATATAAGTGGTGATGAACTAACGTGTAAGCTTGAAAGTAGTGAACTGGGCTGCTTACAAAATTTCGAAAGCGGTTAACAAACTGCATTTTCTTAGAAACTTAGGTTTAGGAAACACATATAGAAGATTAAGTGAAGTGCCGTGAAGCCCAAGTATAGAAGTCCTCAATGAGGCCTCCTTATAATGCAGAATAAGATCAGAGGGACAGAAAGCTCTCAGATTTCATTAAAAAAAATATCTTCATTAGTGTTTCGAAGATAAATGAAGGTCTTACAGTTTTGGAATGACATGAGGGTGAGTTTTTAGTTTAATTTTTGGGTGAACTAATGCTATATACTATTAATGCCAACTGCATAAATTGACACAGGGTGTGTAATTTTGCTGTGAATTTTACTACAGTATTTAACCCCATCTCCTTTAAAAAAAAAAAATCTTTTTTGCACTAGGTACACAAAATAGTTCCTCTCAGGACCTTTTGGATAAAAATGTCACTATTGAAACTGCAATTTAAAATACAGTTAATTAATTAATTAAAATAGTGCCATTTTCTCAGGTTTGGCCTATAAAGCAAATACATGATTCCTGTTTTCTGCAACCATTCTAAATATTCAAGATGTTCAAAACATTTTAAATGTTCTTCATCTGAGTATTTTTCTCCCATCACAACCTTTTTCAGCAATGGATCAGCCCGATCTTGATCTTGATCTTAATCTTGATTCAAAACCTGCTACCATCCAAACTAGTTTTACCAGCATTCAATGATCTTTATCTTCACTGTGTGAACAAATTTCGGAGCTTGAACACAGGGTGAGCTCTAACGAAGATAACTTTGACGACCTGTCGAAACGCGTGCAAACACTTGACGGCGCTAAGAACAGAAGTCGAATTTAACCAAAAGGACTGAAGACTCTTGGTTCTTGGATTTTTACTTGTTTCTTGGATTCCCTTTTTTCCTCTGACCCCTGCCTGCCTGTTAGTTTGTTTGTTTGTTTGGACTGCCTTCCTGTGCTTGACCTGTGTTTGATTACGATTCTAGATAACTCAAATAAATACTGCATTTTGGATCCTCAACGTTCGTTTCGCAGAGCAGTTTGTGCCAGTCTACCTGTTCTGTTCCTTTTATATGGAAATTAGTTACTCCTTTGTTCAAAGGTGAAGACTCATGTGGTGTGAATAATTATTGTCCAATTTCTATTGCTAAACTTATTTTTAATCAATTATCATTGTTTATTAATTCATTAAATATTCTATCTCCTCTACAGTCTGGTTTCAGACCTAATTTTTTCACTACAACTCCTCTTTTCAAATTTACAAATTACGTGTTTTCATCTTTTGACAATGGCCAGGCCACAGGTGCCATTTTCATCGATCATTTCAAAGGCTTTAGATATGGTCAATCATTATCTTCTTCTTGATAAATTGTATTCTATTGGTTTAACTTTAAATTCTATTTCTTTGGTTCAGTGCTTATCTTCTTAACAGACATCAATATGTTGTTTTCAGGGTTTTCAGTCAGATTACGTAATTGTTGAAAAAGGTGTTCCACAAGGTTCTACTCTTGGACCATTGCTTTCTCTATTTTTATTAATGATTTACCTCAGATATGCTCAAATTGTTCAATACACCTTTATGTCAGTGACACTGTTATTTACACCACTAATTCTGATTTGTTACAAATATAGAATTCTGATTTTTATTTGGTTCAAAATAGTTTAATAACAATATTACTTTTCTTAAATGTCTGAGCAAAATTAGAGGGATAATAAATAAAAAGGGAAAATGAATGTAGGTTGGGACTCGACTTTAACCTTTAAGAATTGACTGAATCATGTAAAGTTGTGTGTAAAGTTTGTGTAGAGGTGAATAAGATGGCAGCACTTAATTTTACATTCCTGTTCTGCATGTATATACTAGGTACTGATAACTTGGTAATAACATGGTACTAACTATGACCTAAACCTATGTTAAGTCCATGTAGTTACTTTAAGGCCCAAATATAGACCTTATTCGCAAACACCGGAAGTAGCCAACCGCAGCCATATTGTTGACATGACATCTGTCCTGCTGCTCCTAGCCGCGCACAGATTTGAGTTGAGGGGAGCAGTAGCCTGGCTTCATCTCATCGTATCAAGAGAAGATAAGCTTGATTGGTGTGGACCCACATCAAATAATAGCATTAAGGAAAGATCCGTCCTTATTGCCAGCCGTAACTTATCTGGATTTTTATAACTATCTCTTTCATACAGTATCCGTATACAAACTACAATTTGCCTCAACAAGGCTCATTCGTGGAGGTGGAAAAACAAGTTCTTTGTGACATGCAAGTTTTGTTGTACTAAAGAAAAGGTATGAGAGTTGGTGGTTTTTGTCAATTTTAAGTTTTCATTTAAAATGTTTGCAATTTTAATATAAGTACATGGTACATGGTTACATATTTGACCACTTGCTTGAACAACTTAATATATAGAAGTAATGCATGGAATAATTGGCTTATGTTGTTGAAATAGTGAGTATGTATTAAAATAAAAATAGTGAGTACTGGAGTGTTTGTGGCAGAGCCGCGCATCAGTTGCACACTGCAAACGCAGCATACTGTATAAAGCACTAACGTTATAGTATAGCGCAGAGGTCTCAAACTTTTTGTGGCCCCCTACTTGATTTTAAAGTTTAATGTTAGTGCGGCCCGCCGTTGCGTTTGCCGCGTTTTTTTATTATTAATATTTTTATCCCTTATGGGCTACCATATATAGTCTCGTGACAGCTTACCGTGGGTTTGTTGTCAATAGTTGTCATAGACAACCACGAAGTACAAATATACTGCGCCTGGAAAAAATGAGCACGTCGCTTCAATTATGAGCGCGCTCGGCGCTTGATGCGCGCCTACGTTTGAAACGTACTTGAGCGTGCAAAATATGTGAGCGCGATATGTGAACAGGCGAGCTACCACCACCAAATCAGGCCACAGCTACTGATAGCTCGCGAGCGACGTGTTGGATACCCCTGCTCTAAAACAATGTGAGAATAATCATTTTGAGCTTGTAATATGTGTTGTGTCTGCACACGTTCAATGAACGATAGTTAATGAACTCGTTCATATTTTGGGCGAACGTGAACTGAACGTAGCCTACTGTATTACTGCCTGATGAACGTTACAGTGAACTCGTTCATTCTAGTGTCTGTGAACCGAGGAGGCGTTGTAAGATCATTTAAAAGGCTTTTATGAGGTCGGTGAGGATGGGAAAATCGTACATGTCTGTGCAAACTTTGCCCGTCGATAAAATGATTGTTATCTGTGGTTGTAGGTTGTGGCAATAATAATAGCCTAATAATAAAAAAGAAGCTCGCAGCAACATATGGGGGAAAAAAGAACTAGTTCATTTTTGAAATATGAACTGAAATAGTTCATTTTAAAATTTGTGAATTGAACTTTGAACTAGTTCATGTAATGAACTTGGTCCAACAGCTTGATAGGTTTGCTTTGATATGTGCAAAGTCAGTAATTTGCCTGAGACACTATACATGTGTAGAAAGAATTATTTGTATTTCAAAAGCAGTAATTGGTTTTCTAAGTATAATAAAAGGAAATGTGCCTTTTGGAAAAAAAAAAAAATCAATATAATAGTGTAAAGAAAATAAAAAGCAAATATGACTATCATCACAACAAAGATGTTGTGTATAAGAAAAAGACAAAGAAAGTTTGTAAAACTGTCAACTGTCAAGGACAGCTCATCAAGAACCAATCATGTACAGAAAGGAATGTTCAAATTCAGAGGAACAGTTCAGAAGAAACGTTAATAATAAAGATTGAGAAGATTGGATTAGTTGTGCTCCATTTTTGGAATACTTAAATACATTTTTTTTTTTTTTGAATACTTGATGCGGCCCGGCCCGGCCTGATCCAGACTCTATCTCCAGCGGCCCCCAGTTAATTTGAGTTTGAGACCCCTGGTATAGCGCGTCCTGTTTCTGTACCGCATACACACTGCACACGGATTATGTGTGAAACCTGTGGTAAAATGATGGGAACAGACTTTTCTGTGGGGAGTTGGCTGAAAGTTTAGTCTATTTATCTAGCTAGCCTCTCCTGCGCTGGCTCAACTCAGTCTCCTTCCCTTCGCGATTTCTGACAGTCGGTAACTTATCGCATAAAAACTAACTCCGGGGTTCTTATTGCTGTTGTTAGAACACAACACACGCCATCACGCTGTAAAAAAAAAACAAAAAAAAAACAGTGATAATGGATAATAACAACGCTGCCTTGCTTGTCAATTGAAAGATTGACGTTTTTTTCTCCATTCTGCCACTGATGGAGGTTTACGGTAGTTCCTTGCCACTGTCACCTTTTTCGCTTTTGTTGCCTTTTTTCACCTTTGTTGACATTGGCTTTTGGCTTGCTTAGTTGGGGACATTAAATTTAATATTCAATAATAACATTGATCTGCCTGCATTGACACCATTATATGAGAACTGAACTGATCTGTATTGTAAAAAGCGCTACATAAATACATGTGACTTGACTTTCAAAGTTTTGTTATTGAGCATTGAATTCATTGAATTCATCTGGAACATATGTAGTACATAGTATGTCTTCTGTACCTGTTGAGGACTTGGCTCTTTGGTGGTTTTGGAGATTATCCCTACGCAGAGAGTGCGTGTTTGCAGTGTCTGAATTGTGCAGAATGGAGGGCGGATGACGTTTCACGGTCAGTTGCAGAATCTGATCGCTGAATAAAGTCTGTATCAGAGCCAGGTCCAGAGAAGACACCTCACAACCATTCAGAACCACGATCTCATCACCAGGCCTCAGACCTATCAATGATATAAAACAACAGGAATGAAACAAAAGTTATAATTATAAAACTGGTGTCTTCACTTCACTACTATCTTTTGGTCTTTGTTCAAATACCTAAAGGATGTTTATAACATATCCAAACAGCATAACCTACATAACCTCAGAGATAAAAGCTGTATCTACAGAAGCAAAAGTACCTTCGCTGAAAGCAAGCCCATCAGGGAGAACTTCACTGACAACGATACGGCTGTTTTTGAGGCTGTCTACATAGCCTGTAACAGCAAAGCCTTGAGCAAAAGAAACAAGACACTGTGAGAAACGGCATGCATCATAAAGTGCCATCAGTCCCCAATGAGCTTAAAAACAGCCACTTGAACTTCCCCTTTCCATTGACTTGCTTACCAAAGTCACCAGTTAGACTGGGTCTAGACATGTGCAGAGTGTAGACGCTCAGTTGGCAGACCTCCAGTTCGTCATATGACTAGGGTGACCAAGATGTCTAGGTTAGTGCACAAATCATGCAGTTCACCAACTTCAGCTTTTATAAACCGAGCCATTATCCATTCAACATTAAGCTATGCCATTATCAATATCTTACCAAGTTCTGCAGAAGCTCAACAGCTGATGGTGTTGATACCTCCATTATGTCTCCCACACACCTTCTCAGCCGTAAACAGTGCATGCTGGGGTCCAGGCCTATGACCTACGAGACGGAAATATATCTTAATATTCAGCCCTTTCTACATACAACAAATAAAATAGCATCAATACTTAGTTGTGTGAGCAAGGCACTAGCAACACCAAGGTCATGGGTTCAATTCCCATGGAAAGCAAGAATTGATAAGATGTGTACCTTGAATCCAATGTAAGTTTTTGGCATCTACTAAATATGTAAAAGTGAAGTAGTGAGCAACATATTAAGTTAATAACAAGTAAATCATTTGACTTCAGGATAGTTGGAATATGTTGATGGTCACTGTATGTTTTTGTTGTAAGAAAAAGAACAGAAGTGTGAACATTCTTCAAAACATCTACTTTTCTGTTTCCACGTGAGGTCATTTTAGAGGGGGACGAGACAAGGTTTAGTAAATGGTGACAATATATATTTTGGGTGAATTATTTGTATAAATAAAATTCTTTGACTAAACAATATACTGTATGTGGTGAGATTTGCCATTCAAGAAATTTTCAGAACTTTTGTTCTTTAGCAGAAACTAGACAATGGTCAGTCATTGGCATACCAGTGAACGGTAAACTACACTATTGTTCAAAAGTTTGGGGGGGGGTCTGTAAGATTTGAAATAATAATACTTTTATTTTGCAAGGATGCATTCATTTGATCAAAAGCACAGTAAAGTTACAAAAAAGATAAAAATGTATCATGGATTCCACCAAAATATTGAGTAGCTCAACTGTTTTCATAAGAAATGTAGTAAGACATTTTTCTTGAGCACCAAATCAGCGTATTAGAACGATATATATTCAAATAGAAAAGTTATTTTTAAAGGCCACACTTTAAATTAGGTGTCTTTAACTATTGTTTAATTGCATCAAAAAAATTGTTAAGTACGATTAACTTATTGGGCCCTATTTTAAAGGGGCACCATAAGAATGCTGTTTTTGTCAAACAGCGACCCCTAGAGTAACTGTGGAGTACTTGTTTTTAACGTTACTGTGGTAAATACCACTCACGGAGGGCATGACGTGTTACATGGTATACAATAGTACAATGTGTTTAATTTGTCGTTTAATGAGATCTAATAGTGGTGAGAATTTTCACGTGATTAAATACATATCCCCATGAATACAGTATAATGGTCCAGAGGAAGAACTTTTGCCATGTGTGTCACAGGTTAGTTTATAGTTTATTTTCCTCATCAACACAGATTGTTTATTAGTGGCTGTATTTCAAGCAGGGACATGTTTTTTGTGCATTGGGTTTTGTGATTTCACCGTAATGAGTCTCTCAGTCCCCGCAACGGATTGAGCAATGAGTGCGCGTCCGTTTGAATATCACAACAGAACACTGAATCCACTGAAACTGATCGCAGCGCCAACGAGCACTTTGGTCACTTGATTTCAAAAACAACACATTTTAGATCGTCTCTTATTTCACAAACGAAATAAATGAATCTACTAGAGTTACCTGGAGATGTTTTATTTGTTTGTATTGGTACATCCGTGCTGTGAGATGTTTGTATGGGACCGGGTATGGGATGGGACCGGAGTAAATATAGTTTTTGTAATCCAGCGGAGTGTGTGTTTATTATAAATTATTATTATACATTGTTAAACATGAAAAAATGCATATTTTCCATATTCTTGTCTACCGGACTTAACGAATGGTTTACAGACACGAACTTTGCTGTGAAATTTTTTTTTTTAAAAATCACAAATCTTGCATGTCAAGATGACACTGGGTTCAGACTTCTAAGTGACCGACTTTTGGAGCTATACCCAATTAAAAATTAAAATTCAGAAAAAAAATTATTATAATTTCGGACCGGAGTAACAGAATTCACAAATCATAAATAACGAATTGAGATATCATTTGCATGTCCACGACACCGCACTGCGGGACCACAGCGAAATGAAATCTAAAAATCAAACCGCAAACACTTGTTTTAGATTGAGCCTGATTTGTGAAAACCTTCCAGACGTCAGTTTGGGCCAGTTAACCCTTCCCTGTGGGGTTAACTTGGTCATTCTGATTTGTGAAAACTTTCACAGATTAGTTTGGGTCAGTTAACCCTTCCCTGTGGGGTTAACTTGGTCATTCTGATTTGTGAAAACTTTCACAGATTAGTTTGGGTCAGTTAACCCTTTCCTGAGTGGTTAACTTGATCATTCTGATTTGTGAAAACTTCCAGAGGTCAGTTTGGGTCAGTCAACCCTTACCCGTGGGGTTAACTTGGTCATTCTGATTTATGAAAACTTCCAGAGGTCAGTTTGGGTCAGTCAAACCTTCCCTGTGGGGTTAACTTTGTCATTCTGATTTGTGAAAACTTTCACAGATTAGTTTGGGTCAGTTAACCCATTCCTGAGTGCTTAACTTGGTCATTCTGATTTGTGAAAACTTCCAGAGGTCAGTTTGGGTCAGTCAACCCTTCCCTGTGGGGTTAATTTTGTCATTCTGATTTGTGAAAACTTTCACAGATCAGCGTGGGTCAGTTAACCCTCCCTGAGTGGTTAACCTGGTCATTCTGATTTGTGAAAACTTTCACAGATAGGTTTGGGTCAGTTAACCCTTTCCTGAGTGGTTAACTTGGTTATGCTGATTTGTGAAAACTTCCAGAGGTCAGTTTGGGTCAGTTAACCCTTCCATGAGTGGTTAACTTGGTCATTCTGATTTGTGAAAACTTTTACAGATCAGCGTGGGTCAGTTAACCCTTCCTTGAGTGGTTAACTTGGTCATTCTGATTTGTGAAAACTTTCACAGATAGGTTTGGGTCAGTTAACCTTTTCCTGAGTGGTTAACTTGGTTATTCTGATTTGTGAAAACTTCCAGAGGTCAGTTTGGGTCAGTTAACCCTTCCCTGAGTGGTTAACTTGGTCATTCTTATTTGTGAAACCTTCCAGAGGTCAGTTTGGGTTAGTTAACCCTTCCCTGAGTGGTTAACTTGGTCATTCTGATTTGTGAAAACCTTCACAGGTCAGTTTGAGTCAGTTTTGTTCTGTAAATTTGGTCATTCTGATTTGTGAAAAATTTCACAGATCAGTTTGGGTCAGTTAACCCTTCCCTGAGTGGTTAACTTGGTCATTCTGATTTGTGAAAACTGAAAACCCCCATTCAACCCGAAAGAAGTCATATAACCATTTCAATAACTCTGAAGCTGTTAAATTAAGCTAAAATAACTGCATAGTGTCCCTTTAACGATCTGAAACGCAAGTGTCAAAGCGCAAAGCGCAAGTAACTTTGTGGGCGGGTCCCGGCGCTGTTGCTATTTTACAGGCGGGATAAATGCCTCTTGCGCCTGGCGCAAATCTAAAAGAGGTTGGTCTGAAGTAGCTTCATTATGGGCTATGTGCACAACTGTAGTTCCGATCAGTTTCCGGTCTACGACTGGTCATCCGCATCCACTAATAAACAAACAAGATGAGTGCTGCTGTTGTACGAAAAAAAGAGTTCTTAAACACATCTAAGTTTCTAAGAACTGTAGGTGGATCTAACGTCTGTTACAACGCGCAACGCGCCACTGACATTAGACCAGGTTTTATCTGGTCAGTGGCGCAATTGTTTTCTGGAAGTGTAAAATAGCCCCTGGGAATGTTTGCACCGAAACACAACTCCTTTTTGCGCCGATCCGCCCAGGGAGCGCAAGTTCATTTCCTAGTTTACTGACGTGCGTCTGTGGAGGGAAAAATCCCGCTTTGCGCACGTGCAAAATAGGAATGATACATGCGTTTGTGTATAAAGTCATTTGCGCCGGGTGCAAGATAGGGCCCAATGTGTTGATGTTGTATTGCAAAATGGGTAAGGTTGGGATAAGATGTAATTAAAGAAATTTATAAAAACGGTTAGTTCCCATCCTTGATTCTGATTGGTCAATAGATGTGCTTTATTCACGATAAAACACGGCTATGACCGCTTCACCCAACGGTTCTATTTATCACTGCGCCCCTAGCAACACCCTTAGCAACCACACATATCAACATAGGCTAAACATAGAAAAAAAAACGTAAGAATTAAAAAGGCTAAAATGTTTAAAGTAAATGTCGATTTACTAGGTGGCATCACGATGGATAAGTGGTTTGAGGAACAATTTGGAGAGACTTTTACAAATACGAAACGTCGAGTTGAAGTGCTGAAATGTAACATTGACACATTCGAGAAGACTCGTAATGAAAAAAATACCGTGCAGCAAACCCAATGGGCAGTGAAATGCTTTGGTTACTGGTGTAGTGAAAAGGGTTGCAGCATAGATTTTAAACAAATCACCAAGACGGAACTTAAAGCACTTTAATATCCGTGACTTCTACGGAACTGTCAGAAGCTCCACAGGAGAAAAATATGGGATCAGTAGCTATGTAGTGTTACGTGCGGTCTGAACAGATTCCTGAATGATCCACGAGTATGTCCTGGTGTCTGATGAGTAGGGTTGGGTATCGTTTGAATTTGAACGATTCTGATTCCGATTCCGATTCCTTGTTTCAATTCCGGTTCCTAACGATTCTCGATTCCGATTTTTTTAAGAGACAGGGTCAAAAAAGTTTAGCTAACCTTGCTAACCAACGGTCTTTCTGAAGGAAATAATCCTTTCTGAAGGAAATACTCCTGTCACAAATACTCCTTTTGTCACAAATTTAGCATTTTGCCGAGATTTCGTTATTTTTAGAAAAGTAAAGCCACACTTTGGACCGCTGACGTAAGCTACTAATGTTCGACTCGCGCGGTTATGCCAACACTTCCGGTAGACGCTTCTTCGTTGGTGTTGTTCAGCGGTTTCTTCTTCCGCTCGGCGGACTGTGAATATCGAAACTAGGAATCAAAATTTTTACTTTTGAACGATTCCGGGAAAAAACGAAAAGTTAGTCCCGGTTCCAATCGATACTCGATTCTCGATACCCAACCCTACTGATGAGAGACAGCAAATTCACCTCATCCAATAATGTTTTTGTTGGAGTCGTAAAGACAATGAGAAGAGAGGGTCGTGATAAAACGGAGCATCACACACCGATTTCTACTAAAGATTTCAGCACCATAAAACTGTCCGATGCGCTTAATCCCAACACAGCCGTTACTTATTCACGATACAGCACAGCCTCTCGTACCTTATTGCACATTAATAACATGTAATTATGTGTAGTTTAAAAAAAATGGTCCCACTTTATATTAAGTGGCTTTAAGTACTATGTACTTACATTAAACAATAAGTACAATGTATTATTTTGTTCCTGTTGTATTGTAAAACACTTTTGCTGCTATTGAGGTGTGATACGGGTAAGGTTAGGGAATGGTGTGGTGGTATGTGTAGGTTTAAGGGTAAGTTAAGGTGTGAGGGGAGGGTCAACTGTGTAATTACAAATGTAATTACATAAAGTAATTATAGCTGTAATTACATGCTGGTATTTTTAAAATATAAGTACAATGTAAAAACATCTATGTACACAATAACTCCATTGTATAAAATTATTCATTTCAATGTAAGTACATAGTACTTGAAGCCACTTAATATAAAGTGGGACCAAAAAAATAAGTACAATATAAAAACCCATGTACACAAAAAGTGCACTATAACAAATTATTAATTTAAATGTTAGTACATAGTAGTTAAAGACACAATATAAAGTGGGTCCTTTTCAACTGCAACAATATTTCACAATATTGCTGTTTTTACGGTATATTTGACTAAATAAGTCTTGATGAGTAGTAGATGAGAGACTGCTTTCAAAGAAAAGGTAAAAAATCTTACTGACACTTTTAAATGGTAGTGTATGGTAGTGTAGATAGTTACTATGTGAAATTCATGCGTGTGGGAAAAGCCATATATCAGACTAAGACAGCTGTCATGCAGAAAGCATCATCTTTTAATGAATTTCCCCAGATTCTGTCTTTTATAATGTCACACAAAGCCTCAGGTAAAGGAGTAATACAATAGTGTGTCTGCATGTATACATTGACTCAAAGAAATCAAAATGGGTGTGCTGGTAAATCAGGGTAATTAATCTGAACACTATTGAATGTAGTGATCTTACCCTGCAGGTCTCAGCCAAGACATCCATGACAGTGTGATGACTTTTCAGAAGAACCGTAACCATCTGGTAATCTGGCATATAGACGCATGTTGTGTTTTCCTGGCTGCAATCCCACTGGCTGCCTTCAGGTGGCATGACTGAGTAAACATTAGCCAAACTACCAAACCCCTGTGAAAGAAAACAAACATGATGAGAAATCTTCATCAGGTCAAATATAAAGACTTTTTGAATATTACTTTATTCCGTGGTTAGTAGTTAGTTACCTAATAATAACACATATTTGTCATGCCTCCTTATTAACTATTTGTGTGTTTAAGAAAGATTTGATAGGATTTCACTGTAAATCCTAAAACAAAAATGATCCGATTTAGATACAGGTAGATTATTAGAAATGATTTATAGGCAATAATAAGCACTTATAAATGAATCTAAAACTAAAGCATATGACACTGACTTGTTCCATGACTCATAGCATGGTGTTCAGTGCCATCAATCTATGCTTGTTTAAGGATGTGTCACTAAAAAACAAAATACACCATGGTTCTTTCATTGGGGATTAAGACTTTGGTGTCGGAAGCATTCACACACCAGAGAAAACATGTCTTGTCTCCGTTCCACAGGTACAGACTGTCCATACATCCCACTCAATGAAGTAATGGCCTTTTTTAGCAAGGGAAAGAGAGTTACCTAAAAGCAGCTGTATAACCCTCTGTTTGTCCAGTGAGTGGTGTGAATGAAGCCCTGACCAGCAGCAGAATGAGTGTGCATTCATTTAACACAGTAACGGTCAACTTTCCAAAAGAGCAGCCAAGGGCAACCGCCCAGTATACAATCCTCAGTGTGTGTGTGTGTGTGTGTGTGTGTGGCTCTCAGCACCAGAGGCTTCAGACTTTCCTCTGCAAAGTGGGAAAAATCATTTATGGAGGCTAACCTCCACCCGGAACATACTAAACATGGAATGATGAAGAAAAGACACTTGCTGTCCAAAATAACTCTTAGGTCTCTCAGTAACATGGGTGTGTTGGTCACCGTGGATTACTGAAGCGGCACACAGTGAGGAACCATGGACAAGAAATCACAAATTATTAGTTTCTCATTCCTTAGAACGTGTTTGTTTGAAATGAAACCGGAAACTACATAAATCAACTGATGTGTACAAAATCCAGTGGCGGCTGGTGAAAAATATCTTAGGTGGGGCTGTATCATATTTGGCATTTTCAATAGTCTGGTAACCATGGGACTCAGGTCTTTTAGCATTGTGGCATGCTCTTCCTCAAGACATCCGTCAAGCATCCACCCTTCTCTCCATCAAAAACCTCTTAAAAACACTTAAAAGAAAATCTGAATACTACTCTTCAGCTCACAATCTTTAAAGGTTCCATGACATGCTTATTTTTGTACGCTTTGATGTAGGCCTCTGCCTTGTTATGGATATTGTAAGAGATTATTGTAGTAACCTCTAAATATTACTTTCTGCCATCTTTGATGTTGAGGTTTATTTTATTTTTATTTTTAATTTCTTAATCTATATTGTAAAGCGACCTAGGGTGTTGGAAAGGCTATATAATTAACCATTCTTATTATAATTAATAACCACCCAAATACAATTTAAGGATACCAGTGCTCTGTGAAAAAGTAATTATTTAATGCCAATATTAAAAGGTTGAGGTATTCTTGCACAAAAACAAACGTATTGCATAAACTTTCCATTTGAAATTGAACTCAAACAATATACTTAGTGATTACTTAATTATAGCTGATTAAATAAAAAAAAAAGTATTACCCACAACAAATTTGAGTGATTTTTCATGCAAATATTCCACATGTGCAGTAAATAAGACTTTTCCTGACTTTAGTAGTGGTGGTGCGCATGGGCGTGGGAGCGGCCGCACGCTTGCTTGGGGCGCTACAAAAATCGCCAATAGCTGATCGCCCATTTTTCACATACACTGGATGCATTTAACATCTCAGACACACTAATATTGACAATTTGTATACATGATTTATGTATTTACTTATTTATTGCATTTGGCTCATAAACTGGTCTGGCTCATCAAGGTGGGCAACCCTAGCGCCCTCAATTGGCCAGCCGCCCCTGACAAAATCAGAAATTTTTTCTCCTCAAGAGACGCAGTTCCAGACAAGCATCCTCATTATAAAACCAGGAGCACAACAAAATACCAATCAAAATTGGACCATCTATCAGCAACAATATAGATTTTTTTGTAACATACTGTATGCTGAACAAAAAGACATTAATTACTAAATGTAAGTATAATGTGTAAAGCAAAACAGAGCTTTTTCTAGTTGGCAGGACTTAAAGTACACAGTAACGTACCTTAAAACTACAAGGAGGAATGATGTTTAGATGTCCTCCATTATCACTGTCAAAGACCTAAAACAAGAAGGAAAAAAAAACGGATCACTGCATAGTCATTAAACTCTTAGTCATATTTAGTCAGACAGAACAGAGCCATGGTTACAAACACTGCAGCAGACAAACTATCATTTCGTTGCTAAAAAAAACCCTCCCCAAGCAAATTTCCTGTAGTGAATCTATTTTGATCTTGAACAAAAGCATTGAGGCTTCAGTGGAAGTAAAGGGCATTATAATGGTTAGTAGGACACAGTCATGCAATCTCTTACAGCTTTTTAAAATATTCTTTATTTCTTTGCATTGGAACAGTCTGTCAGCCTCTATTAATCTAACATATACTACTATTGTGGACTCAAATATTGTAAGCGTTTCTTATAGTTAGCTTGTGATGTTCCTCATTTAAGTCGCTTTGGATAAAAGCGTCCCTCCCTGGCATGGCAATGTCTTATACATTTTTGATATTTTCCCCAAGGCCCATTTACAATGTTAGTTTTTCCGGATATTTTTCCTCTCTTCAAGCCTTAGAAATGACAGAGTGTTTTTCGCTGATTTGCCTTGAAGACAATTTTTTTGCCAATGAAGACGATTTGCCAAATTAATGTGTGAAGAGAAGAGAGGATAATCTGACACACCTCACATGGGACCATAATCTTAAAATACCAATGAAAATTAAAATTACGCACGATATATTCTACACAAAAATGTAATGATGTGAGGCCGACTATTTTTTATCACAGGAATTGAGTCTCGTTGTTGACTCTGTTGCTGTTTCCTGAAATTGCTTAAAGGGTTAGTTCACCCAAAAATGAAAATTAAGTCATTAATTACTCACCCCCATGCTGTACCAACCCCGTAAGACCTTCGTTCATCTTCGGAACACAAATAAAGATATTTTTTATTGAATCTGAGAGCTGGATCACTCTTCCATAGGCTTCCTAAGGGACTGGCTCTTGACGGCCCATAAAGTCATTAAAGAAAAGGTTTAAATATTCCATGTGCCTACAGCGGCTCAATTATAAGTTTATCAAGCGACGAGACTACTTTTTGTGCGAAAAAAACATAAATAACGACTTTATTCCACTATTCCATTACTTCCTTATGGGCGCATGCGCGAGAACTGAGACGAGGACGTTCTCATTCGACTACTTCTTGCTGCTCACCGCTTAGGAGTTTTACCGCCCCCTACCGTATAAGATGATGTGCTGAAGCACAAAACTTTCTGTTTACAAGCAGACGAAGATGCGCGCTGTACATACACTTTTCAATTTGCGTATTTTCCGCACTACAAGGTGCACTTAAAAGCCTTTAATCTTCTCAAAAAACGACAGTGTTCCTTATAATCCGGAGCGCCTTATATATGGATCATCATTTTATACGGTAGGTGGCGGTAAAACTCCTAAGCGGAGCAGCCGGTAACAAGAAGTAGACGAATGAGAACGTCCTCATCTCAGTTCTCGCGCATGCGCCCATAAGAAAGTAATGGAATAGTGGAATAAAGTCGTTATTTATGTTTTTTTCGCACAAAAAGTAGTCTCGTCGCTTGATAAACTTATAATTGAGCCGCTGTAGGCACATGGAATATTTAAACCTTTTCTTTAATGACTTTATGGGCCGTCAAGAGCCAGTCCCTTAGGAAGCCTATGGAAGAGTGATCCAGCTCTCAGATTCAATCAAAAATATCTTTATTTGTGTTCCGAAGATCAACGAAGGTCTTACGGGGTTGGAACAGCATGGGGGTGAGTAATTTATGACTTAATTTTCATTTTTGGGTGAACTAACCCTTTAAGATTTCACTCTTTTTTAAATCCCTATATTGCACATAAGTTGATTGCTCTCAGAATCTGTGGCTGTAGTAATGGCACGATGACGGAGAATTCAACACAAATGGTTTATTAAAAATAACACTCAGAAGTAAACAACGTAGAAGCACATCCACAACCACATAAATGACACAGAATAAGCAACACAAGGAACTATTGGCTTAAATGTACAGGGATAATATCAAGGCAACATGGAACATGTGTGAAGCTTAATTAGTAACCATGAAAACAAACAAGCAGTATTCAGGCAAACAGAAAACAGTGAAAACTAAACTAAATACCATGACTGATCATTACAAACGTACTATATCAGCAAGGAGTGGACGAAGCGAAGTGAGGAATTTCAATAATGACATTGTGCATAAGAGAGCTGTCGCAGAAACAACTGTTATATACGCAACTTTTTTGTAGCTTACACCGTGTGTTGCAGAACTCACACAACTGTTATTTTTTTAGTTTACTTTAGAAAAAAAGAGTCATGGTAACTTTACATTATAATTATACATCTGTGTCAGCTTTGTAGTTTCACTGATGTTATATTAATGCAATTATTATTGTTTTTCCATGGTTAAACTAATTTTTTCAAAATCATTAAACTAATCATAAAAACTCACATCAATAAGAGTACATTATTTGATGTATTTTTGTATTTTGAACTCTCCTATCCAGACAGCTTATTGTGCCGAAGACAAGAGATGATTGTAGGCATTTGACACCATCACCCGATCGTTAATGAGGTTAATCAAGGTATAAATTGTTTCTTGTTTATTTAATATTCAACGATTTTTACCTTTGTAAAGTAGATATTGGCAAAAACGACTCAATTTCAAGGTAATGTTATGTCTAAATTGGAATAAACAGAAAAATCATTTTTGTTTTGGTCAGGGAAGAAATTAATCATTTTATTGCAAATCTTTGGGACAAATTGAAAAAAAAATTGACTAAATAAACATCTCTAATGCTCACTAAGGGCTTTTTATTTTATTAAAAGGATTGCTATATTGTGCTACAAACATAAAACATTTACTGTAATTGCATACATTTTTAAAAATGTAATTTAAGCCTATGATCAAAGCTGAATTTTCAGCATCATTCCTGCAGTCTTCAGTGTCACATGATCTCCAGAAATCATTTGGATATTCTGATTTGCTCCTCATGAAACAATTCTTACTATCATTCATGTTGAAAACAGTTGTGCTGCTAATTTTTCCTGTGATTCAAAGGAAAGCCTTTATTTGAAATAGAAATCTTTTGTAAAATTGTGTCTTTGTCACTTTTGATCCATCCATTGAATCCATTCTTGCTAAATTAAGTTATAAATTTTTTTTCCTTTTCAACAAATAAATAAATAAATTGAACTAATGTCAAAAGTGTATTTATAAGTTTATTTAGAGTATACATATAAATATATAATTGTCAAACCCAAGGCTAAACAGAATTAAAGGACGAGTAACTATAATGATTAGCTAATTAGTGAAAATAAACAAAGAGAAGACAAAGAGGGAGAAAGAGACAAAAAAAGACACTTTGGCTTGATGGCTACCGCAGCATCCTCAGCAAAAAGTTGGCCTGTTTAATATTTAGCAACTATTATAGGGCTCTTATAGCAACCATCTGTGTGTCCCAGCAGGGTAGAGTATAGCAGGCTGTAATTTACCACATATGGCTTTTAATAATTCATACATTTCTCCCTCTGTCTGTCTCCACACCTCGGCCTACTGTGGTGTGAAATGGAAATGGGGCTTGTTAGCCAAGCTGGCTGGATCTCCCATTACACGATAGCCTACGTGTCAGGGAGGGACAGGGACTTCATCTCAGTGATTTCATACTTTTTTTGTTTTTGCTACTGGATGCTACCAAGATGTTACTAGATTAATTTAGTGACCGAAATTAAGAATTTTACTTTTCTTTATTAAGGGCAGAAATCTGAAGGGCAGAAATCTGACCCCAACCTTCCATTTATTATCTTTATGGACATTCCTGGTCATTACTCTATAAAAAAGGCAATTTAGACATGTATAAAGGTTTAGAGTAACATTCTATTTATTTGGAGATCTAGTTGATGCAAGAGCCAGTTTGGTTTACCTAATGCATTTTTATTCGATTATTTTCAATGGATATATTTTAATATTGATTTTTGTTTTCAGATTAAAAAAAGATTCCCACTGAGCTCATTGCAATACATTCTGGAAATGCTTGATCTGAGAAGCATACAGTATAGGCAATTTTGCTTTAGAAATTGGCCAAAATGAGGTGAACATTAAAAAAATAAAAGCTCTTGGATATATATATATATATATATATATATATATAATATAGCATTGCTGTGAAATAAATAGAAAAAAAAACAGAACAGTCTTTATCAATGGAAAGTGAGGAAAACACTGCATAGTCTTCACTACTATACAATATAGATTTTTCCCACTACATCTACCAAAGAGCAATGAGTGTTTTCTCTTTATCTTGATTAGTTTGATTAACATTAATGGCACAGACCGCAGCAGGAACATTAGGCTCCTGTCACTTTAAGAGCTAATGTACGGATCCAAAATACATGCAACTTATTTCACAACTGTTTATGCTCATTTAAACATAACAACTGTGTTTAAGCATATACTCGGGCATTTTGACACATTTCTGAGTATTTGACCGTTCACTTTGCTTGTCTGTCTCCAAATCAGTCTCGGAGCGTAAGCACACAAAGCCACTCGAGGAACAGTATCTCTTTCACGGCTTAATTCAGTTTAAATAACTCTTTTAATTATGGGGTCCTGCAGTTTAGCAACAGTAGACTGTATTTCAATGACAGTCACTGGTCTAGCAGATTTGGACATTAAGTTTGGGCTTTCAGGGAGGAATGAAAAATGCACTAATATACCAGCACTAGTTTCTTGCTGTCATTGGTGTAGCGTTGCTGTTGTTGTAATGTCTCCAAAGACATTGCAAATCTATTGTCCTTTTCAAACACCTGGTAGAACTGCCAGACCAGTGAATGTTGTGAAGCAATTTTAGCTGCACATAGAGAAAATGTCTAGCGAGTCTTGCGTTATCTGGCTCTTCTGATCAACATTTATAGAGACCACTGATCATATTATTTACTATTATCGGCCAAGCGTGGCCAAGCATTTTTTGCAGGTCAACAAGGGGTCAAACTTTAGAAGCATCTATATTTCTACAAGGAGCCATGCTATACTAGCTGTGATCCAGCAAACCAGCATCCCTTACCTGAGGAAGACCACTGTAAGAACAGCAGCTCAAATCACTGAAATCCTTTTCACAGGGACAAAGCCAAAAGAAAAAAAAATGAGGGATTTCCCATTTGTATACAGTTTAGGGTGGCAAAGAAGTGCAACAGACTCAACAAAACAAGCATTAGTAACTTATTTAGCTGCCACTTTTTATTCCAAACAACACAATGCTCTCATTGTAGAGACAGTCCCCCTGCAACAACCTGCTATTAAATGCCTTGCTCAAGGGCACGATCATGACAGGAAATCTATAAAGTTCTCCGGCTCATGGGTCACGCCTCTCTGGGTTTAAACAAATGGCCCAGTGCAGTTCCTTTACTGCCAATTTACCACCATTATTAGCACAGTGCAGAAACATGTCAACAGGGAGGAAACATCATCAAGAAGAAGTTGTTTTATTTAAATAGCACACATATACCGTATTTTCCGCACTATTAGGCGCACCGGATTATTAGGCGCACCGGATTATAAGGCGCACCTTCAATGAATGACCTATTTTAGAACATTTTTCATATATAGGGCGCACCGGATTATCAGGCGCATGATACTGCAGTCAAACGTTTGACTGGGTTTGCGTTATGCATCCACTAAGGTTAGATGTGCTAAAGGGAATGTAGCAAATGCGCGGCGCCGGAGGCGTTTATTAGTAGCCTAAGCATGAGCGCGCTGGGGCGGCCACGTAACTTACATTCGCAGCCTGACTCATACGAGTATTCAATGTGCGGCGGCTCGCTGACAGCAACAGCTGGCTGTTTTGAATGAGACGACCCGGTGAACGGGGAGCGCTTTATGAACATTCTGTGACGCGCGAGCAGCACCGGGGACAGTGTGTCTGTTCGTGTGTCTGTTAAGAGTGAGCGCTCGTGAGCGGGCACGTGACTTACACACATAACCTGATTTATACGAGGTTGAACTGGCCATGTGACAGAGCGGGCATAAGATGAACACGAGCGAGAGTTCGCTGGCGATTTTAATAACGCGGAGCGTTGTTAACCAATTGATCCATATATAAGGCGTTTTTTGAGAAAATTAAAGGCTTTTAAGTGCGCCTTATAGTGCGGAAATACATGTTAAATAGATATGTTTTTAGCTTGAAACAGGCTCAATGTTTTTGAGTCTTGAATGTAGCCACAGATGAGATATTACGAAGTGTAATACATAGTGAATTTCATAATTTAGGAGCATTAACACTAAATGACCTTCCACCTACAGTAGTTCACCAGAAACGGGAGATGGACGTTAAGCCAAGTTCAGCTGATCTAAGGGACCGGGCAGGGCTGTAAGAGTAAAGTAGAAATGACAGATATGGAGGTGCAAGACCATTTAATGCCTTGAAGTAACACCAGGGAACTTTTCAACCTTCATAATATATTTCCAAGTCTCTTGATGGTCCATCTACTTACAATAGGTTGAATGACACGTCTGCCATAGCCTGACGGGGTCTGTAGTGTGTTTAATCGTACTTTTAAACTTCGGGTTTCGGGTAGTAACCCCGCGAACAAAGAGAACTACAATATTTGACTGCTTGACGGCATATACGTCACTTCCACCACCACCCCCACTTCCTTAAAATCGGATGTGCGAGCCAAATGTTATAGTCATGGTCAAAGCAGCACAGAAAAACAAGAAAGCAAATGTTTTATCGGACGAAAGCAAAAAGAGAAAAAGAGAAAGTAATCACGTTAAAGGCAGAACGAGGACTAACTTTGGGCCAGTGGCGTAAGCTGAAGGAGGAGGACGGGGGCGAACCGATGCGGACTTTGCTTGCATACTAGCCTATCTCTATTCTCTTTGTTTGTTTGTTTTTTTTTACTATGTTACGGAAGCTATCTTATCCTCCGTTTATCTTCAAAATAAAGTTAACTGGTGTTTTAACTTCTAAGCGGTTAACGGTCTAAAAGTTTGGTAGGGGCTACATTCTTGCAAGGAAATATATAAGATGTACAAAATCATATTTTTGGATACTTATTTAACGTCTGTGATATTCGTTTATTTTTCTTGCCTCAAGCTGTAATGCAAATCGATTTTGCGGATTCATTTATGGTAGCTTGATATTATAATATCAACGATATATGGTTATTATCTACCACTCAAACATTGCATTGAAGTATAACCAATAGACTAGGCTACTATAATAATGCTGGCTTGTAAACGTAAGCATCGTGATCATTTGTCGTTAGAAAAAAAATAAAACCCATGTAATGATATTCATATGACATGCTGAAATATATGTCACTGTACCTGGGATGAAGACATTTCACACGCGACACAAGCAGAACACCTGCATGCGACCTCCTCCTACAGTGTTCAGGGCTATATCATGGTTGTTGTCAACAAATGCGCGTGCATGTATGATGACAGAGTTTACGACAGCAGTAGAGGACAATACTGTTTCCCAACTGTAGGGGGACCCCGAGAGTAAAAAATACCTGGTGTTACTTTAAACGTTAGAAGTAATAGCTTAAAGTGAATATGTGATGCCAGTGAAGGTCATGAAGCAGAGGAGTAATGTAAGCAGAACTGGTGGGGGTGAGAACTCTTGCTGCTGAGTTTTGAACAAATTGTAATCTTGCAATGAGTTTTTTTAGTAGAGAGGTTAAGCGACTTTTGACGTCAAGTCATGATGCAAAGGTCCCCTTTTGGGCAGACCAAGAAATAGAGCATTGCAATAATACAGACGTGATGTGATAAGTGCATGAATTGCACTCAGATTTCAGCATCAGCTAAAGTGAGACAAGATCGAAGACGTGCAATTTTACGAAGATGGAAAAAAGTTTGGAAAGATGGAAAACAAGAGAAGAAATATGAGAGCCAAAAGATAGAGTTGAGTCGATTAAGACACCAAGGTTATCATCAGTTCCATCAAAATCGCAAGGCTTTACACTTGATAAACAGAAATGGTTACACATCCTAAAAAACCCTGTTTATTATCTTGGTGCATTTCTGAGAAAGGCGGTGGAAAGGGGCGCAAGAACAACATTTTTAATCCTGTCAGCTCTGTAATTACTAACTCTAGAGAGTCTTTATTTATCAAAGTCCTGTTATTTGCACCTGTGGGAGGAATTTCCCTCCAGCATGACTCATGACTTTCAAAACAAAAAAGGTAGGAAAATTGATATGCAAATGTGTTTTCCGAGCATTTGTGTAACGGCACACAGTCACGACTGGTTAAATCAGACAGAGTGCAGTACCTGAGAGACAGAAGACTTCTTTTCATGACCTCGCTTGGTAAGAGTATCAAGGCCCTTCAGGGATGAAAAGACCCCTTTCTTACTGCGACCACGATGGGAGAGAGACAGAGAACGCTTTCGCATTGTGGCCTCGTCTCTGGAACAGATCTGTAGAGCAACAGAGAGAGATTGGTGTTAATGGTAACTAGGCAAGGATTTCAGTTTTGGAAATGGAAATGGTACAAATTAAACGGAGGATATGGCATCTGCTTCAGGTGAAGAGAATTTCAGTAGAGTACAACAGTTTATTAGAACAGTACCATTCATTTTTAATAATAATGTCCTGTCACACTTTAATACTTGTAAAGAAAAAGATGTGTATAGCAGCTGAATTCCCCATGAAGAACTAGACTACCCACAGTCCTGATCCATCGATCAGAGAAGTCACTGTCGCCACGGAAATGAGAATCATGCCAAAAGAGCTCAGCAGCAAATACAGACTCCCAAGAAGCATGGCAAGTTACACGATTGAAGCAAAACTACAGTGTAATATACATTTTATTAGTGCTGGGCAACAATTAAAATAAAATAAAAAATGTTTGTGTTTGCATATTATACTGCATGTGTGTGTACTGAGTACAATTCACCTTTGGCTAAGCCCCGCCCCCCTTAGTTACTGTTGCTACATCCGTCAAACTTCATCTGCGCTCTGCATGGCTTATGCTGTAACAGCTCTTCCTGCTGAAATGTTATCAAACTTTTATAAAGCACTAAAAGCAGCAAATAAAGTGTCCGATAGAAGTAGGCAAAAGGGGCTGCAATATGCGTTCGAAGGCTATATTCAAGACAAAAGTTACAGGTGAAACGCAAGAAACAACAAGGCATCCAAAATAGAGGCAAAAGCATAACGTTACCGGTCACAGTCAAAAAATAAACCACCGCATTTCCTACTAATCGAGACGGAGGCTGGGACTAACAATATCAGGGAGCAACACTGTTCATGCAAAGCTGGGTAGGTCTCTATTCACTTCTATAATCGTTATTACAAAGAGAAACAGACTACACAAGTAACTTATAACGTATTTATTAGCAGCGTGTGCTAGCGTATCAACAACCGGTATGAGAACCGAAATCATAACCTAAAACATTATAAAACAGTCTAACTAGTATAACTTCACACTCACAGTAAGGTTAGAAGTAAAAAAAGATGTGCTTGTTGATCTTTGCGGGGTTTAGCAGACTGAGGACATCCACACAGTTTCCAGACGACAGACGACACTTGTCAGGATTTTACTTCGGTTTTGGGAAGGGAAAAAACGGACACCCCCCTCCAACCTCTCTGGGAAACGCGTATCTGTGTTACAAATGCCCAAGGCACAACGTTTAACCATATTTTGGATAAAACTACGACGGTAATAGCCTGCCGAGACCAAAAATATGAGACGCCTGTGTTAAAAGTCAATGGAGCACTGTGATAAAGTGTCCGACCTCTGTGGGAGCTCGTTCTTGGCTGCGCTGTGATTGGTCAATCTACATTCTAGGGCGTGGCTTAGCCAAAGGTGAATTATTTTGTACATATAAATACACATGTATGTCTATAAGAATTTTTTTTTTATGTATATAAAATATTTATATTTATATATAATATACATTATGTATATGCTGTAATATACAGCATATACATGCAAATATGTATGTATACATGATGCATACTGTATGTGTGGATTTATACAGTACAAAATAATTATACACAGTACACACACATACATTATGTAAACACAAAATTTTATTTTGGATGCGACTAATCGTTGCCCAGCACTAAAAATGTTATATTGTACTGTTGTTTTGCTTCAATCGTGTAATTATCAATGCTTCATAGGATAAGTAGTGAAATGCTAAGTAGTTTATAACTTGTCCCTTTGCAAACTTTGTTTTAAAGCAATGTCATTGGAAGACAAAAGTTGTGATTCAACTTGTGATTTTTTTTTAGATCGTCATGGAGAAAATTAATTAGAAAAAAAAATGTCCGGAACCACTTAAAAAGTGGGCGGCAGCTGTAGTGTTCAAGGATACTAACCAGTGCATGGAAGGAGGAGACGGAGAAGATTCCCAGTCGGGCCAGTGCAGCTTTGGTTGGGCGGCTGGCCGTGGCCAGGAGGCTCTTGGGATTGGGTAACTCGCTGCCCTGCAGACTGGCCAGGTAGCAGCGCATGCGGAAAAGGTCCATGTTAAAGCGCTCAAGATTCTGTTCCCACTGTTGGATCTGTCCGCAAATTAAAAAAAATGGTTGGTGAGGAAGAGCGTCGCAACCACCAGTTAATAAACGTCCTTTCACAAGAATCATCTGTGATCTATGGTGGCAGAAACAACATGAGTAATGGATCTCTGGGGCTGTAATTGCTCTCAGATGTGACTGGGGCATAAAGGGAGTTTTTTCCTCCAATCTTCAATTGTCATTATACTTTGTAATACAATCTCATAGGGGAAAAAATTGGATTGAATGCTTTGCTCTTTTGACAAAACAGATGAAAGAAAAAGAACATGCCAGGGCCATTAGTCACAGCTCTATGAACATTATCACTTTGCAGATGAAAAAAAAAACTCATCTCACAAAGCTAGACATTCAACTAGACTGGTCAAAATTGCAGACAAGAACCTCCCACAGGAAGAGATTGCTGTCTGACATGTAACATGACCAGTGTTTGTTTTGTTTTAATGTATCATAGGCCCTTTATACACCGTCTGAGGCCACAATTAATAAAAGTATAACTACACCAATAATGTTATTAGTGTATATTGTTCACTCGGTCCTTTTATGAAAAATAAATACAACAATTTAATTTAGCAATAGATAATTGAAGACAGTGAATAAAAAAATAAAAAAAATAAATCAAACGGCTAATCAGGGCTTGACATTAACACCCGCCAAATAAAGCAGTCATTTATACTAGCCACTTTGGATTTTATTTGTATTTTTTTTTTATAGAATATATATATTTTTTTTAAATGTACTCTTTTAAATAGGCATCCGAAATCATAAAATGCAATGGAGTGCTGTCAAAAAATATATATTTTTCATTGCATATCAATACTGAAATGCTTCCAAAACTAATTTTCAGGAGAATAGATATAAAATACCAGCTGCGCTTTCTCTCTCTCTCATCTCTCCGACAGCGAGTGACACACAAACCCTCCTCCCCTCACTCACTGCTTTCATTTGCTCCAGATGAATATTATTGGTGTTACAGGGTTGTTGCTTGAATTTTGGCATGGGACTGCGCACACATAAAGCTGCCTCTCAGTACTAAATTGAGTTATGTTTGCTTATTATTGTGCATAAATGGTCAAATAGACACAAAACAATGTCAAAATACCAGTTAGGTATGTTTTAAGTGAAAGTAAATAGTTGAGAAAGAAAACGCATACATAAAAGTATAATGGATCCGTGAGTCCTGACAGCAGTCTGAAATACCTGCTGCAAAATATAAACATATCTATATGGCAGTTTACACCTAAGGAATTGATGTCAAAATTGTGGCCAGTGAAAATGCTGAGTGGATAGAAACTTTTGAAAACCACTAGCCACAGGGGGGGTCGAGCAAAAAAGTTAATGCCAAACCCTGCAGCTAATCAATAACAACACTTTGGCATTGATTTTACTTTTGTATGTAGCCTGTATGCTTTGGTTTTGGCTTTCAGCATAAAGTCATACCACTGGCAGATAACACTGAATCTAAAGACACTGTGCCATTAGTTTCTTGACTTTTGGTTTATTAAATCCTACCAACTCAACCCCACACTGTTAAAACAAGTATAATGAGGCTGGATATACACTGTGCTGTTAATCATGGGTCATGGGAATAAGTAACCATAAGTCATGGGAACTTACCCTAACACAGGGCTGCAGTTTTAGGAGTGTGACACTGGATACAGGCATCCTCCCATTACTACAAAAAGAGAGGCCTGTTTGCTGTACTGTAGCTCAGAGCCCATTAAGAACACACCAGCTTGCCTAAGTCTTGGAACCGGTTTTAGAAATGTGTTCCAATATTGTCCAAAGGTAATTGATACAGCATCAGCTGATAGCTACCTGTGTTAATTAGGTGAAGATATAATAGTTGAAAGTTCTCACACAGTCTCTTCATTGACTGGCTGATGCACATAGGCTTAATTTGCAGGTGGGACATGTCCCCACCACTTTTTGCCAGGGTCGATTCTGTCCCCACCACTTTTTTTTTTAACATCTCACAGCATGGATGTACCAAATGTACCTAATGCAAAGGAAACATCTCCAGTTGTCAAGTAGAGCATTCATCCAGTTAGTTTGTGTTAAATAAGAGGCAATCTGGCACTGGAATGTGTTGTTTTTGAACAGTGTTGCCTCTGTTCTCTCGCGGCTCATGCAGTCAATCTTCAATCTAACGCTGTTGTGGGAAGCAGAGTCTCTCTAAAATTTGTTACGGTGAAATCACAAAACAAAATGCACACAAATGTGTCCATGCTCTTGATATACAATCACTGATGAACATTTTTGGTTTAAGAAAAGAAAAAATCTATACGAAAGACAGATAGACGCACCAGAAATGTTCCCACAGGCCATTAGGACACACAAAAATGTGTACATATACTCACTGACATAAAGTCAGTGACAACTTCTGAGACTTGAAACAAAATTGCAAATAAGAGGTACCAGGATGATAATGAGCTTATAAAGAAGATTGATACTTTTTTACATTGTCATTCAATGCTTCGTGTTACTAAATTTCTAAAAGATGCGGAGTTTGACACACTTAATAAGTAAACTAGATTATGCGTGAGTCTGGCCAAATTTCTTTTTGCCTTCGGAGGTATATGTATTTGAAATAAAGCAATGCTCACTACTTCTGGATGGGCGACATTTCTGACAGTAGTTCTAAAATGTTTAGTTCTACAGATTTCTCCTTCATTTGTTTATCTGACACTGATTCATATAAAAGGCATACGTTTAGTTAAGATTCAGAGGATGCAAGACATGAGCAACACCTTAGTTTGGGAGGAAGGGTGAGGGAAGGTCAGTGGAGACTTTAAACTGCCCAGCTGGCACTGACTTGTGGAGACAGACAAGACTTCAAAGTAGTCCAGTTTCTCAGGCCATTCTAACCTCTTCCCCTTCTCCAAATCCCTCATCTAGCCTGGCACCCCTTTGACTCCCCCTTTGACCTTTGCATCAACTTCAGAGGTTCCCATGAAGCATTACCTTGATTGTTATCAGGCAGTGGGAGAAAACTACTAATACCATCGGTCAACTAAAGCTATGTGGGTCATGCAACCTCTAAAGCGGTATGTGGCAGTAAGATTAACATGCCTTCTGTTAACATGACTAAGCTCTAAATGATTAATCCCAATGTTTCAGTCAAAATGGGGAATTTAGTAAATTCTTAGTAAAACCTTGTCAACACATACACATCTTATCACAAAGCCTCAAACATAATGACTTGGTAAAAGCAGTAAATTTTTTAAATCTTCACATGTACACCTTAATTGTCTTTAAGAAATTCATGCACTTTTCTGTCTTTCCCTGTTCAACATATCTCACTTATTAGTACATATCAAGCATATCTGAAACAAAAAAGCACTATATAACGTTGTTACACCAAATTAACTTGATTGGTTCTTGCCTGGTTTTCAATAGCCTTTCTATTTTTGGGGTCACCAACGATGGACAACTGCAGCTCTGCCATTTTCCTCATCTTGCCATCCATGTCGATCTTCTGGAGAAGACCACGGATCTGCCCACATAACAAACGCAGTGTGTCCTCCTTCCCGTAGCGTTTTGCAAACAAAGACGCACTAGCCGAATGAATGGCAGTTACCCAGTTCTCCAGGTCAGTTTGGTTGGAGGCCTAGAGTGGGGAAAAACATACAAGAAAGGAAATTTGACACTTTATACATAGAAATTACTGTATAAGTATCACAAATAAGGTTATTTTATTAGTGACCTAGAAACTTTAAACTTCATTTTACATACAGTATATAATAACAACATTACTTTGTTTTACGTTTTTTCGAATCCCTTCAAAATGTATGCCTTTTCAATTATTTTAATTTTCAATGTCTCAGACTTTTGGACCCCACTTTGTATTTGTCTAAATTTGCATTTGAGTATTCCACCAGAAACATTACTGACAGAAAAATGTGTGTGTAGTTTTTTTATTTTTATTTGCACACTGCACTAATCAGCATTTGAAAAAGCAAGAGTTTGTCTGGCTAACTAGACATCAAAAATGATCAATCATTCTTACAACAACAAGCAAGTTGCTGATACTCTCTCGATATAATGACACTTTACTGGAATCTACTCTCACTTCAGTAGTAACATCAAAAAAAACTAAAACACACTATTCCCGGTTGAGTTGAAAACACAAAGAGCATGCTAAAACAATTTAAAGTCAAAATGATAAACATATAAATTGCCATGCACAACATGTCATATGGTTTAACATATGGTTGCATGGGGTGAGTGTGTGGGACAAAGGGACTTAAGGCCAATTTATACTTCTGCGTCGAGGGTACGCCGTAGTGTACGGCGTTGGCTTCGCACGTAGGCGACGCCGTTGTGAGCATTTATACTTCTGCGTTCAGGTATTGGTTGCTCTGCAGTACTGCTCCGAAACGCTAGGAGGCGGCGGAGGGTTTTAATGTTCCACTGTGTTTAGATTCCTCGCGGCTAGGTTACTACAAGCAATAGCGACTGAAAGAGAGTGGATCATGTTGGAGTTGGAGCTTTTTGGGGTGGAAAAACAGTTCATTTTAGTGAAATTACTAAAACTGAAAGGCAGAAATGAGAGAAGACGTCAGAGGAGATGGTACGTGTGGAAATGCGTGAGAAGGTACGTGCGGAAATGCGTATGAGGAAATACGATGCTACCAAGACGACCAATCACCGATCTTGCGGTCCGCGTCGTCGCGACGTGTAGTTACATTTTTGAAGAGGTGCGCGTCAGGCAACGCGGAAGGGTACGCGGTATGGGACGCGTCTGTGCGTATGCTACGCCGTACCTACTGCACGCACCCTACGCAGAAGTATAAATTGGCCTTTATGCTGTGATTAGAGAACTACTACACCTTCAGCTCCAGTTGCACTCTAGAAACACTGCTAGTGTAAAACACAATTGCGGCACATTACTTTGCAGGTAAGTGCAGGTTTTTAACTGACCTGAAAAAGGTAGACATCACCATAGGTGTTACTAAGGCAGAAGACATTCTCTTTCTTGGGGTGCTCAGGAACAGTCTGGACTACACCGTCCTCTGCTAACAAGGCATAGCATGGAGACTCTGGTTCTGAAGAGGCTTTTCCATAGGTCTCATAGAACAGCAATGTGCAACCTGCAGGAAAAAAAAACCTTGCCATGATCAAGCTGTTTCTTTACTGCACAAACATGAGTTGCATTGTAAATCATATTGGTAGTTTAAGCCATCATGGCATACTTACCCTTTAGAGTGACCCAGAATTGCTTCCATTTTCGACGGCCCACTAGCTCTAGTTTGTGGTCCTTGTGTACAGTGAGCAAGGGCTTGAAGGAGAGCCATCCGGCCCGCCTAACAACACCTTGTTCTTTCTGAAACAGCAAGTCCAGCTGCTCTAGAGACCCTAGCATTTCTTGACTACTGCTCTCGATCTCCTCAGAGGAGCTCTCACACCAGTCTTCTGGAGGCCGGCCAGTCTTCAACTCCCTCATGAAGTTCTTGTAGATGTTCTGCCGCAAAACATCAGTCCCAGAGTGAAGGGCACCAGCAGAGCCGCTGCAGGTGTTCAGTGTCAGAGAGTGAGAGCGGGTTTGAGACATGCCGTTGGGGAGAGTCTTACAGCTGGAGACCTGAGAGGGAGAGCTGGTATCTGCAGTGAGGACATCCACACCACTATCAAAGCAATCCACAGACTCGCTATATCTGGAATCCTACAACAAACAGTAAAAGGGAAGTATTATGAGAATGAGGTTACATTTACAGCTGAAATCCTGTTTACTTTATCAAAATATCAGTTTTCAAACAATTAATGATTTAATGAAACTTGTACATAACACACAATTCATCATCACTTTTGAAATCACTTTTGAATATTCTAAAGAACATATGAGTGGTTTAAATATTTATGCAAATGTTTTGCCACAGCATTTTAATAGAGTTGCTATTCATTTCTTAATGTTCAGTGTGGTCTTTAAGAAGAAAACCATAGAAACACAAATTACCTTAATTTGAGGTCTCATTCAGGTAGGTGGCAACAATTATGAGAAACAATATAAGGTCCCACTTTATATTATGTACCCTAACTACTACATGACTACAATGCACTTAACCATTTGATACCGTTTATTTATGTGCATAAATGCTGGTGCATTGTAATTAAATTTAAAGTACTTAAGTTTAATTTCCAATTTGAAGTTTAGCCCTAACCGTAACCCAAACCTTTACCCCAAAGCCTAAATAAAACTTTAATACCTAATCCCTTACTCCTAAACTTAACCATACCTCAAATATTTATCAGTAAATGTGGGAATTTTGTAGTACATAGTAGTTCAGGCTACTGAAAGCGTGACTAAGGTACTGTAAAACAGCAATAGTAAAACTAAGCAACAACAACTAACAAACAAAAACAGAATAACAGAGGAGTCAGTTATGGCCAGTGTACGAGAGTAAACTCAAGCACAGATTTTCATGTTACACAAATTTAGGAACAATGAAAGCTCATTCCTCCATCATAGTACTGTAGATATATATTTAAAGGAGTGTCAATAGAAAATCCCACTAATAAGATCATCAGTTCCCTTCTGCTCTTATGAGGAGCGCACATCAAAAGAATTCTGGGTAAGATCCTTCTCAAGCATCCTTCAAATTCAACACATCTCCAGCAGCTGACACTAATTACACAAGGGTTCAGACGTGCCAACAACACTGTATAAAACTTTACACTACAGCTGAGTTCTGGCATTCACGTGGAATTTTGAATGGCATTATAATTTTTTTTGGACAGACAAGTAATTTGGTGAGGTCAATTCGTAAAGAAAGACTGCACACATATATTAAAACGCGCATACATATAGACTAAACACGCAATACGCATGTGCACGTCATCTCAGTTACACAGAGATAACGTTTTTCCAAATTTTTCAACATTAAACCTAAGAACTTGTGTCATGGTTTGCATTCTGGAGCCACCAGGCACTGTTATTGTGCGAATGAGCGGGCCGGAGCACATTAAGGGTTTTCTGGCAGATTTGAGTGTTTCTTGGCTGAAGTGTTTAGACTGGTTCATAATAATACATTTTAAAATTGCTTTACATAGTTAAGGTTATCTCGATATCGGCAAAATGTTTATTTTTACTAAAGTTGTCCAGAGCCAAATTTTTTATCAGCACACATTCTAGGTCACTCTATTTTCCATCCCCTATAATGTATTTTCATCTGTTTCTAATCTCAGAAATCTACATCAAAAAGCTGCATTATCATTTACTACAAAGATGGCATGAAATTTGTCATTTCTTATTCACAGCAGCGCAGTCTTTGATTTTTAACAGGAATGAAAGCAAGGCTATGAGGGACAGTCACACATCTCTTCCATGGTTTGTATTATTATTTGTTGTGGAAAACTGAAAGTGATCTAGGAGCTTTATACAGCTTTTTACATTGATGTCATTAAAAACACGTCAAGTCTACCCCTCACAGACTCGCTCTCTGTCATGGCGGCGCTCTGAACAAGTCTGACTACTCAGCAACTAATCCGTACTAAGTTGCTAAAATGACCAAATTTCATGGCTGTAAATCTATTTTAGATAGACATGCCTTAAAATGCCTTTAGTTAAAAAAAATAATTCCAGGCTTTCTTATAATAAGAGTAGAAGAATGCAGTCACTTTGAATGACTGATTAAAGAAGAACTAGACTGTATCATCTCATATTATAAGTCTGAAGGGAGTAATACCAGGCTGTTTGTAAAAAAGAAAAAAAAGACCTTCTACAGACACAGACTGCACAGAAAATATCAAAGAGCCATTGTACTCATACTCAAACACATCATAAAAGCCGCAGAACAGGAAAATCTCACTACTGATGGGAAAAAACCCAAATATATAAGATTACAAAAATAAAATGGCTATGAGTATTATAGTAAGGCAGAATGAAAAATACTTTGAAATTTACACACACATTCAGCCAATAAAATGCATATAAGATCTAATCAGAATTAATAAAGCCTATAAACTAGGCCCAAATGTTACAAAGTAAATGTAACATTTATTTTATGAAATGAGGTACTCATGGTTTTGGTCTTTCTCCAATTCAATCTTTAAATTAATTGACTCCTTGCTTTCTTCAACACCATAAGCAGAAATTATCTCATGCTTCCTTTTTGTACTCACCAAACGCCAAGCATGGCTTCGATGAATACCTTCAGAGCACTAAACCTAAACTTGGGTTTGCGGTCTCATTGAACTGGCATGTTGCAGCTTTCAATATTGTGCCCTACATGTGCTCCTGGCAAAAACTGAGGCTAAAACATGATAAAACATGCATAAAAACTATAATTTGTGAAAAAATAACAAAATGTGAGCAGGGATTATAGAAAAAAAAATGTCTGACTTTGAAAAACTTTTTTACATTTATTTAGGGACTCAAGACCAACAGCTTTATAAGGGACAATGTTTTAGATTTTTTTTTCAGTTCACCCTTTATATAGTCAGTTTGATGAATTTCGAAAGTAGTTTAAATCTACAAAATGAAACTAATATTTTGTCTTTTGAAACCCATAAGATTACAGTAGCACAACATTAAAGCAACACTTTATTTAAAATGTGTACACGTCTATAAATCTATCAGGGCTCAAAGCTAAGGTTGAAGTACAGAATTTTTAATTTAGTTCTCTTTCACGACTTGTGTTTGGTTCAAAATCGCTTGGATGATTAAATTGGCAACACTTGAAGGCACAAGCATGCTAAATGTTCGTGGCGATGCAGCACTGGCCTGACTGTCCAAAGATTCCTCAGGTCTTACAAAGCGTTTTCCTCATAAATGACAACAAAGATGTATCTATTTCCTCTATTGTGTAAACTGCTGAGCATGGCTTTGATCAAGCTATACAATAAGACAAGAATAGTCTAAAATATACTTCATAAATGTCATAATGGTTTTAAAATCTATTGTGAGTGTCATATTACATTTACACATTAAAGCCCTATTCGCACGGGATTAGTATTACCTGGGGACCACGTGTGAATTTGAAATTACCCACCCACATCTGAATTTCGTGTGGCGCATTCGCACGGGATAAGCGAAGCCTGTGATTTTACTCGAATTTACTGACTTATCTCCCGGATATGATATCATTAGGCTATAGCTTTGAAATATATTGTCGTTATTATGTCTAGCTGTACAGAGGAATCGTCCTTACCGCATGCTGCTAAACATGTCATTCATCTCCATCTAATCATTCTTTTTGTTTTCTTGCTTCTGATGGTTTTCAGCTTTCTCTCTCTGTAAATTGCATAGTTGTACTAGCGATAAGACCCCACAATAACACTCCAACTTAGCCTCTTTTCCCCGCGAAAGATGGATAAAAAGGCGCAGATGAAACAAAAACCTTGAAAAAATGATATATGATCCGGCCAAATCACGGAGATGTCGATTCGCACGGGACAAATATTATCACAGGACCTCGGTGTTCGGCGAAATATAGTAGGTAATTTGCGGAGGAATTTTTACTTTACAAATTACAGACATGGCTGATTCTCACAGGATTAAGATCACAGACAAACTCTGCAATTATTACAAATTACTACAGGTCACCATGTAATACTAATCCTGTGCGAATAGGGCTTAAGACTTTACACATTAGATTAAAAATGTATTCATTCTGTTTTTGTTGTGAACAAGAATGACTTTGATTGATTGATTGATTGATTGATTGATTGATTGATTGATTGATTGATTGATTGACGTTCATGTCTGAAAACACTGACGATTTCAGAGACTGGTTTATTGAAACTGGACATATCCATTCAGTAGGTCCAACCAAATGAAAAACCCCTTGACAAGCAAACTACTGGCTTGTTATCTGTCTTCACAGGCAGGAAAAGCCACATGCACTGCGCTCCTTCCTTTCCGTTCGTCTCAGGTAAATAATGCGTCTTCAGCTCAGCTGTCGGAGTGTGTCGGAGTTCATGTGTTTTGGGGGGGCGTAGCTTTGGAAGGAGCCCAGAAGGGAGGGGGTGAGAGGTCTACAGACACTCGATTTTCATACTTTCTTTTTCAGAGTACTTATATTTTAATTATGCATTGATATATACAGAAAGTTAAAAAAAAAATGGAAAAAAGTTTTTTTTATAAAATTCCAGCCTACAATACCTTTAAGGTGACAAATGAAATAAATGTACTTGATTTTTGGGCCGATAGATCTCATAGCCTACTTTTATTTATTTTTTGTCTTAACGGCCCATGAAACTCGTACATCGGCAGCCCATTCGTTTTGTTTTGCCACCGACGGGAGCGTCGGCGCTCCGGTTTGCGTGTGTCTGTTTAAAAGCCTATAGAAACTGAAAGTGAGAAACTGAGATCAAGCATCCAACATGCTCATGTTGCGTTGTTTTCACCCTCTAATGAGTCTGTACAAATTGCGTAAAATGCGTTTCACAAAAAAAAAAATCACAAAAATGCATTGCACCTCTTTACACACATGTTCTGCTTGTTTGTTGTCTAAGAAGATAGTTCATATGTTGTACCAGGCCAATTATGGTTGTGAATATTATTGTTCAATAAAAAAAATAAAATAAATAAATAAAAAAAGTTACAGCTTCCGATGGCGCATTGACGAATCACATTCGGTGTACTTTGACAGATCAAGCCTCAACATGCTCATGTTGCGCGGTTTTCACCCTCTAATGAGTCTGTAATATGCGCTTCCAAAAAAACACACAAAAATGCATTGCACGTCTTTGCACACATGTTCTGTATATCTGCAATTGATAGTTACATCTTCCGATAGGCTCATTGGTGAATCCATGGACGGATCACGTCCTGTGCACTATGACCCCAGCGTGTGTCGCATATAGTGACGTCAAAAGCTGCGTCTTTTGACCATGCGTTTGGTTGACTCCCACTTGACTCCCATCTGGTATATGTTCCTTCTTATCATTATTGTCTTTTTACCATTGCTTCATTCTATCATTTCTTTCTCGTTTATACACTCGCAAATACAAGCACATTCACACACACACACACGTGCACGCGCATGCACACTTATGTCAAAACGAAAGTACACGGGGGCACCAAACTCTCCGTCTGCTCATCGCCTTTATTTATTTATTTTATATTTATTTTAGGGCTGTGCAAAAGTTAATTGCGATTAATCGCATCCAAAATAAAAGTCTGTGTTTACATAATATATTTGTGTGTGCTGTATATAATTATTTTGTATATATAAATACCTATGCATGCATGTATATATTTAAGAATTATTTGCGGTTAAATTCTGTATTTATTTATAAATACATAATCTATATTATATAAATATAAATATTTTATATATGAATAACATATTTTCTTAAATATATACATGCATGTGTGTGTATTTATATATACAAAATAATCATATACAGCACACACAAATATATTATGTAAACAGAGACTTTTATTTTGGATGCGATTAATCGTAATTAACTTTTGCACAGCCCTAATTTATTTTATTATTAATTGTTCTGACATGGTCTATTTATTGTATATTCTAACCAATTCAATGTTCAATCAATATTCAAAAGCAAAATGTTATCTGTTTGACCACAAATGTAATTGAATATTTTACATGGCATTTTTACCCCCTTTTTTTGAATGAGTGTATCTTAAAAACTAATTTATGTAAACAGTTCAAATCAATTCTGCATAGTTTTAAATTGCTTTATGCACATTTTTCTCATTGACAAGTTTGAGGTTGTAGAATTTTTTTTTAATTGTTTTTCTTTTTGTTTATTGCACTTTTGAGATATTTATCTAGTTACTATTGATTTATTACAAAGATAGCCTTCAAGTTGGGAGTGTAAGGATTATTTTGATGTATGGCATATGAAAATGCTCAAAAGAATGACAGCACAGCATGTAAAAATAGAAAGATACTGTACTCTGGTGGAACTGTTCTATGGTACTCATAAAGGGTTAATAGGCAGCGCTGAGTTGCTTCCAAGAATATAGCTTACTTACAAGTAGAAATTTGTACAAAACTAATTATGAAAGTTTCCTTTATTCTTCACAGCATTTGTTTGTGCTTTTGTCACAGCATATAGCCTATTATGTAGTAGTGTAATCTACACAGACACTGTAACTAAAAGAGGTTTGAATTTTTCTTTGTTCAATTTGCACACTGAATTGCACCAGACTAATGAATTTAACATTTAAATTTGCTTTAAACATGAATTAAACATTAAAATGCACAACATTTTCTTAAGGGGGCACCGAAACCCCCTTAAGAAATATCATGTCATGTCATGGCACCTTCATAATCATGAAATGGCACATCACGAATATGAAGGAGGTTTTATGCATGTTTATGACAACTGTCATTAAGTGGTATTCGCTCAATTATGACATTTTTAATGCAAATATGACATTGTTTGAGACGTCTTTGTTATGCCAACTTGACATAAACCAATAGATCATAACCTGTCAGTGTCTTTGTCATGACAACTTGGAAATTACTAAGACAACACAACCTGTCATAAATATGTCATAAACATGACATAGCAGATTAACTATCAAACTTAAGAAACCGCTTGGGTTAACATTACAATAAACCTTACAGGTGGTTGGTTTTGACATTGGCTGTAATAAGGCCATTATAACATTTTAATGACAAATTCAATTTGTACCTCTGTAGTAGAAGACAAGAAAAAAAAGAAACCGCCTGAAATTGACCATGAAAAAATAAAGTTATAGTGTAATAAGACATTTATTACAAATATTATTGATTTTTTTATTATTATTATTTCATATATTTGGAAAATGACCAACTTTTGATTGGGTGGGCCACAATGTTTTATGCGTCTTCGCCACTGGTTCATGTTCACTTGTGGTCTTACTGATTTACAATGGCCACTTTTGACGTTTGTGCTGATGTAAATGACGTGACCTGAATGATTCCTGAAATTGTGTGGCTTGTTGAGGAGTTGTAGTAAAACAAACTTATTTGCGATTTTCACCAAGCCACAACAAAAAAAAAATTAAGGAGAGCCGCAACCCCTCACCCCGAGAGTTAGCAATAGTAATGGTTGTTTGGATTAACAAGCACCACGAACAATGCAGAACTGACTCTAACTCTGACTAGAACTGCAGACAGAGGCTGGCATTGGATTTAAATCTTATTACATCATTCACTTTACAAAATAAAAATAAAACAAAGATATAGTCACAAAAGAGACCTACTACCAGAAAATGAGAGGTTTAAAATTAGCATGTTTAAAATAAAATGAAATAAAAGGATTGTTACCTGAAACTTCTTTTTCCTGGTCAAACTTCCAGTCCAGTCACTGATGCGCCTAATTCTGTTCCTGATGGACACTTTCTTTCCATTATTGTCTAGAAAAGGCTTAGGTTTACGACAAGGTAAGGTGAAGGAAGAATATTGCTTTTCCTCTGAGTCTCCTTCCGAATAGTGTTCTTCCATCACAGACACAAAGGAGGATCTGTGCTTTAAATGGCTGTCATTTGAAAACTGCAAATCCTTAACCGTAGAGAAGGTGGCAGCAATTTTGGGATCCCTGTAGAGGATGGTTGCAGTATTGGCAGCCAACGGCTCATCCAAAAACCCCACGTTAGATGAAATGATTTGTCTTTGGCTGTTAGGGGATGCACTGTCTGAATCGTTAAGTTCGACACTGGTCCCCCAAGGCAAGTCGTACAAGGAGCCATCTGAGCTCAGAGAGCTACCTTTACTGCTCTTGAAGCTGGAAACAGGCTGAGCAGCTCCAAGATGGGTGTCTAATGAGGGACTTACACCAGATAAGCCAGAACTGGTCTCTAATGTAGGGGAAAACTTGAGGAGCTGAACTGGTCCAGCGCAATCATCCAAAGTAACGGCATTGTTTGAACTGCTGTTAAATTCTACTCGTACACTACCATCTTTCTTTATAACAACCTTGGGGCTGCTCTGGTCCTCAATGTCCTCAAACCTGGGACTTTTCTCAAGCATCTTCATTGTGTTAATAGCATAATTGCCGGGTTTTGTCTTCTCCATGTGACCACCATAAAAGCAGCCATTTTTAGAAGGCAATGTCAAGCAGCCATCAGGCAACAAGTCCTCTGAAACCCCATTCCACTGACTATTTGCACCACTCTTTAGTTTATGTGTGATGTAATCATAATTGCGGGACATAAAGGTGTGGCTGCTCTTCGATGGGGAGGAACCACGATCTACATTTCTGGACTTCAATGCAGAAATTCCTGAACCAGCACTCCAAAAGCTAAGAGGTGATAAAGCGTCTTCTTTGGCAGAGTGCAGCTTGAATGAGTAGGGTTTCTGTCTGCCAGGGATGATAAAGCTATTGTTTCTAGAGCCCTGGATGCTATACTGGCTCTCAGAATTTCCCATCCTGGATCTAGAAGAGCAAGAGAAAGATTCTGTCAGCAACACAAAGCTATAATATGTTTTTTAAATATTGTTGTTATGGATTATGACTACGGTGTGTTTTGAGATTCTGATTGAGTTCTAGAGCCAGATTTACAAACATCTTACGCCAGCGCAAACCCTCCTTTGGCATTAAAAAACTACTGTCAGGATCTACTAAAGAAACGAATTGAAAATTTAGCGCTGAAAAGACGTAGAGACAGTTATTTTTACGGCTGACCTTATACGCCTTATTCACGGCAGCGCCATCTTTGATTTTTAATGAGAATGAAAGCGAGGCTGTGAGGGATAGACTTGCATCTCTTCAATGGGCTGTACTGTTATTTAATGTGTTTTCGGATTGTTCTGTTCATGAAACACTGGATAAATATCTTTTCAAGAAATGTCAGTTGACAAAAAACTCCCGACAATGTAAGCTGTGGAAAATTGTAAGTAATCTAGCCGCTTTATTCAGCTTTTTACAGCTGATGCCATTGGAAACACGGTAAGTCTATCCCTCACAGCCTCACTTTCATACCCGTCATGGCGCTGCTCTGAATAAGGCCTATTGCATATGCATTTGTAGGAGTTTCCCTTTCAGGTGCACAATGTATGGGAGGAGAGTATTTAAATGAATCATGCAAGGTGATTTACTAAGGTTTGTGCTCGTAAATTTACTGGTGTTTCCGCCCCAAAAAAGCACGTCTCAAACAAGACACTACCTGGTAGATTGCGTTGGTCATTATGGAAATTATTGGAATGTGTCTGTGTTTTCTTTAATTTAAATTTCCACTCCAATCAGAGCTGTTTTGGAAGTGTGCACTCATGCTAATTTGCCCTGTTTAGTAAATCTGGCCCATAGTGTTTGTTTGTGAATTTTAAGTGATATAAAAGTCTGCAAAAAGTTACTGAGATTTTCCAGTGAAGTGAGTTATTGCTTATCCATGGGCTTGGTTGTGAATGTGATATGCCGTAGTATACAGACTTACCAAGGCAGTTAGGCCTTTTATGGCCTTGGTGTCTTCACAGTCACCATTCTGTCCTTGGTTATCTGTGGGGGGAAATAAACATACTGGTCTTAGAATACATTAGGTGAAAAACATTCACAGTACAGCAAAAATATCAATAGAATGGTCCACCATTTCTACCACCTCAGGAAATGTGGTTGACATGTTAAAATTCAATGTGTAACCCTGGAAAACCTTTGATTGAGCAGGCTAAGCCTAATTAGATCTGGAGACTCACTGGCATTTCCATATCCTCTTTAAACTTTTTCTCCCTGAGCCGTCCAAATCTTGCCCTGACAGTTGGTCACAGTTTTGGTTTTGAAGAGGAAAAAAGTTGACTTCATTTACTATTTATTTTTTGACACACAAGTTCCAGCAACCTTTTTTTGGCTACATTGCTAAAAAAGCTTTGAGCAAGATACCAAATAAAGCTGTGGTCAGAACATGCTCTCAGTAGGCCAACTATCCACAAGACCACACAAACACACGCTTCACATCCCTACACACAAAAAACCCCAATGGGATAGTTTTTCTGTCCAAATGTTGGGTTGAGTCTGTTGGGTAGTTTTTGTGTTACCCAGCCACTGGGTTAGTCGTTAGTGGATGGGTAAATCTTACCAAAAGTTGAAACAATACACCCTCTGACACAGGGTTGAGTAAATGATAACAGAGTTTTCATTTTTGGGTGAGCAATCCCTGTAAGAAAACAGTGTCCAACACATTTCTAAGAACACATCTATACAAGCCAAGAGATGTCGTAACCACTATTAAGAGAGGTTAAATCCTCATTAGCGGAAGGAGAGATCAGGAATCAAGTGAATTTCAGAGATTACTATAGAAATGTCCAGAGAGAGCTGGGGGTTACAGTGGTTAATTTTATTCAACCTCTTGAATAAAACTTCTATTCAAGTTTTTTTTCCAAGGGCGCATTATACAGTACTGACCGAAGGTCGCAGTTACAAAAAAATATATAATTATATAAATTATATAAATTATAATAACATATTAGGAATAATATTAGGAGATTAAGATAAGGATTAGGACAAAAATATTAAGCAGCTCAGCCGTTTTAAACTGTGATAGTAAGATATGTTTCTTAATCACCAAATCATTTTCATAGTTTTCAAATATTACTGTTTTACTGTATTTTTGATCAAATAAGTGCAGTCTTGCAGGGCATAAGAGACTTCTTTTAAACACATAAAAAAATCTTACCGACCCCATACTTTTGAATGGTCGGTTTTCTGTGTGTTCAATTTATTCACTGACGAATCAAAGCTAACGATTGAACCTAGAAGTCATGCTATACTATAACATTCACTAATGAATATAACACACAGATGAATTCATGTAACTCAAGACAATAATGCAGTGGTTGTAGAAAGTTGTGAAAGCATTTCAGTTTAACCTATACATTGTGAAGAGAATCCAACTACAACAAAACTTTGTTTTCATTTGTGAAATTTTTCTCTAGGAAGTCAACAAAACACATTTTACAGCATATGGCAGGAGTGCAAGAAGAAACCACTGCTCTCTAAAAAGAACTTTTTAGCCTGTCTAAGTTTGCCAAGGAACATGTGGACGAGGACTGTAAGAAGAATGTCCTTTGGTCTCATGGGTCCAGATAACTACTTGGTTTTAAATAAGAAGTGTTACATTTGGAGAAAACCACATTCTGCGTACAATAATAGGAACCTAATCCCAACTGTAAAGCACAGTGGTGGCAGTAAAAAGATTTGGACCAGAGTTAAACTAAAAAAGTCTACAGGACAATATAAAGCTGACAGTCTGGGAACTGGCACTTAAAACAATGACACTGCAGCGAGACAATGGCCCTAAACATAAAGTCTACCATGTTTAAAGCACAAAAAATGTTTTAGCATGGCTAGACATGAGTGTAACCCAATAGAAGTGTTGTGGAAAGATCTAAAGAGCAGTTCACACATACACACACACACAGAAATGTTGGAAACCCAACAAAACTCACTAGTGGAAGAACTGTTATATGGAAAAATGGGCTAAAATTTCTCCAATGCTCTTCCTTGACAGGATTGATCCCCCATTACAAGAAAAAGTTGGTGGTGTTGTTGCTTGAGAGCGAAAGGACAATAACGCTGTGGTATCATTTTGCACATAAGCTAAAATATACAATGTTTTTGGTGTCATTTTTTTCACAATTTGGTTCTTTACAAAATCTAGCTGAAACAAGGCTCAAACGTCATTTCAACTTTGATTCAAAAAAGCATGAGAAAGTAAAGCATGTGTTATATTATGATATTATGATTGCTGAAGCTTATTTGAACATCTGTCTTTGCATAAAACTCCTCTCTTTTACCTCCCAATTCACTGCTCAACATCAATGCCAATTAGAGTGTCAACTACAACACGCACAGGAAAGAATATGCTCATTGCTTTTTCACACAGAATGACATAAAAAAAGGCTTTAGTCTGACAAATGAGCCTGTTGCAGTGCAATGCTATAGTTAAAATGATCATTTTCCTTAACTACAATTTAAATTGTTGCTTTTACAATTTGGTGGTTAAAGCTGGCAGAAACTCGAGCAGAAACATTAAGGAGACATGTAAATAACAGTATTTCAGTGACAATGTGGCTTACAATCAATAATTAAAAAAGTGAAAGAAGTTAAGGCGGCATTTAAAGAACTTTATATGCCAAAAGGTTCATGTGAGAACATGCAATCTCTAATGTCAGGTTGACACCAAAAGCATGGCCATGCAAAAGGCACATAACTAGCGTGCAGAACATAACAAAAGCAATAGAGCCAACACTTTCTCTGTCATAGTTCTCTTATGTCCTGCTGTTACGTAAGAGAACTCTATATTATTAGACATCCAGCCCCCAGATCACTCTCCCTCATCATGTTACTGTCCCGAGATTTGACAGCAGCAGCTGACAACAGTGTTTAGATGTAGTCATAGCATTTCACTTTTGTCCTTAGAGGGGCAGAACAGGGTGGGTTAGGAGTAGGGCTGCATGATGAATCGAAGTTAAAACGCACACGATTGGTTTAATGCTTGTCAGTGAAGCACGTCTCTGTGATCAGTAATAAATGCTGTAAGATTTATTATTAAGTAAGATAAACGCGGGTCGTTCTAGGAAATCCTTATAGGCATCATACTATTGCTGTAACTGAATAAACAGAAGATTGAAATGCTTTGATTGATTAAACATGACTAGTAAACATACTGCTTCAAAAAATTCTGGAGTTCTTTAAGCCTTCTCGGACATTTTCATGATAATAAAGTAAGGCTCAATGCTAATCGACATATCACTGTATAGAACACTACAAAATAATAATGTTGTGTGCCTTATTCTGAGTAAGTAGCCACATCAGGTCATAAAATATGTTTTCAAACAATCAGCTGACATTATGAAGTGAGTTTGGGTAAAAACAAGTTATTAAATGTTGTCTTTTGGACAATAGGTTCATAAATGCTTCTCATGTTTGGAAAGATGTTTGACACATGTTGCTTTTTCAAATGCACGTTACAAGTGACTCTTTCAGATGGACCCCATTTACACCTGGTATTAAAATGCGATCTGTATCCAGATAAGTTATGCGGATAATAAGTGTTCTGATATTACCAATTCCATTTACACCTGGCCACATAAATGTGTTTTTGCAAAACGGATATAAATCCGATCTTCAACTCCCGCATTATATGCAGATTTGATGGATTGCACGCCACCAAAAACAACAGATATGAGCTGCATTTTATTGCTCATCAGCTAATTTCAAAATCAAAGACATCAATAAAAGAGAGTGGCAACAGCCCTGGTAAGATCATTTCGTTTCTTTACTTGAAGATGATTGTGTGTTAAGCGTCTGTGACTTACTTTCACTTTTATTTGCGATGTTTGCATGTTGGCTTGATGAATATACGCTCAGCTGCTAATGTGCGGTGATGCGTGTCACAGTAGCGCAGTCATATCTGACTGTAACATGACAATATAGCCTTTATAACACGCTCTCAGTCGTTTATTTTTTTAGCATTTTTGGGAGAAGTAAAATATACATATGTGGTTTCAACAACCAGATTGCGTTTACACCTAGTAAAGATCCGGACACAATGCGAGCCAGACTACCTCCAGATGTGGTCAGGCAGATCCGATCACAATCCAATCACAACGCATTTACACCTTGCATTAACATGCGTTTTTTATTATCCGGATAACTTATCTGGATACAGATCGCATTTTCTCAGTGACAAGCTGCACATAAAAATACAGTTTTGGTCAGAATTATTGGCATACCATATTAATACTTTTTGCAACCTCATTTTCCCAAGATATTAGCTCTAAGTCTTCTCCTTTAATGCCTGATGAGTTTGCAGAACATCTGACAAGAGATCAGAGACCATTCCTCCATACAGAATCTCTCCAGAACCTTCAGATTCACAAGTTCATGTTGGTTCTTCTTTCTGTTCAGTTCAAACCACTTATTTTCTACAGGGTTCAGTTTAGGGGACTGGGACGGTCCAACCATGGCCCATTATAAGATTTCTAGCAGAGGCAGTCAGGTGTTTTCTCTGTTGGTATTTGCTAGAATCCATAATATCATATATCTGAACAAGATGTACATTGGGTATTTTTATCCCTGTTTGCACCAAAACCATTTCCTGTGTTTTTAATTCAACCTTAAGTTCCTGCCAAAACTTTTTGTTGTTGTTATTTATTTTCATCTGACCACAGAATCCGGTCCCTTTTGAAGTTCCAGTCGAGACAACTGAATATGCAGGAGTTTGATTTTGGAGGAGCGAGGAGGATTTTTTTTAACCCTCCCAAACAACATGTGGTTATGTAGGGGTTGCTTTCTGACCTCAAGAGTCAACTAATCTCTGAAATTCTTCATCTGTGATCATATTTATACACCTCATATTTAAACTCATGTGAAACAATAAGTCATAGCTAGACAATTTCATGTTCCTAGTCACCCTGGTGTTCTAAAACATGTCAATATCAATGGAAACATAGCTACTTCAGAGATATTTTACTCGTAAAAAATTAAGGTGTGTCAAAAATTGTGGCAAACATGTTTTGGAGAAAAACATTTAATCCATAATGTGATTTCCGCAGATTTATCCTACTCTCGGTGTAGATTTAATGCCCTAGCAAAGTCTCAATGCACATTTTATGTCTCTGTACTCAAGACATCCCTGTCAAATGTCAACTGATAGGATATTTCAACATCATAACAGAAACATTGACAGTATTTGATCATCACCAGTCCACCCATCTCCTAAATCTTTCTGATGAACTGAAGACAAATGAATCTGTGCAACATACTGACTGACTACGGTTCAATAAATCAGTCTTCAAAAAATAAGTCTTCAGTTTAAAAAGAACAGAAGGCATATGAAGTTTCAATGAACGGTCAATTATTCAGACAGCAATAAGCTAAAGTGAACCAACAGCAACAGTCTGTCCCTAAGCCTACACCTGCAGCCTGTTTTTTTCTGTTAATCCAGTTAGAGGCTACAAAGGCAAGGCTGAAAAACACAGACAAAAACACCTTTCCCTTACCTTTGGGAAAAAGCTTTAATCTACAATGCTTTGAAAAGGAAGAAGAATCCATTCTATCTGATCTCAACATCAATTCTCAGAAAGACACACACTTAAGAGACTAAATGACTCACACAAAAGCACATGCGCACACGTGGAAACCCCCTCGCAGATGGAGAGTGACTCCTGCTCTGGACAGCACTGCTGCGGCGTGAAGGGAAAAGCTGATGTCTGTCTGGCCAGTGCTTCTTGTTTCTTTGGTATAGCATAAACTCCACCTGAAGTTACATCTCTGTTGTTCTTTACTCAAAGCTGAGGACAGAAGCTGAACCCCCACAGTTTCCCATGGAGGGTTAACGCTAACCGAATGTTCCCGTGTCCACAGTGTTATCTGACCCTGCATAGCACCATCACCCCCACACTGAGAGGCGGGACGGCAGGGAGGGCAGCCAGAGAAATGGGGGAAATGGACGGGTAAAAGAGGAGGGGTTAAAGATGGATTCATTTTCAACTCTATGGGGAACAAAATACCAAAATTTGATAACTGTGAGGTTGGACGGCACACAACTCGGATAGACACAAGTCTACATATTTTTATTTGGTATACCCTTATAAACAAGTACAAGGAATGTTGTATTTATCTGGCAGCTCTCAATTCCACCATGCTCCCTAAAAACAATCAAACAAAAAGTGAATTCAAACTGGCTAATTCATAAAACAGGATCACAGCTTATTAGACAAAGTTGAACACAGGAGTTCATTGCCAAGAAGTATTTAAATCTGATGTCTTATGGGTGAAAATATGAAGTTCTTAGCAGTTATAAGCTATTAAATGATAACTCCGGTCAATTTTAACATTGAGCTAATTTTTTTGTTTGGCCTGACTAGCTAACCACAAAGCTAGCTAAGGCCACTATCATCAGTGGAAGACCGCTAACGTTAACATTAATGAGCTTTGGTTCCTCTGTTCTGTTGCGACAATAAAAGAAACGAGTTTCTTTTTAAAATGCATTATCATATAATTTTATTTAAAACTCATACATAACTAAAAATAACTAATGTTAGGGAAATCTGTTAATGTTTTGTTGCACGTTTCTGAAAAAAAAAAAAATATATATATATATATATATATATATATATATATATATCGGAACATCGGATTTTAAAACAAACAAAGTATACAACATTTTAAAAATGAGTAAATACAATATCAATTCTTCTTCCAAAACGCGATTTTTTCTTACCCTGATTGACTATGGTAAGCCTATTACAAGAATTTATATTTTAGACCTAGCGGGATGGTTTTCATGTGAAAAATGCATACGTACGTCACTGGTCCGTGCATAACTGTCTCACCATATCTATAAATAGATAAAAGTTGCTCTGACTACTGGAGCTTGAAGTCTTGAACCAAAATCAACCTTTTAAACAAATGACAAATAGAGAACGAGACAGAGCTTGTGATAAAACAAGAATCAACATTGGCTTGGCTTTTCGAAGATGGCAAGAACTGATGGATTTGAAATGTTGTAAAAGCGACACAGAGATGCCGTTTTCATTTTTATTACTCAGCAGATGAGTACGGTATTTTATTGAGCAGATAAATTGCCATATGTAGCTCTCTACAGAGTTCATTGTAAAGCATTATCCATTGTAAAGGGTCATACCCATCCGCACAGTCTCACAGAACTGCAGCAAAATCAAAACAATGTTCGTCTACAAAATACATGCAGTTTTGTTTTTTAACCACTAGAGGACCAAAAGTTTATCTTTAAGGTTTTCCTTGTAGAACCTAAGCAATCAGTCTCTCTTGGGTTTGTCTATGCTTGATTTTGAAGTTTGAGGTGTCAATACGAGCAGAGCTACCCAGCAAGATCCAGCAGAAAACAAATGACTGACAAAATTTACTGTCTCTAATCACTTAACACTATGGCTCATTAAGTCATTAACTCAAATTGGATATGAAAAAAAGAAATAGCTTTATAATGCATGGTTACGACACAGTGAATACTTCATTATGAAAGTCAACCATATTCAGAGTGTGCAAACTCCTTTGATTCAAAATTATAGTGTAATGCCAGTAAGAATATTTATTGAAAAGCATGCACAGTACAGAAATGACTTCTCACTTCTATTGCAGATAAGAAGTAAACATCTACTTTTCTGTAGAGCCTCTACAATTTACTATTTTTATAAAGATAAGCATTCAGTGGATGATCCTAATTAGTAGATCACGCTTTAAAGGATTTCATGCAGTGACTGGTGATTAGCTAAACAACAAAAGAGCAGAATGAATAAAGAGGATCAGGGTGACAATGAGTCTCCATTATAAATTGTTTAAAGGAGCTGGTGCCTTTGAAATGGGAAATGTCTTTGTGGGGATTAGGGACACAAGGTCATACATATTCACTAAAGGCATGATCCTGCTAATTACACACAGAACAATAGATTTTGGCCTTTACTGGGCTGTGCACAAAGCTCATTAACAGCATCTGTTGGCATAATCAAAAGTGCACTAGCCAACATTAAAGAGAGCAAGAACTCACAAGTAGTTTTCTGTAGTGCTGAATGAGACGGGTTTTACAGCCTATTTCGCATTAGTTTGGCAAACACAAGCTTCATAGACCAATGAATCTTATCAGTATGTAACCTTAAATGGAACAAATGGTCTAGACTCCAGCCATCCTGGCTGTCTTCAATGGTAATGGGCAAAACATACTGTGCATAAGCACACAGTCGGTTGTCTGTCAACAAAAATGAATACATACGATTTAAGCTACGGACTGGCTTTGACCATTCCAATATGGCGGACAGCTTACGTTTGTTGATTTAGAATAACTTTTAGTACGATAATTTGTTTGTGAAAATGTTGTACACAAATTTCACACACAAAACTGTGCAACGTGCTAAGAGAATAAGACCCACTGGAATTAAACAGAACCAAATCATACAACTGATAAATAACTAGAAGAATAACAAAGTGCAGTAAATAGTAAAACTTTCTGTGCTACAAACCTGTGTTGTTTATAATTACAACAATACATTAACACAAATATGGTAATACCAGTCTGCAATATCAAGCTGTTTTTGTACAGTTAAAAATAACTGGAAGCTGATGACACCAGAAGCCAGACACATTCAATTTAAAGTATGTTCACTCTTACGTTAAAAGTAAAGTTGAATGTGTTGACGTAAGAAGTCTGTCGGAAAGACTATAATAAAGCTCTGTTGGAGCGCTTTGCGACTAGTTTTCTGCTGCAAGATGGACGACTGACCACTGTCACTTAGAAGTAAAAAAAAAAAAAAAAAAAGTAGGCAAATTGGACTAAATGAAACTAAAGCACTACCCCTCATCTAGGTGGATGAAGAAAACAGCTCAGCGATTTAAGGCCATTTCTGATGGTTAACATCACAGAGTTTACCAGTATTTTGGTACTGGTGTGTGAATGGTATCTTACCGGTAAAGAGACAGAACGGTGTTGCTTGTGTGACCAGCACATGTGTGGAACATGTATTTACCAGAAAAGTTACTCCGGTTTTACAGTAATTTACTGGGACAGCAATGTGAAAGGGACTACTGTTTCATCAACTGGGGTTGTATACTGTAGATTACCATCATGTTCATTTTGACCAATCCACTTGCACTTCTACTTTCCACTTGACCTATCCCCTAAAAGTGTATTCACTGTCACTAAATTTCCTTTTCCAAGTTCTTGGTTTAAATCAACTTGTGTTCTTGTCAGTCAGTATAGTTCATGAGAGCGGTCAAACACACATTGGAGATCAGCAGAGACAAATCATCCTCTTGACTAGACTCTGTAGCTGGAAGGAACTTGCTCTTTAAAAATCTTGTATAGAAGACCTAAATGTCAGCAGTGATCCCAAGAGCTATCATGTAGTTCAAGTAAGTCACTGAAAAAAGGCAACATTGCCAAAATTGACAACAGCTGTAAACTGTAAACACATCAGGCCATATCATTAAACCTTTGCAGAGAACCTCAATGATTGTTAGTGACGGTTCATAAGAGACAAAGAAAAATCAAACATTGTGCATTTTTAATTAATCACACTGCCAGCCATTATCTGAAGCCAAACAGAGTATGAGATGCAACGACTGCCACAAACGCAAATCTGTTGCAGATGTGTCCACTCAGATCACTTGAACCAAAAGATGAATCTATGATGGTTCAGTGATAAAACAGAGTGCTGGAAGACCAAATGCTGACAAATGAAGAGGAAAAGACACGCATGGATACTTATAAAGGGAACCATATTTTGGTATTAAAGGAGTGTAAAAAACCTTGTGCCCATTTCGATAAAAGCTGTCCACAGCCCACACCTGCTGCAATCTATCTCCACTGACATGCACGCTACACATGGAGGGAACCTAAATCGTATTACTTAAACCACTAAATTGAATAAGGCTGACCCGACTCGCTCTGTGTCCTTTGGCGAGCAATCTGTCAAGTCAAGGTGCTGGAGTTCATTGAAATCAATGGTGAGTCTGATGTGGTCTGGGTGCTGGGAGATTTTGCCAGTGTCTCAGATGATTTTTCATTCACTTTTCAGGCCTCATTTACACAGCCGGTGGGGACTCGGAGTTGCTGAGCAAGGAAAAAGGATCCTTAACATCTGCAGCTTCTTCCTAGTGGTAAATTCAGTGTTATAGCAACCATTACAACTGGAGAGGACATGTCCTCCAACTTAATTTGCTATTTACAGTGAGGAAAATAAGTATTTGAACACCCAGCTATTTAGCAAGTTCTCCCACTTAGAAATCATGGAGGGGTCTGAAATTGTCATCATAGGTGCATGTCCACTGTGAGAGACAACTATTTTTAACTATTTATTTGTATGATACAGCTGCAAATGATTATTTGAACACTTAAGAAAATCAATGTTAATATTTGGTACAGTGTTAATATTTGGTACAGCATCTCCCTCCAAAGATTCTCTATTGGCTTTAGGTCTGGAGACTGGCTAGGTCACGCCAGAGCCTTGATATGCTTCTTACAGAGCCACTCCTTGGTTATCCTGGCTGTGTGCTTCGGGTCATTGTCATGTTGGAAGACCCAGCTTCGACCCATCTTCAATGCTCTAACTGAGGGAAGGAGGTTGTTCCCCAAAATCTCGCAATACATGGCCCCAGTCTTCCTCTTATTAAAGGAGAACTCCGGCGAACAATCACCTTTGGTCTAATAAAACATCGGTGCCTAGTCAATCGTTCTCTGAGATTTGTTTTCTTGATAATCGAATGTAAAGAGTTTTATCTCTAAAAACTGTTTAGCGTATAATGCTAGTACTGGGGGCATTGACTAAGTAAAAGAAATCGCTAGTTTATACCACTAACAAGGCTCAAAATAGCCCCACACTAACACAGAAACATACTGAGGCTCCATACATGCAAAACGAAGCATTGGGAACTTTGTAAGTGTACAGACCATTTAATAAGAAGATACTTTATGAAGACAGTTCTTCGTGTATACAGACAGGAGCCATCTTAAAAAATAGTCTCGATAAGTCGATCCCCGAAAGCGGTTCATACAGTTCAGAAGTTCGCTGAACTTCATACAGCTCACTCAGATCACTCAGCGCGTCGTTCGGGGATCGACTTTTTATTGAGACTATTTTTTTAAGATGGCTCCTGCCTGTATACGCGAAGTGAACTGTCTTCATAAAGTATCTTCTTATTAAACGGTCTGTACACTTACAAAGTTCTCAATGCTTCGTTTTGCATGTATGGAGCCTCATAATGTTACTGCGTTAGTGTGGGGCTATTTTGAGTCTTATTAGTGGTATAAAGCATGATGCTATCATGATGCATGATGCTAATGAACATGCAAGGTAATGTTATTATGGATTCAAGATAACCTTATTACGAATTGTTTTGATTTTTGAATGCTTCTTTGTCATTAACCAGTTAAATCTAACAACACAGTGTGTATTCTGCGTAAAGGCTGCATGCACACTTTGATGTAAACAACCCCAACATGAATGAGATGCATGCCGGAAAGACTGAATGGGAATATAATGCCCCCTCTGATGGTGGGTAGCGCTTTGAGAAAAGCAGAAACCATGCAGTCACCTGTCAACAAAACGGGTCTCACAACTTTCTGTATTTGACACCAGCTTGTCATGGAGAAAAAAGTACATTTCCATGTTCTAAAAAAGTTTTTTTTTTTTTGTTAATTATCAGTAAGTTCTGATAATTTACTGATGAATATCCAAATTGTTCATGTCTTTCTTTCTTCAGTCGAAAACAAATTATGGTTTGAGGAAAACAGGATTTCCAGGATTTTTATCCATAGTTGACTTCAACGGTTATCAATGGGTTGCAGATCCAAATTGCAGTTTCAATGCAGCTTCAAAGGCTCTACACAATCCCAGACGAGGAATAAGGGTCTTATCTAGCCAAAGATAAGATTTTTCAGATTCATTTTCTAAAAAAAAAACTACAAATATATACTTTTAAAACACAAATACTTGTCTTGCACGTCCGCGACTTCTTGCATTACGTAATCATATTGTTGGAAAGGTCAGGCTTTAAGGTTGTGAGATTGGCTGAAAAACTAATCCTCTCATTTTCATCAAAATCTCATTTTGATGAAAGCTGCATTGAAACTGAAATTTTGACTTTCAAACCATTGGTTCCCATCCAACTGTTTCTTCACCATCTTAAGAAGAATGTTTATCCAGTTTATTTGGAATAATAAACACCCAAGAGTCCGGACATCTTTGCCTTACCTACCATACGATAGAGGAGGATTAAAACTCCCAAATATTCTATCATACCTCGATGATAACGTTGCATTTTTCGGTAAGTGCTCCTCCAAAATGGCTAGAAATAAAAAAGTGAAATTTGTCAAATCTAAGATTCCTTTTAACTTTTTAACCAATACAAAAAATATTACAGAAAAACTTGAATGGAATATCATTTAATCCAATAGTACTGAACATGATAAATGTCTGTGCGAAAGTACGAATTCATCTAAAGGAAAAAAGAGTCTTTTATTTAGCCAAATATGGGGGAATGATCATTTTATGCCTGGTTGAAAGGATGTAAGCTTTCGACTCTGGACTGAGAACGGTGTGTGGAAAGATAAAGATCAATATAAAGATGGCGTTCTAATGTCATTTACTGATATTACTGACAAGTGCAAGTGCAAGCAATTATAAATATTTGCAAATTAGGAATTTTATACGTACCGCCCACCCGGGGACAAGAATTTGCTGAGCCAGAGCAAACTAATCTGGAGAAATGTGCATCTAAACCAAGCCAAAGTGGAGGACACATATCTTCTTATACATGTTATAGTTAGGTTCTCAGGAGTCATGTACATCCAGATTATCCATGTGGGAACAAGACCTCAGACTGAAGATAGATAAAGAGAAATGGGAGCAAAAATATGTAAAAGACCAAACACAGACAGTTAACAGAAGTGAACTAATCCTTCAACTTTAATCTGTTTGAAATATTAGTTATTGTATTTATTCATTTTGTTTCTTGTTTTACTGCATTTAAATGTTCCAAGTTCTTTTTGCTTTATGAAAAAAAAAGTTATACTTTCACACGCCTAGGAAACCACAAACAATTTGTTGTTGACTTCCTTGTAGTCAGCCATCCAGACCTCAATTAGCGCTAACGGACGAAACATGCTGTACATAAACACATAGCCAGTGTTGTGTTAATCTGGCATGTGGGATGCTGCCTTTAGTCACCTATCAGAAATATTGAGAAGAGGAGACTGGTCTACAACTGACCCATTAGGAGAGGTCAGACACAAATCAGGACTCTCTCCTCCTCACAGATCACTTTTCATTCTTAGCTGATACGGTTTAAAGTACTGGTACAGATGGCTTTCGAGCTTATGGTGGTAGTGTGGCAGTTTATAGCTTTTATAAACCAGCTGTCATTTTTTGATTGAATGTGTAGCCCTTTTCATTCAGAGATTTCTTCTGGAAAACATTCTGAAGTTACGGTAGTTGTTCTAGCATTGAGGGACTTTGTTCATTCTCAATGAACAAAACCAGGGTCTGAATTTCCAGCATTCCAACTGAGTGATTCATTGTCTTTTTTTTTTTTTCTTTTTTTTTTTTGAGAGCAAAGGCACTCTAGAGTCTTAGAGATCACTGAGTTTTCTGTGCTGTCAAATTATCCTTTTTACACGTGATTCTTTGTGTAATTGTTCGGGCTGTTACAAAATGTAATCCAGTTTATGTGCAGAGACAACTGTAAGCAATTTGTTGGTATAAGAGTGTAACCAGTGTGACTGAGGCAATTTTAAACTTTTGAAAAATGTTTGTTTGAGCGTGTCGACGTGTTAACTTTAGATCAACCAATGGTTTGGAGAAGAACTATCTGTTTTTCCAAACAATGGTGGAAGGGAGTGTAGCATGGAAACACTTACAGTTGTGTTTCACATAGAACTGGCTTACGGCTGCCAGTTCAGTGTTTACCTTCAGGATTCTGAATTTGCTGTGGGGACAATGACTATTAATAAACTGGAATCTGAGAATAACTGTAATAAACTGACAATTGGAAGCATTGACTTTGGGTTAATTACTGGGTCCTCATCATAGACTGTAAAAAAAGATGGACGACGCCCCTTCGCTCTTTTCTATCAGAGAGAACTGAAGCCGCCAGTGTCTCGATATGACGCTGACATCTTGAACTTGAGTCTGCGCACTTGCGTGTTTCCGGACCAGTCATGCGCAGTCGTGAGCAGGAAGTAAAGCCGCGAAATCAAGGTGAATTCTCACTGAATCAAACGCAAGCTCACGCCCCACACTTTCATTAAGTGTCATCTGTCTGCTTCGTTCTTCTCCAATAATGTCCGCTGATTGCAGAACCTTGTTAAAATAAGGTAAATACAACTACTAACCACATAATCAACATTATTAAAAAAAAGTCTGCTGGTGCTTCAGTGACAACCTCGCACAGAGAACCTGTCAATCACAGCTGTCAATCATGATGTCAGAGCACCGTTTTTATCATCAACTAAAAACAAACTTATTTTAAAAACGAACACTTGAAATTACATCAACGTGATAGAAACTACAGTAAATGACAGAAACTGTCTTTGGAAAAAGGATATGTGAAGTGTAAATTAATTGTTTAGTTGGTCTTGCGTCTCATTGAATAACGTGGGGAGGCGGAGGTTATGAGCTATACTAGGTCCGGTCACAGGGGGGCGATCGAGACGTTTTGGCTTCACTTTTGAGGGCTTGTGCGGCACGCTTGGTCCTCATGAACAAAAGCAAACACAAACACACACGCATCAAGAAGCAGTAATGAAGACAACCTGATAGCCCAGAACCAAAAAGGTTAGATGTTATACTAACACAGCAAGACAGACAATTGCATGGCTCATCTCTGAAGACTGCTGGATCTATTTGTAAAGAGCCTTTAGAGCTTTCTTCTTTCAGCTCGATATTTTATGCATCTTTAAAACCTCTCCTCACAGGCTGAATCTGTCATTCAGTTCAAAACAGCCATAGAACACTTCACTAGAGGTCAGGCTAATAAAAATAAAATCAACTGTCATGATACATTTTGAATTAATCAGATATTGATCTTGGACTGCAAAAGATTTCCCTCAAAGGATGAGCATTCCCATAAACACATGTAGTTTAGTCAAATCCAGGTCCTAAAGTATGTCTGAAAACTGCCTTCAGATGTTTATAGCGTCTTTTCTTTGTTCATCCATCTTGTAAGTGGAGATGAAATCTGAAGTGAACTTTTTTTTTTCTTCTTAATTTAGCCTGATCAATTACGGGTTGCAGTGTAAGATAGCAGACGGCAGACGACAATAACACCTCTCCTCTTCCGAGTTTAGCTCCAAGCCTGATAAAAATTCACCTGCCGGTATCTTTCTAGTCATTCTGAAGACACGGATTCGCTCATTCAGGTGTGTTTGATTAGGGTTGGAGCAAAACTCTGCATCCCTGCACTGGATAAATGTGGTTTATTTTTGTGGATGTTATTCAAAGACATCATGTTCTTTTTCTGTGGTGGTCATTTAAAGCTTAATATACAGCAGTTAGGCCTGGAAGCATGTTTGACAGGTTCAAGCAGTAATTCTGAGTCTAATGAGATCAGATTTGACTATGTGAGAAATGAAACCTAAGCCAGCAGTACGGTAGATTTACTATCTTCTTTCAATCAAATTGGATACTAATACAGGAGAAACCCAATGGTTTCTTTGTGACAGATCATTCATGGCTTTTCACACTTGACAGTTAACCCTGGGTCATTCAAATCCTAAACCTAATTTTCCTGGGCTAACAATTATTTATTAGCTGACGTTTCACACTGGGTTCACCCAATCAGTGTTGTAAATTGAATGAACACAAATAGTTGGGCAAAAAACGGATGTTTTAGTATTTTCTGTCTGTGCATTCGGTCTTAAAGTGTCAGAAGTCTAATATACCTGCTGCCGTCAGCGACATTAAAGAGCCCCTATCATAGCATTTGAAATGTTCCTATTTTTGTTTTAGGAGTTCCCAAAAACTGTTTAACGTGCATGCAAGGATAAAAACATTTATTTGTCTTATAATATGCATTTATTTTTAACTGATTTGCTCAACGACTCCCAAATGATTCGTTCGACGATTCATTTTCCCAAAAAAAGTATTTTTGCGGCGATTGGTCAAATGACCCAGTCAGTTGTTATTGGTAAACCGTAGACAAAGACTGTCGGCAAGAATCAATGTATATTTAATTCGTACAGAGAAGATGATGCACTGTTTTATATGTATATATATATATATATATATACTGTATATATATATATATTTGATAATTTCTGTAGTATTTCTTACATGTTAAATAAACCTACTGCACCCGAAAGTTTCATTTAAATCTTTGTTCTATTGTATTCGTCCTATTGTTTGTATTATTTGCATCATGGATCTTATTTATTAAAAATGACTAAATTAAAACAAAAATAACTTCTGTATATCGTTTTATATATTTGTTCAAGTGAAATTAAATTCATCATATTGTACAATACAATTTTTTTCATAAAAATAACTACTAATTAATTACTAAATAAATATTATTTATACCTGTCTGAAACTTGACAAAGTTTGTAATGAGCCATAGTTTACTGGTCTTTTGGGAACGAGGAGAAAGTTTTGAACTCTGAAAGCTACAGTACAGTGTGTTTTCATTGTGCATCAACATCTTTGTTGCATCTACTCATGCTGACATGCACAGCAAAGACTGAGAGGGGTAGATTCGCCAAAACAAGGTCCATTTTTTAGCTTTTTAGTTTAATTTAGAAGACTTTAATTTACACAAAAGATTGTGCTGGACATGGGCAGCAGTACAAAATATTATCAAATATTGAAAAATGATAAAATACTTGTACTTGGAAAAGGCACAACTATATAGAGCTATAACTGCTGCCATGTTGTACGTGAGTAGTGATTTTAACAGAATGTTTCATGCCTGATGTTCAACTTGATAGTATACTGTGTTACAAGGGGAATCATGTAATGTACTGATCCCCAGGGTATCAGCCTCAAAAACTGAGCAGTGAAATGAGACCAATTTCGAATGAAAACACATCCAGACTGCTCTGAGTCAGTGAGTTATAAATGACTACGGATCAGAGCCAAACTGCAGGAGTCGGGACAGGTTTCACACCAGAGAGACACAGAGGGAGATTGTTGTGAATGTGACAAACATGGAAACAAACACTGAACTATGTAACAGATAATTGAAAAAAAATAAATAAATAAAAGCTTTTTTTAATTCACTAATAAGATTGAATGGGAGTTTAAAATCAAGATCATACTCTTTGAATGATTAACATGCAACTACATATTAGACTTTCAACAGAAAATAAAAACACATTTTTGTGTTATAAAAACAAATACCCTGTTGCAAAACCTTGCTGCCTTCAAAGGAACTTCATATGGTGTCGTTCATAGACAGCGTGACACAAACATGTCTCCACAAAGACAGCACATGGCGCTAGCACATGTTGCTACCATAGACTGTAAAAAAAGATGGACGACGCACCTTCACTCTCTTCCATTGTAGAAAAAGTGAAGCCGCTAATGTCTCATTATGATGCTGCTGACATCTTGCGTTGATTCGAGACCCGCTAACAGCGCAATACTACATACATTAGCACAAAATAAATAACAAACACAAATACTAGATTTAAGAGATACATTTTTTCATTTAAAACTTTTATACATCTACGATGTCTACTGTTGGTAAGTTTTGTAAAAGAGCAATGGGGTGCCTTCATTTCTCATATCTTCCTCCTGCAGGACAGGACATCTGATGCAGATCTGCACAGAAACTGAGCAGACAAACAGATGCCTGAGCGCTGAGAGGTTAGCACAGGTCAAACTGTTCTTTCACAGAGAAGACAAGAAAGTGTTTGCTCCATGTACCATTTGTTCACGCTTGTGGCTGCCTTGACCAGAAGTCAAACTTGATTATTGTTACAATGCTGCATTTTCGTCTTGGTTTTCTTTTCAGTTAGAATGAGGATCAAGGGAAGAAGAGCATTTAGACAACATTTTAAGATGAAGAAGCACTCTTTGGTTTTAAAGAGTCATACAAAAAAAAATGTACACCCAAAGAAACAGACACTGCTACTTTTTAAGTAATGCATTTTCCATTATGAATTATGATTATGAATTATTGATTCATTGGTCCATTGGGCTGAATTGCTTTCTCACCACAACAGAAATGCTCCAGAGTTCATTTTCGAGCTGAGGCAACCTCATACAGTCAATCTGTGACTGATTATGTTTGTGTGGATCTGAGCACAATTGTCATGCTGCTTATATATGCCCAAATGAAACTAAGGAAGAAACATGGCAGGTTACAAACAAATGCTCCAAACGAGTCAGTTGTAAAGATGCCTACGTGTGAATGAAGTAATGAATCCTGTGGTGAAGTCAAAAAAGACACTACTCATGGAAATACAGTAGATTGTTAATGAAGACCACACCAACTGGACAACTGGGGACATTTAATGTTCAACAATATTATTACTTTCATGTTATCACTGTGAAGCTGCTTTGATACAATCTGTATTGTAAAAAGCGCTATATAAATAAATGTGACTTGACTTAACCAACTCACGGCCACTATGGCAAAAATAAATAGTAAAAAAATGCAGTCATCCAGCAGATTTTTAACAGAATCACAATAAATGATATGAATAAGCAACTTAAATTTAGCCAATAATATAGAGTGCAGAGTTGAAAACAAGATGGCACAAACCAGTTCATGGCTATAATTATATAAAACGGCATCATTAGGAACCAGTGAATCAGTTTTAAACCAAAAAAATAACAACTGGGCCCAAAGTTTCCAGACTGGCACAAGTCTCCATGTGCCATTAGACCACAGGGTTACAGCACTTTTTAACAGGAAAAATAAATCTTTCATTATGAAAATTTTCCTAATTTTCCTGTCATGAGCTATTTGGAGGTTGACCCAAAATGTGAAGAACGGAGTTTGTGAAGAAGGACAACTGGATGACTTCTTAAACTGCTTCCAGTCAGATAACAGGCGTATTTTTTATTGCAATACAAGGTGTGTTTGGCTTAAAGGATATGGTGCTGGACTGGAATGACCCGGGTTCATTGAACAATCCTTGAGTCCTTTGAGATAGTAGATCTATTAATTCCAATCCTTTGCTAGAAAGCTCTAATAAAATCAATAAGTAATACTTATAAGTGGTGAAACAAATGCACAGATATATGGTAAAAACAAATGGTGGCATTACATGCAGTGAAACACCACAACCCCCTCACATTTTAGTCCAAAAGGGCCCATCTGGAGAGTGCAACAAAAGGCTTGTTGAGTCTGAGGCATGGTGGGATAGTGATGACCCTCAGAATCTAATCCCTCAGGGCAAATCACACACTCAAACCCAGTCCCGGACGGGAGGAATTACAATCACCGCTACTTAAGCAGCTAGAGGAGGGGCAAATCCTCCTGAACACCCTATGGTTTGCCATCTCTCTGTAACCTGTGCATCTAAGGCTTTGTTCTCCCTGGCACGTCTTAAGGCAATAGAGGCTGAGCCGACATGGATTAGGAGAAAGCTTCTCAAATGACAAGTGAATGTCGGCCTCCCATAGCCACAAACATGCTTTCACAATCACAATTAGTGTTTTCACGATACCAACATTTTAGTAGTTAGTACCAATACCAGTAAAGTTTCATAGTTCTTCTCTGTACCAATTTCAGTACCATAGCAAACACTTTTAGAACTACTATTTTATATATAACTATTGGACGTTATAGTCCTTCTGAAGCTCAGTGGTCACCAACAAGTCCACAAGAGCTTGATCCACTGACTGCCTCTGTTATTTGAAAACATAACAGAAGTTAAGCTGCTGAGAGCATTTTTAAAGCTACCTGCCGAGAGTCACGTCTGCAATGCATCGTATAAAATTGTCTGTTCTTCATTGTCTGCTGTGAATCTCTTGGCACAGCATGGTAACATGGTTCATTCATTCAATATACGCTGTACGCAGTGCTCCTGCAAAATTGAAGTAGAATGTAATGAAATAAGAGGAGGGTGTCACAATGAAATCTGAACACAAATGGTCATAAGCGATGCAATTGAAATGTTTGTTAATACCAGGTGGAAACAGTGATGCACTTTGATTGACCACTGTGATCAGATCACTGAAAATGCATCTAATTACCAGCGGAAAATGGGTAAATAAGGTCTATCCTGGAAAGTCTTCATGCATACAGGCTCCCCTACCAAGACCAGACGTTTGTTCCATTCAAGTAAACTGTTTTGAAGGGTTTCTCAAGCCCTCAGTCAGTCAAGGCATTATAATCAGTCAATATAGTTTGATTTAGACAAAAGACAAGAAAAAGGATTTAAAGAGATGAACCTCTGGCTTGAGGCTTTACTCCACATATCCATCACTGAGAATAATAGAGGCTGTCCTAGAAATGAAGCACTTTATTTCAGAGCTTCCTGTCCCAGCTGTGTTTACTCTTATGATTAGTGTTGAAAGAACGGCGGCAGAACCAAATGTCAGCTGAATGCACATTGGACAGATCAATCACTTTCTCATTCCCTGCCTCCTTCCACACACACATACACACTACAAAATCTATGACCACAGCATTTTAACACTGTTACCAAGCAAACCAATTCATTTAAGACAGCTTTCATCAAAAAAAGAAGAGAAAAATATATTAAATTTTTTTTTAAAAAAATCCATCACCATACACAAAAGGGTTGTTCACATAGAAATAGTTAACACTGGGGCTGATTCTGAAATCACCCCCTAAACCGGGTGGGGAACGTTGTCCAGGAGGGCCACTGTCCTCCAGAGTTAACTCCATCCTTGAAAAAAACTCACATGATTGTAACCTGTGTTCCTGAAGATATTTGCTGCGTCCCAATTCGCATACTAAATAGTATTCGAAAATAGAATTAGTAATCGTAGTATGTTGAAATGAGTGTGTTTCAAAGAGACCCTGGATGGTCTATTATTTCCGGTCAGAATCTGAAGAGTAGATCGATGCACACTCTAACGGCTGATATTGCCCACAAACCATCGCACGTTAGAAGAGGATTCCTTTAGAACTACAAACACGAGTGAAAAGTGTTAAGAGACTACAGTCATGGATGACGCACAAGTCCCGCGGTTATGTTGAGAGGTTTAGATAAAGAGGTTTGAGAGAATAATTATCAGTATCTAACCTGACGAAAACTAATTTATTCAGTGTTGTCCACATTATATTGCATCTGCAGCAGCATTGTGAACTTTTGTAAAGATATGTTTAGCCATTACCTTTTAAATGCATCATTATATTCAAATGGGCTTTATGCCCAGCTGCACTACTTCCTGAACTTCAGCCAGCTCCTTGTTTCCTGTCTGCCATTATTGGTCAAATTGATTAATTCAGGTGTGCTTGACCTCAGTAGTCACGGCAACAATAATCAGACACACCTGAATTAATCAATTTGGCCAATAATGGCAGACAGGAAACAAGGAGCTGGCTGAAGTTCAGGAAGTAGTGCAACTGGGCATAAAGCCAATTATCAACGAATAATGCGGCACATGACTTTTAATTATCTAAGGAGGAAATAATATCATTAGAGACTAGCATAGCTGCAGTAATGGTGCTATGTCCTGTTCTCAAACCTGACTGATAATCATGGAGAATATTATTAACTGATAGAAATTGTTTTAATTGATCGTTTATCAGTGATCCAAAAACTTTCGCTAAGACTGGCAATCTGGAAATGGGACGATAATTAGTTGGATCTAAGGGATCTCCCCCCTTTAGAAGTGGAGTAACCATTGCCGATTTCCACAATTTAGGTGGAATCAGAAACTGCAGTGATTTTTTAGTACCTAGGCTAATTCAACATTTTTTTTGCAATAGTACTGAAATTGGTACTGAGAGTCACAATATTTTACTGTGTTAATTGTACCGTGATGACCCTAACTACTTCCAATAGAGTTCCTTACCTTATTGTTTAACATTAAAGGGACAGTTCATCCCAAAATGTTGTCATTGTTTACTATTATGTTGTTTCCAAACTGTTTTACTTTGAATCATCTTTAAGAAAAAAGAAGATATTATGAGAAATTTTTGGCACCAAAACTGTTTGGTTACCAATACCAACATTCTTCAAAATATCTTTTCCTTTCTGGTCTCATGAAGAAAGATGACCATGCAGGTTTGAAACAATATTTTTGGTGAAGTACTGTATCCCTTTAACAGAGCTACTTCTACACAACTCACAAGGCCAACCGGTGCCCAGTGACATTAGTAATCTCTAATAACTCACTAAAGGCCAATTCACACTCCACCGACAGAAATTGTTTTATAAATCATGCTGACAAACCCCTGAGATGTAACATGAAAGAAATGTATTTAGTTTAAATTAGCCGTATAAATATTCAGAAAACTTAAATTTAGTCCCCATTTACTACAGTATATTGACCTAATGTTCAGCTACTGTAGGTTAGTGTCTCTCAGGTAAATCACAAACCAGAATTTATAAAGGGATTTGTTTTCTTCAAGAAGATGTCAGTGGGACAGTCTGAAGCAAAAAAAAGAAAAAGAAAAAAAAAGAAAATATGTTTCTTGTCAGACAAACATGACTGTGATTTGGCAGTCTGTCCTTAGACAGCCTGGAAAGAAGGTTAGGAGAAAACCGTTGACTGGACTCTAGAGTAGACAGTGGCTCACTGGCTCCAGGACACATTCAACACCCGTCTTACCTCACCTGCTTTTTATAGCCAGCTCTAAACACATTGGCCACGTGCACAGAGGCTGCCCTTGTGCAAATACTTCTGAACCAAAAATAATCTCCAAAAGACAGAAACACATCATCAAAAAGACCAAGATTACCCTAATGACTCAAAACATAAGAGACTCAAGCTTCACAGAATGACAAATGCCTTATCATTTTAACAGGCTTGTTAACAGGACTTAGAGATAGTAAACATTAAAAGAATTCAAAAAGAAATTCATAATGACTGTCCCGTAGAATCTACACACAACCACTGTACAATAGAGATTTTACAGCACACACCACCTTATATGGGGAAAATGTGTAAAGGGTGGACATGATATATGGTTTTCCAAAGAGCGGTTTGCTTCACAGAATTAGGGCCAGGAACTTTGAGGGCGAGTTGTAAAAATAGGTTTGAAATGTTCCTTAGGGCAGTAAATTGAACTAGTGTTTTAAAACGGCAGCTCAAGATATGTAACATTGAAGACTTCAAAACTCCACAATTTAAATAGGTATAGCATAGTCCAAATAGCATACGAGAACTGTAAAAACACAAGAAATAGGAGATATTTCATCAATTTAGTTCAATGAGGTCCCAAATCCCATATTAGACCACAGTAACCACTAACACACTATTGAGGTTGTAAACTATTATTTTACATTCTCTAATTCATCAACACACCCTTCCATTAGACTAGATCTTTCCATTCCACCAAAGGTGAACTTTAATCATGCTAGCATGCAAGACTGACTGTCCTATCAGGTATGTGTACTGCAACCTAGATATGTTACCTAAAAAGAACATGATCAGCACACATTTGCCATCCAGTTATTTCACAGCCAAATACAAATTGCCGTTTGAATATTACAGTTTGCTTATTTGCCTCAGAACAGAAGTAGGTCACTACATCATTTAGTACTGCCATTTCTCCGTTTATCATTTTATTTGCACATGCAATAGGCACAACACATAATATAATATTCTCCATGTCATCATTATTTCCTTAAACAAGATTAATCCAGTATTTTCTTCCACATGTAGTGAAGACACAAAAAAGGGTACCGGCTGGTTTTAAACATTTTCAACAACCAATCACAAAATATTAGACAACATGGTAACACTTTTTAATAAGGTTTATTAGTTAACATTAGTTAATAACTACATTAATTACTTTAATGAACTAAGAATGAACAATACTTCTTCAGCATTATTCATCTTGGTTAATATTAATTTCCACATGTACTAAAAATACATTATTAAAATGAAAGGTTGTATTTGTTAACATTAGTTAATGCACTGTGAGCTAACATGAACAAACAATGAACAACTGTTTTTTATTAACTATTATTAACAAATATGAATAAATAGCCTACTGTAATAAATGTATTGCTCATTAATAGTTCATGTTAATGTTAACTAATGAACCTTATTGTAAAGGGTTACCAACAACATAATATATAAACAATAAATCAACTGACGCATACATTTTCATTTTCTGGAAGTGACATTTTTCTGAGTAAATCCAAATCTTACTTTAAAATGTAACTTATACTTGTTACTTTAAGTTTGTTTGTTTGTTTGTTTGTTTGTTTGTTTGTTTTTATTATTATTATTATTATATTGCTGGTTATTGTCTGTTTACTTTTTTAATAGAACAAATTATCTTATATAAAGGCAAAAAGCGTTTTATTTCGTTTGTTGCAAGCTGACAAAAATAATTCACTGAGCTGTTTGAAATGTAGAACAGTCGTTTCTGTGTTCACTTCTGTTCATGTAACTTACGTGCTAATTTTAGACAATGCAATATTTATAAAACATTTAGCGCTTCATATAAACATAAACCATGTACCCATGTAATGAAAAGGAAATAAAAGAAAATAAAATCTAGTTTAACGTTAGTTTCTCTAGTTAAACAAAATAACGTTACCCGCTCGAGATAAAGCCACACGAAAAACAACCACTAGAAATTAGATTTGATAAAATAGCTTACTGCAAACAAAGACACATAACTTTTACTTACCATATAAAACACAGCGACTGGATGGGTTTGGAACATATGCGCTTCTATGTGCTATTTTTGAGAGCAACAACTCAAGTTTTAATCCAGTTCTCCTCTGTAAAAGATTGAGCACACAAACTCCAGCTCCTCAACTCTCACAACGCCTCGTGAACAGATGTCACGCCCCTAAACTTAACAGACAGCACAGTCTACCAATCAGGTTGAAGCTGTCGCAAACTTAACTAGATTCTCTCCAGAAAATATCCAATCACAATTCAGGAGGAGTGGAGTTCACGATGTTTATCCGAGTAACGCGTGTTTGGTTGCTGGGTTACATTATCAAGGTGATTTAAATGGCAGTTTGTGACAGGTAGCTACTGACTCCTGTATTAAACTGACTCTTTGTTTTAATTTTTTAGGTTTGAGGCTGTGCAGTTTTATTGTATTTTTGAGAGAAGGTTTTGAGGTTACACAGTGGTGTAAGGCCAATTTCTAAAAGTTATTGCACATGAAAGTTAAAAAGTTAAAAGCTAAAAGTTATTGCACATGAAACATAAATTATGTTTTCTCCCATATATCTCACTGTTGATACACTCACATGGTAACGCTTCAGTTTATCACCACAGAGTGGTTTGTGAGGAAATTCCTTGACATTTATGCACAGTACAATGTAAGTTGCAGATTAAACAAATACTTTGCTTCGCCAGTAGAAAAACTGAATAAAGTTGCCATTTTATCAATTGTTTCTGCAATAAAAAGCAGAAGGACAATCACATAGTTGTAATAAACAACATACCCGTCTGGGAGTTCCAGGTCAGAATTGTGCTCCAGTTATGAAATCCTTGTTTTCCATCCACAATTTTTCTAGATAGCGCTATTTATTCTGGGTCAGATGCCCATCACATGCATGTGTAGCCTATATTGTTTATTAGATCAGAATTCATGCTGAAACAAAAGGTCTATGTCTGAGTAACAGTTATCTTCAAGGAAGTGCAGCAAGCTTGCAGTTGAAAGATGCTGTTTCAAGACAGTTTGACAGAAGTCTGCACTTTCTTCACACAAATAGCCTATATAGTTATATGCTATATAAATATTAATGCCCTCAAAGAATGAAAGCAAAAGTGTTTATACGTTTTTTTTAGTCATACTGTGTTAGCTTGTGTTGCTTTGTGCACAAGATAATCTGATTTATAGTACACGCATGTGAATTGACATGATAAATAGAGCTCAGGTTTTCTCAGTGCTGGCGCTCAGAAAACCTCAAACCACTTTCTAATCCAATCATCTGAACAGCCACAAAAGTAGAAGACATAAATGATGTAAAAAGATTTCAGAATACAGCTCAAATTTAATTAGCATGTTAAAACTGCATCTTTATTTCAGACCTAATCATACTATTAATTTAAAAAATAATAATAATTACCCAAATGAGTTGTATTCAAATGATCCTTTATTCTTAGTTGGGAAGTTTGGTGTCTTTCATGAGGATTTTATGAGCAGCACCGGTTCTGTGGCTTTGATTGGAATAGCATCACTAATGTTGCAGTATATATAGTGCACATAGTATGCAAACTTTTTGAGTGCATCCAATACCCTCGTGACATACCAACAACATGAGCCAAAATGAGCAGTGATAAAGCTTATATGGACTTCCCACCATAATGCACTTCATTTGACAATTTCCAGAACAAGTGAGAGATGAGTGAATAAATAACAGAATTTTCATTGTTGGATGGATTATCCTTTTAAGACATTTTAATACAAAACTGGATTAAAACACAAGGGGTAAAACACACACCAAGAGAGTCCACACTGTCTACCAAAGAAGAAGTCCTCAAATGCGAGACAAAAACAAGATGTAGCCCTCAATCGGGTCATGGGGTCTATACGACCCCAACCGACTTTTACTTTATAAAAAAAAGGTTCCCTTCATCTCAGTGGAATAAGATTTTGTGACTTTTCATACATTATCTATCTATACACACAAAAAAACTGGGCTTGATTCGGTTGTTCTGAAGTAAACAAAATGCTTTCACTTCTTGTCTTCGGGGTCAATATGACCCCACATTGAAATGAATGGGACATGTGAAAAAACTAAATATATTTTCTTCATGTGTCAAAAAAAAAAAAAAAAAAAATCCGGCATAAATCTGAACATTTTTTCACAGAAATGAAGGGCTAGTACTAGAAGATAAATGCAATGTATCATAAAAAAATAATATTTCATATGCAAGCTAATGGTGTAGTTGAGGAATTGTGTGGTATATGGATACAAAAGTACTTTATATCTCCAAAAACACAGCATCAATGATGAGAAGTAAACAAAAAAATGATATATTATTTGCATGATTAAAAATGTATATTTTTTGTACAATTACTCAATCAATTGTTGGGGTCGTATAGAACAGTGGTTCTCAAAGTGGGGTCCGCGGACCCCTGGTGGTCCGCGAGCTAAAGCCAGGGGGTCCGCGAAATAATTTACAACCTAACGTTTTTTTCCATGCTATAAGTCATGTTTTCTTTATCATCTGAAAACATGCTGTTTATTCCTAAGTAACTTATATAAAGCATTTAACATAAAACAATACAAAGTAGACACTTAAAGTTTTCTATAGATAGATAATCTATGTCTTTGCGTCAAGTAGACTATTCGCTGCTGTTGATTTTGCGGGACGTGCGCCAGAAAGGAGACAGAGACGGCATGAACCCGCATCCGGTTCTTTTCTGTATTTTTAAAAGGCATGACATTTTGTAGTCATTTATAATGTAGCCTATACACAAATAAAAAAATGGACACTTTACCGTTTCGGATGATGCACTCTTGTCTTATCTATGATCATAAATAAGAGTATTCCTGTTTCCACTGCTGAGGAAAAATTCCCATGTAATTGCGCGCCGGCGTCTCGCGTGCGCGCACAATAGTCAGTTCTAGCACTGCTACTGTAGATTTGACATTAGAAGTCTGATCATTATCAAAATAAAAGTGCATAGTGACAGGGCCGTACCCACAACTGAGGTTGCAAGGATGCACATCGCGATGATACTGACCTTCTCGTCTGAGGTGCTTCAGCAGACTAACAACGATAGCTCGTCAATGTCAAAATGTTTGAGTCGGAGTGAACTCAAGGTTCCCCGCACGACGTTTCAGTCAACGGTCATAAAGTGCGAGATAAGATGTAGGCCTTAATTAACATAAACTAAACAGCTGTTTTAGATAAAAGTTTTAAAAAACGACTGAAACAATCAGTTTGCAAAGTATTAATCAAGCTCAACTTTAACAAAGGAAAAAGCAGGTCAATAGAAATACTGTGCCCATGAGATTAACATTATGGATTCATATATTTAACATATACTGTATGTTTTTTTTAGCTAATTACAGTAGCTCAAATTAACAACGCACGCACCTATTAAACATAATGCCATTATCATTGTATTTATAGGCTTATGGGCTTTATTTGTGTGCAGAATAGGCCTAATTATTGAAACATTTCTCTTTTAAGGCCATTCCTGATTGGAATATGTGATTGTGTTTCGTGACATCTTGACAAAAAAAAAAAAATGTAGGCTATGCCACTGACTGACATGCTTCTACTAAATCTATAGTTATCCAATTGTGGGGCCTTAAAACACCTTAAAATGCACATGTGTAGATCAAGAACATCAAAAATTCCTAAGTGAGGGATCCTAAGTGATTCCTAGCAAGATCACTTTCGTTACCTCAGTAGGCTATTTAGGAATTCCTGCATAGTACCCTGGGTGGAGACCATTCATTTTGTGCAAAAATATTTCATTTGCCGCTCACACATTAACTTTGTGCTCAATAACTGTTATAAATATGAGGGGGGTCCTTGGAATTTTTTTTCCCCTGAAAGGGGTCCCTGGCACCAAAATGTTTGAGAACCCCTGGTATAGAAGGTCGAAGCCCAGAAGTGTAAACAGGAAACAAAGACCATTTGAAGGTTAAAAAAAAAGGAAAATGTTTTGGTCACATGTGACCTTTGTCAATGCCAAGCTTACAAGGCTTAGTGGAGGAGTCATCTTAATTTAAGTAGTCACATGGTTACATAGATCACATGATCTACCAAACTAGACTATAGCAAATAATCTAAACAAAATATTGTACAGAAGGCTACCTGAAAAAAAGACATCAAGTGAAAGAAGGAAAAAAGACATCAAGTGAAAGAAGGAAAAAAAGTGTAAACATACTAAATCACAAAGTTTATCAATAAATATAAACTCATAAAAAGTTATATCTCACAATATACAGTATAAGATATAATTCATAATAAATATGACAATCGAAGCTGAAATATGACATTGAATGAAGAATATGCCAATTCTTAATTGAATCTCCTTGGATATACACAATCAATATAATAAATCCACTTAGCTTCATATTGTAACAGTTTTTGTTATAATCACCAGCTCTTCTTAAACTAATCAGTCTCTGAATGTCCATGTGGTCTATAATATATTAGTAAGACTAACTGCCAATTAAAAGACCTGCATTAATGTGCACAGGAGTTCTAGAAGAAGGACAGACAGTCCAGACATTATGCGGTTGCCGACCACAAGCGTACTGACGTGATTTTGTGGCATTCAGAGAGTTTAAGAAGAACTGGTGATTCTGACAAAAAAACTCATACAATATGAAGCTAAGTGGATTTATTATATGGATGGTGTCTATCCTAAGATATTGAATGAAATTCGATTGTCATGTTTCTTATGAATTATGTCTTCTTGTTTATCCTAAATACAGTTATTGTTCTCTAAAACTATCTAATTTTATTTATATCTACAGTATTATAGAGATAACTTTTGTGTACATATTTTTATGGGTTTACTGATTAACTTTTTGATTTAGTATGTTGACACTTTTTTCCTTCTCACACATTTTTTCCCCCCAGGTAGCATGCTTAACAATATTTTGTTTGGATTTTTTTGTCTGTGTTAGTTGATCATGTGATCTGTGTAACCATGTGATTCCTTAAATTAAGATGGCTCCTGCACTAAGCATACCGGCATGACTCCGATCTTCAACCAGATGGAACTGGATAATATTCTGATTGCTCTGATCCAATCTGACTTCTGACCTGTAATGCTGCCTGAATCATAATCACACACTGTTCGTTCGTTCGTTCGTTCGTTGGCCAGAGAACTGGCCCCCGACTGAGCCTGGTTTCTTCCAAGGTTTTTTCTCCATTCTGCCACTGATGTAGTTTTGGTTCCTTGCCACTGTCGCCTTTGGCTTTTGGCTTGCTTAGTTTGGGACATTTAATTATTTAATTATCTCTCTGCATTGACACCATTATATGAGAACTGAGCTGGACGATGACATCAGGTTTTCTCCTGCTATATATATATATATATATATATATATATATATGAATTAACTAAATTAACTTTTTTACAACAAAAATTAACTATTACTCAACTTACAGGGGTGGTGGTGGTGCAGTGGATAAGACACATGCCTTTGAGGTGAGAGACCTGGGTTCAAATCCACTGCAAGACACCAATGTGTCCCTGAGCAAGACACTTAACCCCTAGTTGCTCCAGAGGCGTGCGACCTCTGACATATATATAGCAATTGTAAGTCACTTTGGATAAAAGCGTCAGCTAAATGAATAAATGTAAATTTACTTAAAGACATTTTCTTCTAGATTTTCTGTACAGAAGAAACAAACTTTGTTGCATTATTTTCCTGTTATAACTGTAAAGCTGCTTAAAACTATCTGTATTGTAAAAAGCGCTATAAATAAAGGTTGACTTGTTTGATTTCAGGCAACTCCGCGCAGAATGATCGCCTCCCACCTGCACGCGGTAACTCTCGCCGATCGGTTAGGTCCAGCCACAGCCGATGTCCAACACACCTATTGTAAGCTTGTAATTGACAAATGTCACATGTGACCGAAATGTTCACTCTTTTATCAGTAAAATATAATTTTTTTCTTTCATTTGATGACTTCTTTGGTAGTGTGTGGACTCCCCTGATGTGTTTTACTATTTGGATTTTTTTTTTTTGTCTATGCACCTCATTTGAACTAGTTTGATGGCGCGGTGAGTTCCTGACTATTCTTCTATATCAAAGGGGTCACAGATTTTGTGGAGGACCAGTTCTGTGCCATCAGTTCCCCTGGAATAAGGACATGCTAAATATATGTTTTTGGAGTGGGCTCGACAACCACCTCCTGCAGTCCATACCTATCGGGGACTCCAGTTGCTCTCTTCTCCAGTACATCGAGTATGCTTTGTGGCTGGCTGGTTCCCCATTATGGAGTAGGTCTATGAGTACGTCTATTCCACCACCATCATCATGCCCATTCCCCTCATTCCATGTCAAATCCTCCAGAAAACACCCCAAGCCTAGAGGTAACGCCAGCCTCCACCACACACCCTGAGTCTGAGCAAGAGCCCGCCAACAACCCCAAGCCGCAGCCCACCATTGACCCTGAGCTGGAGCGAGAGCCTGCAGAATAGTCCATCTCAGAGCAAGAGATTGCTCACGAGTCCCTCACGGTCCCAGAACTGGTAGGAGAGGAATTGCTTACTAGACTTGTGGACTACAGAATGTCCCCACACTAGTACCCATTCTAGAATGCCTTTCTGATCCACAGGCTCGGCCCATTTCCCTGGCTCTGCCTCTTGTCAGCCTTCCAGCTCCACCATTAGGGGCTTTCGGACTGGAGGAACCTTTTTATAGTTCTTAGAACTATTGGCGGAAGCACCCAGATTTTTGGGATGGTCACACCACAGTATCTAGGAACGATTTTAGTTCTAGGAACTCTTTTTTGAGGAACTAATTTAGCTCAAATTAACTCTATGAACATGGAAAACAGTGATAGATGGGCCTCTTAATCTTTGCGCTATAAGCAGAAAATCCAACACAACTTTGAGGGGACAAAGCAAAACATAATTATGTATTTCTTCACAGCTAGCAACACTGCATATCCACCCACCACACAGCATATGCTAATACCTTGTCATCACTGTAATCTTTCTATTTAAAATTTAACAGTTCTTTCTAATAACGTATTAGACAGGGCTGTTAGACAGTGTTTGCATTCTCCATGTTCATTAGTTTACGATCTGTGATCTCAGGCTCTCAGCGACATTAAAATAAAAGTCACAACAGAGTTCCTACTGGTGGTGCGAATGTTCTTAAGGGAACCATCAGTTCTCGGAGAACCACCCTGGTGGCTAATTTCTTAGAACTACCCGGTGCGAAAGCCCCTATTATGATCACGGTCTCTGGGCCACCCACAACCAGCATGGTCTGCAGAATACAGGCCTCAGAGTGTGGATACTTTGGCTCTGCCCTGGATTTCACCTCAGCTCTTCAACTCACTGGCTCCACCATGTCCTGTCATCTCTCCGGCTCCACCAGTGTCAACCCTGGGTTAGTCAGTCAAGTCACCTTCTAGTCAAATCACCTTCATTTATATAGTGCTTTCAACAATACAGATTGTTTCAAAGCAGCTTTAATGGGAAATTAATGGAACAGAGATTGTTTTTCGCTTTACAGCAGCTCTAAAATAACGTAATTGTCCAGATTAATAAGCTTTTGATTGATTCACTTCTGTTGTAAAAAAATCATTAGTTATTAACTTAAGAGGCTGCTAACACAACACCGTTTAACCTGAAAACAAAAAAACTTTTAATGCGTTCTGGCCGTTCATCTCCACAACAATGTTACTTGGAGGCTCGAGAACACAAACTTAGAAATAGTCAGTAATTCAGTTAACCTGGACGTCCTAATTGTAACAATGCACTTATAAACCATTTAAATGAAATGAGCCCAAAGGTTAAGTTGTAAAGTTAGATAGTATATAGTAAACAGTTAGACATTCACAACTAATATTTCATTTATTTTTTGGGTGAACTATTCAAAGATAAACAAAATCAAGAGTACAGTATTGTACTCGTCTTCTTTTAAATGACTTTTTAAGATTATGTTAATGATAAATGGAATATGTCCCTTTTGAAATAAAAGCATCTGCAGTCATTTGTATTATTATTAACATAATACATGCTTCACACATTTAGTTGTTAATTCTATTACAATGTGACTGAAATCTTACAGTTGTCAATAGAGTACATCAAACAATATGTCTGTTCTTTGCAGATTCATTTAGGGATATTTCTTGACTGTGTTCCAACCCTCGAAAATGTGACTCCCACTGCTTTCGCAAGGAAAAGCAATTTCTCATGTGCTGAAGAGTAAACAGAGTCTGCAGATACGGTCTATAAATGACAGAAACACGACCTATTCCTTTCAAACAAGCAGCACGATCAGAGTCAGTATGGCACATGTTCATGTAAACTAACTGTTATTTGTGATGAAGGAGGGTTTCTTATTTTCACTGCTGTCCTCTAAGTGTGTGTGTAGGACAGAAAGGTGGAAGACTAGATTATTTATGCATGAGCTGATGGGACATTCTCCCTTTGTCTTCCCTCGATCAATAAAATAGCCAGCATAGAGACGTGGTCATCACACCCACATATACCTCTAAAGTGTGTGTGCAGGGTCTTTGTGTGTGTAAAGATGTGTTAGATGTCATTCTCATTCAATTCTCACGTTCAGATTGGTGTGAGCTGGTTCATTGCTCATGCAGAGTGTTTATGTAAGAAGGATTCCCAAAGGAGCGAGGGGGAGAGGGAGAGAGAGAGAGAGAGAGAGAGATGGAAGAAAGATCTAAATAATCACAGTTTAGATTTCATGAAACGCAAAAATATATTTTATGAGCAGACAAAAAGAGAGGAGGGCTCGATTACTTGATACTGAAAATCTATGCATATACTGTAGTTAGTACCAGCAAAAAGATTAAACGCACTTGGCTGAATTGATAATTCTTATGGCTGAATTAACACAGTCTCATCCCAAATCGTCATATAACTGACGTTTTGGGACGTATTTTGACCATACGTCAATATCCGCCTTTTTAGGGCCCCCTTAAACGTCGGTAGATGGCGATCCCGGGCCGTCATACAACTGACGCTTTACCTTTAACGTCAGTTAGGTGACGGGTTAGGTTTAGGGTTAAGTTTAGGTATGGGGTAGAGTTAGGATCCCATAACCTCATCTACCGACGTTTAAGGGGGCCCTAAAAAGGCGAATATTGACGTATGGTCAAAAGACGTCCCAAAACGTCAGTTATATGACGATTTGGGATGAGACCGGGTTGGCTGAATTGATATTCCTTATGGTAGTAACCCTAAAATTTTGATACAAATAGTTATAAGGCCTCTAAATGGTCAACGTGATCAAAACTAAAAAACCTGTTGTACACAATCTTCTACATCTCATTGATAGTATTTGTTGGCAAGTGCTTTGAACAAAATTCTAAAACTGTCCACTGTTTGCTATGAAATCTTGAATTTCATAAAGTAAACAAGAATAAATGTAAAATTTTAAGGATTTAAGATGGACACTTAGGTTTACTTGATTAGCCATATATCACTTTTTATAAAAATCATGATAAAATGTGTGTTTCAAATAGCTTCCCTCAATAGAAACTACTGAGATTTGATCATAAAACAAAGCATTTCAATTGTGAGATAGAAAGTTTCATTTTCCATTTTAGAATTCCATTTTACATTCAGGCCATATAAATATCAGCAATTGCAATACATTCCTGCTCAATTTGGGCCTCTGAATAAAAAGAAGATTGTTTTCCCTCTCAATTATGAGCTCTATTTTCTATATCATAATAGAGTATATGATCCTCAAAAATAAATAAATAAATACTCACACAAATATATGGGAAAGATATATAAGTGCAGGTCCTGAATTAAGAATTTAGAGAAATCACATGGAAATATTAGATTTCACCCTCCCTGTCTGCCTCATATAGGAACTTTCCTTTTGTTTCCTAAATTCCAACATGAAATAGGCCTAATCCAGCTTGCTTTAAAAAGGAAGTGAACACTTCTCATTAAATGTGATCTTTCTAACTGTAGTTAAATGAAAGAGTGCAGGGTTCCTTTGAATTAAGCTTCTTCTTCACGCCACAAACTTTTCACACACATTTTCACAAAAAAAAACTGCATTTATTCTGAGTTCTGAACAGGCCAAAGATCATATGCCAGGTCAAAGAGTTTTTGTACAAAGATCCGGTCCTGGACCACAAGGAAATCAAACAGGAAAAAGGTTCATTTTCTTATTTCACGCTTTGATGAATAATTAGTTAAATGAGGATGAAACTCAAAGCTCATTCTCTAATCTGAGCACTTGTTTGGCTCAGTGTGAGGGAGGGCACAGGGGAGCACAGATGCTTGCCGTCATTAATAAGCATGATCATGAATAATTAATCTCCATAAGTGAGTGAATACTGATGGACCAGATTGGAGTAACCACATGGGAGACTACTCTTATACGAAGAGATTTAAAGTCACAAGAATCTCGCCATCCAAATGTTGGACTTTACTTGTTGAGTACTTGTGTTGAGTTTACTTGTCAAATCACGTGTTGAGTAAACCTATTATATTGGAGTAAATTAAGTTGATCTACAGGATACTTCTCATTGGACCATTTATGGCCTGAATGTAAAATGGAATTCTAAAATGGAAAATGAAACATCAGTCACTTTCTATCTCACAATTGAAATGCTTTGTTTTATGATCAAATCTCAGTAGTTTCTATTGAGGGAAGCTATTTGAAACACACATTTTATCATGATTTTTATAAAAAGTGATATATGGCTAATCAAGTAAACCTAAGTGTCCATCTTAAATCCTTACAATTTTACATTTATTCTTGTTTACTTTATGAAATTCAAGATTTCATAGCAAACAGTGGTTGAGTAAACCTATATTGGAGTAAATTAAGTTGATCTACAGGATACTTCTCATTGGACCATTTCTTACTTTGTTATTTTTTTGCAAAATGTAGTTCATTGTGTTTAATGTGAAATAAATATTGTGTAACATGTTCATCACACACTGCAATTGTGTGAATATCTCATGCATAATTTATGTCATTAAATTATATTATGTATGCAAAAGTGCTTTTTTACAAATTCACTGGTAAAACTCTACAATAAGGTTCATTAGTTACATTAGCTGCATTAACTAACATGAACCAACAATGACCAATACATTTGTAACAGTATTTTTTTAATCTAAAATTCAGCTGTTCATTGTTTGCTCATGTTAGTACACAGTGATTAACTAACATTAACAAATACAACATTTGATTTTAATAAAGTATTAGTAAATTTTAAATAAATGCTGAAATATTGTTCATTCTTAATTCATGTTAACTTAACTAATGCACCTTATTGTAAAGTGTGACCAATTCAACCACCACATGCCAAATAAGTTTGGGGCAATTTTGGTTCAGAAAGGAAATTGACGAAGCCCAAGGGCTGAAATCATGTACATCTGTTTTAAACAAACAAAGGAAACAATCAGACTTCTGTCCCAGAGCACAAAACCAGGTGTCAAAGCCCGAGGCGCTGCATTCGTCAGTCTGATGGACTGGACCAGTTGGTGTCCTATAAAACCACCCAACGGGTGTGTGTCATGGAAACTTTCCATCATGGTCTTCAAATCATGGAAAGTCACTGAATAGAAGCTAAAGCTAGTTCATTTATTTCTACAAGGAACGCTTCTTGAGTCCACCGAGACGTGGTTGATGGCATGATGAGACACGTTTCTGTGTGTATTTTGTAATGTAAGGTTTAATGGTTTAGTGCGGGAAGGCCAGTGGACTGTCCTCAGAAAACCTGCAAGATCTCTGAAGAAGCTCGAGGAGTCAGTCTGACCTCTACTGGTTATGCTCCGCATCTGCTACAAAATATCACAAAACTCTGAGGAGTGATTGAGCTCAGATAATAACTGAGATTATTTTTGTTTTAGTGAAACATATACAGACATTAAATCCAGATAATCACCAATCAATTGATTTTGGACCACCAAAGTCTCTAGCTGAGAGCGATAGCAAGGTCTGAATTCGCTGTCAACGACCCCTCAAACGCTTGTGCTTCTTCTCACAGCATGGAACTGAACTGGAACACTTTATAAAGCTCCATTAATTAACATGAACTTACAATGAAAAATACATATAAAGCATTTATTAATCTTAGTTCAAGCACTGATAAACATGATTCTGTGGGGAAGTAAATACAACAGAAACCACCCCCCCCCCCCCCCCCCAATAATCTAATATGTAATTTCTAGCTAAATAATTTAGTTCAGGCAAGAATTAAAAAAAACATAATACTCTACAATAATAGTGTCTGACAAATATGTAGCATTCTAAAAAGTGTCAACTTCAATGTTTACTAACACATTACTTGTTAATATTATTCACTGGACCTTAGCTAACATGAACTTGCAATGTTGTAGAACATTTGTTGTATTTGTCATTGTATGCATTAACTTTAATTTTAAAGCTCGAAGATTTGAACGTTTGAAACTGAAGAATTTTGGACAAGTATTATACTTGCAGTGTAACATAAATATAGTATTGTTGTAAATTACAACTGTCATGTAAAATTAAAAATGTAATATTTGATATCTTATTTTTTATAATCAGTTAAAACAATATAATAATAACAATAATGATAATACATGCAGCCCTATATACTTTTTTTTTTTTTTAATTATGCCTGAAGGTCGCAAGACCGAAAGCTTGCTTATAAATTGATGTTGCACAGTTTGAGTGTGCGTGTGCTATTTTTTAAAATTATAAAATGTACTAAACAAAGATTCAATATTTTATCCATTTACCTGCATGTCACTGTTAACCAACATCAGAAAACCACGAACATGCAAATGTGTTGCTGAATTATTGAAATATTATTAAAGTCCCCGTGAAATCAAAATTGAAACTATTTACTTTGTTAGCGGATATTACTAGTCTTGTGGTGAACAATTAATCCGTGCAAGTAAAAATATATTTAAAAAATGTTTTACCTTAGTAATCTTTAATCAAAATCTGAAAAGTTACTTCCGGTCTGGAAAGGTTTCTTTTTCTGATGACGTAGGTTTCACAACTTGGGTGGGGAAACGCTTAACCACTCCCCTCAAACCGTTAGTTTGCTATGAGCGAGAGATGGAGAGGAGGAGCGCTAGAGTAAAACCCTGCCCTCTGTTCAATATTCCGTTTCACTTGGAAATACGTCACAGCACTGGAGAAAAATCGTTTGCACATTCCGGTTCACGGGGACTTTAAAGTGATACCAGTTTCACTAAGTTTATTTCCTGAAAAAAAGCACTATTCAAAAGTGTTGACTACTTAAAACTGGCTTAGAACTGTCAGATACACATATTACAGGTAAACTTTATTTGAAACAACTCAAACAAAACGTATGCGCATCTTCGCAAACAGCAGTAAATGCGATGCGATACTGAGAAAGCAATCAGATATTAAAATCCCGAATGGACAATAAACTATTGTTGCTTTTTTTGGACAATGTAGACAGTATTGGATAAAAGGTGTATTCGCTATTAGACAAAAAATTGGCATAAAGAGGAAGTTGCAAACAACCTAACTACTGTTTTGACATCACTGAGTGAAACGTCTTATTGAGCAAGAAACAAAAACAATGAAGTGAGAGACTTGATTTTATCCTTAGGTTGGGTTAGGAAAAGTGAGTTGCATATCTGAACATGACTGGCTCGACTCCATCCAAACGTCAGCAGAGAGCAAGTTGACATTTTGACTAAATATTACAAGGTCAAAATAATGAAAAAGAAATGCATGCATGAATCATTCATAAGACCAGAAACATGCATCAAGCATTAATAGGATCAGTTGAATTCATGCTGATATTTGATGGTTTTTGTTCATAGGCGATGTCAAACAAATCCATGTACAGTAATACAAGAAATTCTGCAAAGTTTCTATAAAGAATTTGAAATATTTTTTAAGAAATTGAATGTCTTCTACATGACAGGCAAAGTTACTGGAAGGTTCACTCTTTTCATTGAGATTTTGTAAGAACAGTCTATAAGAAAAGTGTGACGCACTAGCATATGAAAGCACTGTAAACTACCCAGAGCATTGGTCCTCAGAGATCAGTGTGAACGGAGGATCCTAAACCGGAGCTTCACACGTTCAGTCCTCAAAACCAAACGCTTCTTACTGATCAGTGTATGTAGGGATCACTAAAGGCTGGCTTCGCATTCCTCTAACGCAGGGATAGACAACTCCAGTCCTGTAGAGTTTAACTCCAATCCTGATCAAACACACAAACAGGCTAATTCAGGATTACTAAAGCCACGTTTCCACCACAGGAACTTTCCCCAGGAACTAAGAACTTTGGGGTGGTACTCGGTGTGTTTACACCACAGGAACCAGGGTCTAAATCAGGGGTGCCCAACCCTCCTCCTGCCGATCGACTGTCCTGCACAGTTCATCTCCAACCCTAATTAAACACACCTGCCTTTAATTTCCAAGTGACCCTGAAGACCTTAATTGGTTGCTTCAGGTGTGTTTGATTAGGGTTGGAGATAAACTGTGCAGGACGAAAGTCCCTGCTGGCAAGGTAGTACTTTTTCAGAGTTCGGGAACTTTCGGGGTGGGACTTGTGCGCTGAACATGCTGATTGGTTCTTACCACTCGTTCTTCCTGGCCGATGGCACGCGTTCGTCCCATCCATCTCATGGTCAATGTCTGCTATATAGCTGATAACAAACGTCTACTTTTATATCTAGCATTATGAGCTTTCTGAATACGCTTTGGGTGCTCGTCTCTTCTCTGCCGTTTTGTTAATTACCTCGTTAGTAAACCAATCGCAAACAAAAGCAGCACAGCTTGAATCTCCTCCATACAAAACTCAAAACAAACGCGCAGACTGGGAAGAGCAGTCGCACGCAGTTCAACATCACTACATAATCTTCCTGCCCAGATACTTTAGTCTGCGGTGTAAACGCAGTAAGCAAGTGGTCTGGGGCAACAACAAAAAAAAAGTTCTTTTGAAAAAAGTTCCTGGGACAAATAGTTCCTGCTAATTGCGGTGGAAACGCGGCTTAAGGCTGTATTTGCATTCATTCACTATTCCCTGCATTAGTCCACTCATACTGTATAATTCACAGTGAACTCGGACACTGAGTGCACCGGAAGGGTTCCAGCTTATGCATAGTTTGTACTTACATTTACAGTTATTCATTTAGCTGACGCTTTTATCCAAAGCGACTTACAATTGCTATGTCAGAGATCGCACGCCTCTGGAGCAACTAGGGGTTAAGTGTCTAGCTCAGGGACACATTGGTGTCTCACAGTGGATTCGAACCTGGGTCTCTCACACCAAAGGCATGTGTCTTATCCACTGTGCCATCACCACCCCATACTTAGGGCCAATCCCAATTCTACCCCTTACCCCTTCCCTTTCCCCTAGCCCTACCCCTTCGCCTTCCCCTTGACCCTTGAAACAGAGTGGCAATGCGTAGGGGTGAAAATATTCCCCTAAGAAATGGGACACCACTACGCCTCCGTTAAACGTCATTATAAGTCGTCGCTAGCGCCTACGTCACAGGAGATGCGCCGATGTTTATCACAACTTCCAAGATGCCGTCGACAGCTGCAGTTATCTCAGTCGCGTGGGTTACAGCTATTTTCTTGCATCTTGTGAAGTTCGCAGGAAACAACGGAGAAGACGAAAATATGTTGCGGGACTATCGTTAGCAAACTACAGTAATTTTAGCGATTTTTTTTTTTTTTTACAAACGTTTCTGTGAAGAAACTGACCGTAAATATGAACACAATATTGAATGTAACATAAAGCAAATCATTATTTGTCGTTATAATACTTATTAAAGCCACAAATACTTAAATTTATGGGTCTCCTTTGTCGCTTGGGCAGCCAGCCTGGGTTAGCAGTGACGCTTCTCATACCCCTTCGTTTGAAGTGTGCTCCCGAAAAATCTTCGTTTGAAGGGCTATCTGGCCCTTCACCCTAGCCCTCCCCCTCCAACCAAAAGAGAATTGGGACAGTGAAGGGGTAAGGGGTAGAATTGGGATTGGCCTTTACTATTAGAGCAGACAGTTTGCTAAATAGCATTGAAAATGTTTATCTTGAACTCTGTCTGAAACTATAGACGTGTTCCACTCCACCGTAAGTGGACTTCCAATTTGAAGGGAGTGGACATGTTCAGTTGGAAGGGCCCTACAAACAGCATTAGGAAAGAGGGAACGTCAATGCATCAGTTCACAGGAAGTGGAGAGCAAATATCACACAGCGGTCACTGCGCATCGCGTCTGAACTAACAAACTAGAATATTTATGAATCGTTATGGCTTTTAATTTTACGTTTGCACATTCTATTGTGTGAATAGCTATGTGCATATTTGTATATTTTGTAGTATTTTGTAGATGTTGAGCTTACACCGTTTGCATACCCATTATCGTGGTGCATTGTGGGATTGAATGAGTGGACTCTAACATCCACTATGGTTTGGGACATGACTACAAATTGCTGTCTCCTCAAACAGTGCCCTATTAAGGGTGTGGGGTGATTTGGGACGCAGCCAAAGGCTACAGGTGAGCGGACAGAAACTCTGCAGGACTGACGTTGCCTATCCCTGCCCTAATGTATCATAATTTGATATGTGAATTACTAAGGCCTATAAACTATCAACATGATCAAAACTTGTACAAATGTTCATGTTTTTTTGTGTTGTTTTTTTTTAGCAAGTAAAGGCCTTTTATTATCATTATAAAAACACCCCCTTCAGTTCATTCTGCATGTGCCTTTATGCTGTGAAGGTTTTAGAAAGTAAACAACTTTTATATTGTTATCAATATTTCAAGATGAACACTTACTGGACTGAAGCAGCTTAGGTTAACTTGGTTATCGTTTGAAAAAAAATGATGTTAAAATGATACATTAGGCTTTCGCCGAATTTATTTAGAACACAAATTATATTGTATTGCACTGCATTGTTTTATGAAGTCTCAGCGGAAGATTTCTGCAGATAAAACATGTTAGCCTGGCAAGAGTGAGCTAATACACCCCCCTCTGGCACTCATGCCAGCAGCACACGCTGGTTAAGCTTCACACACAGACATGTGATGCGTGATTGATTAGTGGTGCACTGCTAAAGAGCTCATGAATCACGTGATGTCATTGAAATTGGCTTATAGCTTTGCCATCAAATCAAAATCCTACTGCTGCTTTCAAAACAATATAGTAGGTACTTTAAAAAAAAATTCACAATGTGTGTGATATGAATGCAAATTCAGACAAAATGTTGTTTTTGTTGCGACTATGGGCGTTGTAGTGAGTGTTGTTTCTTCCACCCAAGTTTTTTAATGTTCTCCAGGGGCCTCACGTATAGTTAGATGTCCATTGGACGCACACTTCAGGTGTTAGTAAGCAGGTCATTTGGGTGCTTTTCATCTACTGATTTATGAATTCTACAAATTCACACATACTAATTTCACACACTGCTTTTTGTCAACTGTATTGTATAAGAATTGTGGGTATTTATGATCACAAAATTCACTTTCCTCTTAACAAAAAGTTTATATATATATATATATACACACACACACACACACACACACATATACTATGGGGGGCCAAACAGGAAATAATTAAATGTAATCACAAATATATAGTTATAACTCTGAATATAATATATAAATGTAATCCTGAATATATATTTAAAACTCTGAATATATAAATGTAATCCTGAATATATGGTTAAAACTCTGAATATATAAATGTAATTCTGAATATATAGTTAAAACTCTGAATATATAGTTATAACTCTGAATATATAAATGCAAATCCTGTATATATAGTTATAACTCTGAATATATAAATTTAAATCCTGTATATATAGTTATAACTCTGAATATATAAATGTAAATCTGAATATATATAAATGTAAATCCTGTATATATAGTTATAACTCTGAATCTAAATAAATATAAATCTGAATATATAAATGTAAATCCTGAATATATAGTTATGACTCTGAATATATAAATGTAAATCCTGAATATATAGTTATAACTCTGAATATATAAATGTAAATCTGAATATATAAATGTAAATCCTGAATATATAGTTATAAAAATGTAAATCTGAATATATAAATGTAAATCCCGAATATATAGTCAAAACTCTGAATATATAAATGTAAATCCCGAATATATAGTTATAACTCTGAATCTATATATGTAATTCTGAATATATAGTTATAACTCTGAATATATAAAAGTAAATCCTGAATATATACAACGCATTCTCACCCCAAGGCGTCACCTTTGACCATGCTTCAATATTTGACGTTTTAGGCGCCCTTTAGCGTCACTTACATGACGCGATCCTACGGCGTCATTTAACTGACGCTAAAGGAAAGCGTCAGTTAGAGGACGCGGTTAGGTTTAGGTATGGGGTGGGGGTGGGGTACACGCGATCCTAGAGCGTCATCTAACTGACGCTAAAGGGCGCCTAAAGCGTCAGATATTGAAGCATGGTCAAATGCTTCCCAAGGCGTCAGTTAGGTGACGCCTTGGGGGTGAGAATGGGCTGATATATAGTTATAACTAATAAAATTCCACTCTATGCCAATGTGCTCCACTCAATCGCTCACGGCCCAACTGCTCAAATCCAGCTCCGACATGAAATTTCAGTGTAACGTAGGCTACTGTACTATAGCCTTTGTTGATTATTTTTTAAGGCATTGTTGGGGGCTTTTACCATTTTGCATAGGTGGCCTCAGCACAATGTTTGTGTGATAATGGGCCATTCTTTAAACTTTATTAGTTTCAGAAAGATTGTCGTGGATACAGAGACAGTTGAAACAAAGGCAGACGTTTATTTTACAAAAGCACAAGGTGTTGGTGTTATTGTGAATGTACACAAAATAAAAGTAGACCATATGTAGTTGTCTTACACACTAATCTGTATGGCCAAAAATTTATGAAGTTTCTTCCGCTGTCATTAAAAAAAAATCCATCAGACCGTGCTGGTGCGTTCATTGTACAGGGTTAGAGAAAAGTTTGTTTAGTTAAAAGCCCCCATCAATACCTTAAAAAATAATCAACAAAGGCTATAATACAGCAGCCTACGTTACAATGAGATTTCATGTCGGAGATGGATTTGAGCGCTTGGGCCGTGAGTGATTGAGTGGAGCACATTGGCATAGAGCGGAACATTGAGAGGAGCTCACATGCTGAGTTATAACTATACATTCAGGATTTACATATATATATTCAGAGTTATAACTATATATTCAGATTTACATTTATATATTCAGAGTTATAAATATATATTCGGGACTTACATTTATATATTCAGAGTTGACTGAAAATATAAATGTAAATCCAGAATATATAGTCAACTCTGAATATATAAATGTAAGTCCCGAATATATATTTATAACTCTGAATATATAAATGTAAATCTGAATACATGAATGTAAATCCCAAATATATAGTTATAACTCTGAATATATAAATGTAAATCTGAATATATAAATGTAAATCCTGAATATATAGTCAAAACTCTGAATATATAAATGTAAATCCAGAATATATAGAGTTTTGACTATATATTCAGGATTTACATTTATATATTCAGATTTACATTTACATATTCAGAGTTAATAACTATATATTTGGGATTTACATTTATATATTCAGATTTACATTTATATATTCAGAGTTATAACTATATATTCAGGATTTACATTTATATATTCAGAGTTATAACTATATATTCAGGATTTACATTTATATATTCAGATTTACATTTATATATTCAGAGTTATAACTATATATTAAGAGTTATAACTACATATTCAGGATTACATTTATATATTCAGAGTTATAACTATATTCTGGATTACATTTATATATTCGGAGTTTTAACTATATATTCGGTATTTACATTTATATATTCGGAGTTATAACTATATATTCGGGATTACATTTAATTATTTCCTGTTTGGCCCCCCATAATATACATACATACATACATACATACATACATATATATATATATATATATACACACATACATACATACATGCATACATATATATACATACACACACACATATATATACATACGATTCCAGACGATGATAAGACCCTTATTCATCGTCTGGAATCGTTTAAAGCCCTTTGAACAAGTTTGCAGTTTGTAATTAAAGTTTCTTTTGGAACTTGAACCGTCTGGTTCCCACTGAAGTCCATTATATGGAGAAAAATCCTGGAATGTTTTCATCAAAAACCTTCATTTCTTTTCGACTGAAGAAAGAAAGACATGGACATCTTGGATGACATGGGGGTGAGTAAATTATCAGCAAAAGTTTTTTTTCAAAAGTGAACTACTCCTTTAATGCGGCATGCAAAGCTGCTCTTCTGGGTAAAAGACGGAGGAGAGATCTAAATGCAAACCTAACAGCACACAGTCAAACATATGGTGGCTGCCCAAACTTTAGATCAGTTCACAACCAAAAACATTTCATCCTATCCACGACACTGGAGCCATTATCACTTGGCTCATGGCTTTAATGGTCTTGTGTGCAGATGGTTTCTCTCCACGATACAAAACACAGTCCTAAAGAATGTTTTAACAATCAGAGCATGTTTATTTAAAACCAAAACAGATTGCACCCAACATCCATTTTTCCTTTAAACGCCTTTTCTGTGCACATGTATTTCCATAGAAGTTTGATGAAGGAAAAATCACAGACATTTAATATTGGGATAATACATCGTAGTTTAATTTTTTCTTTTTTGTAAGGGTTCCTTTTTAAAGCAACTAAAACTTATTACTGTTCTCACTGTATTTGATGTACGTATATTCTGCTTTAGAGACAAGAAGCACTGGACACCACAAAAGCATTCATTTCAAACTTCGCTGCTGCAGTGTTGAAAAGAAAAGACGAAACAAGCCAGTGCTGTTGTCAAGAATTCTGCAATCAATCCAAAGGAGACAGCCAGAATCCGTACACTCTTCCATAGGAAGGTCAAACCTCTTTTTCCCCTGCATTTACAATTAAGCTACATAATATTTTGGCAAGCAAGTGTCATGAGAGAAAAAAAACACACCTAGTTTAAAACAATGGGGTTGCATTAAAAACTAAAAACAGGGAATAAAATAAAATATTAAAATCCCACCTACCATTTAGATCCTCTAGTGTGAGCCGCCTAGAATGCACATACATTTGAAGCTTGAGGGGCAACAATCATTCATTAAGATGTCTGCTATATTCTAGCGAACTGAGTGGGTCCTGCGAGAGCTTTAAAAACGATTACAGAGATGACTATACAAAATGATCTTTACCTACTGAGTGATGATTATGTTTCCTCAGTGTCAGTTTTCTCTAGCTCAGGTTCAGTCTCAGCGTTCACCTTTGGCCCAGTCTGTTTAGTGTCTGCATCCATAGGTGAGGAAACACGCATTTCTGGGGTCTTCTCTTCTTTCGAGGGCTCATTCTGGAAGCAGGTGGGTGTGGAGGTACGGGATGGAGAGGGGCTACGAGAGTGCTCTGTAGCAGCCTGGGACTCAGGCTCCAAAATGTTTAATTGAGGTTTTGAATCCGTTTCCATTCCATTGATAAATGAAGCTTCCTCCTGCTCTTGACTACTTGCCGTCTCTTTAGGGGGGCTGAGGGACTCTGGTTTCTCCTCTGGTTGCAGTTCAGCCTCTGGTTTCGTTGGCTGCAGTTCTGGTTGAGGCTGATGTTGGGACACTGGCGGAGACGGCGAGTTGATTTGGGCTTGTTCCTGTGCTTGAGGCTGAGCTAGCAGAGGGGTCGGCAGAGGGAGAAGCGGCTGAGACTTGGGTTGAGGAAGCAGCGGTTGAGGCTGAGATTGTGAAGTAAGTGGTGTCCAGCGTTCCCGCTCTTTGTCCTTCTCATTCTCCCTCTCGCGATTCCGTTCTCTGGCTCGTTCACGGTCCCGGTTCCGGTCCCTCTCCCTTTCGCGGTCTCTGTCTCGCTCCCGGTTATGGCGATTGCCGTTCATTTCGGCCCTGAAGTCCATGTCCCTGTCGTCTCGGTCTTTCTGCCTTTCCCAAGGTCTGCGTCTATCGTCGTAGTCCTGGTGCATGTTAGGGTTAAAAGAAGGTCCGGTTCCACGATTCCAAGCTGGCCCTGATGAACTTCCACCACGGCTTTCGAAACGACTCTGAAAGTTAGGGTTGGAACGCTCCTCCGGGAAACCCTTTGGAGGTCCAGCAGACATCGCCCTCATGTCTCGTTCATCAAAGTCCCCCCTGGGTGGCCCCCAGCGACTTTCTGTCCTGAAACCTCCTGACATGTTTTCTCTTCTAGCTTCTCGACCCTCGACTGCTCTTGGCGGTCGTTCTAGTAAAGGTGGTCTGGCAGGCACAGGCTCAGTACGCATCTCCAAGGGAGGGGTCTTCAACAACCCCGTGCTCTGCTTTTCTGGTGGTGGAAAGCGATAATCCTGATCTCCCTCTTGTTGGCCCCCAACATCTGATCTGGGTGGGGTCTCGTTATTAGCCTTGGCCAAACTGTCAGGCCCAGCAGATGAGGGGTTAGGCACTCTTGCGAAATTGCCCTCGGCGCGGTTGAATTGCTCCATATGAGGAAATGGGACACGGACATGGGCTTGGGCTTGAAGAGAAGCATCCAGTATGTTGTTGGCCTGATGTGCGAGACCGGGCTGCATGAGCAGGGGGAAGCGCCCCCCGGGGCCCTGGAGCAGGTTGGGTCGCAGTTCCAGGGGAAGTAGTCCTGCCATCCTTTGACTGGAGAGCGGGTGTGTTAGAGATGCAGACGGGTGCATTCCCAGCAGACCCATTCCACTGCGCACGGCATTCTGCATTCCTATAAAAAAAAAAAAAAAAAAACAAGAAATGATTTACCCAGAGTACAAGGATAAAAACAAAATGATTCTTGAAAAGTCCCCAACATAGTAGAACTTGTGGTTATATTCCATGACAGAAACTTTATAACAGATGTGTGAGAGACAAAGCAATGTTATTAATGTTATTCACTGAGCACGTTTACATGCACATTCTCAGACAGAAGATGCTTAACGGCCTGTTCACATATCGTGTCTTTTGCGCGCTCAAGTTCGTTATTTCAAATGTAGGCACGCGGTATGTGCGCTCATAATGTCCGACATGTGCGGTCAAGGTGCGACGTGCTCGTGTTTTCCAAGCGTGTCCGCGCCGCATCGAGATAAAAACATCTAAATTTTTTAGAATGCCGCAAGCGCACCATAAGCGCACAATAGGTCACATGACAAGAACCAACTGGAGCGGAACCGCCCTAGCGCTTTCGAAAAAGGAGAATGCGGCGCGCCCAGCGTTTTCTATGCATTTTTAGGCGCTATATGTGAAACCGACCTAAGACAACAACAGATCTGGTTATGTTAAACCGTTTTCTTTAATAGGCATAAGGTTATAACCAGCTTAAGCATAAAGGGTTTTCCAAACTACCCTGTTTTACCTGGTATGTAAAAACCTTATCATGTGTTCTGTCTGTTTTTTGAAGTGCACATGTGTGGAATGTAGGGGTGTAACGATTCACTCGTTTTCTCGATGCATCGATTATAAATCCTGGCGATGCATATGCATCGATCCTGAAACATGTATTTTGAATCGTGAATCGTTTATTTACGTGAATAATCGATTTAAAAGGCTAAGAATCGAATTAATCACGATTTTATAGCGATTCAGTGGTTTAAAATATATAAACACAACCTTAAAGTGTTCCTGGTACAAGCTGCCTCACGCATTGGCCGTCATACGACATCCGCATTTGATTGGTTTCAGGCGCTCACACACCCCTGATTTCGCACGCTGAAGCCCGGTCGGTCAAATGCCTGAAAGATGAGTTTATCTTTCTACCTGTTGAGCTACTCATGTCGTGATCAGCTTGTATTACCGCAAATTAGTTAAAATCTCCCGGAATCTAGAGCGAGCGTGCATACGAGACAGAGGTTGTGCTCCAAACCGCGTATCGCGCGTTCACACACGGCTGCACGCACTTGGCAGAGAGGGAAAGCGAGTGAGAGACCACCTTGCGTGTATGGAGAGTCCATGTAATAAATGAATGAAAGCGTTTTATTTTATAGTGCCCACGCAATGGCATGGCAGCTTTATCAATGGCTTGAGCGGTTTGCCTCAAAACTATTGCTTTCTCGACAGAGAGCTCAGCTGGAGAGCTCAAACATGGATTACATTGTTAACATTATGAAAGCATGAGAGCTATGGGACCGAGCGCGAGCAAAATCCAGTGAAAAGATGATAACGAGTGCACTGAGAGGACGCAAAATGAAACTAATGAAAACGTCTCCATTAATGTGTGCATGTAGTCATTTAATGCAATACTTTAAGAGCCTTTTTCAAAATATTTGCTACTTGCAAATGCTAATTTGTAGGCCATTAATTTTTTTTTTATAATAATATATTCATTAAAATTAAAAACAAACATGAAGTAACATTAACAATGGACAAAATCCCCACTATCTGATCCCCGAAGGGTTTGTAATTCAAACCCAGACAAAGATGGGTGAAGCATTGAAATAATACTATAATGCATATAAAAAATTATGAATCGAATTAATCGAATCGCATCGAATTTGGATGTGAATCGCATCGAATCGAATCGTTCTGAATTTGCACAAATCGTTCATGAATCGAATCGAAAACCTATGAATCGTGAATCGAATCGATTCGCTGTCTACCCAAAGATTCACAGCCCTAGTGGAATGTGATAGGAAAGCATCATTAATGCAGATTTGAGCGCGTGCAGCAACATTTTTAAAAAATTAGGTTTTTTAAAGCTTTATTCAACATAACTCACATAACAAATAAAAGACTTGAGTCAGATACACAAGTGATCTGTGACAACAGTACCAGATTTTTTTTATTTTTAAGTCTAGTAAATGTTTTTTTTTTTTTCTTGAGAAGCTGGTTGTTTCAGTAAGGTGATTTTTGGTAGTTACATAATCTCCACAGTCTCTAAAATACCATTTAAATTCAAAAACTACATGCAGAAGCATCTTAGCAGGTTTGTAATACAGCACACAAGTCATATGGACTGTCACTGTATTGCTGAAAGATTCAACAAGATACTCTTTTTTGTCCTATACAATAAAATAACAGCATACCGTGTACTTGCTGCATATATTCACATTATGTAAAATGTGCTTATAAACCCATTTACCTTGTAGTGTTAGCTCGGCCTCCATAGTTTCTGCAGACTGAGGAGTCTTGTCTGTGCTGCTCTGCTGATGCTGTACTCCCACAGGGTTAAAGACTCCTGCCCCAGGCATTGCTGATGGAATAAAACTCCCAGGAATAGTACCGGTGGGAGGAATCATGCCTCCAAACAGAGAATCCTTGCTGTTCTCTTGAGTGGTTTGCAACGAAGGCTGCACTAGAGCTATAAAGGTGAGAGTGGGGTAAAAGGCCTGTTTAGGAGCTTGGAAATTCAATCTTAAAAGGACAGCACTTTCACAAGAAACATTATACGAAATAAGGATTGCATATTTCAGAGGCTGTTTAACATACATGTCTGAGCCGAAGCAAGACTGGTTCCAACTGCTGACGGTCCCACTCCTGGCGTGGCCATAAAACCTGTGAAAGAGAAATTTACAGATAAATATTTGGTAACACTTTACAATAGAGTTACATTAGGTTATTTTAATACATTAACTATCATTAACAATAAGCAATATTTTTGTTGGTTTTAATTATTCTCTAAAAACATTTGTCCCTTAATATTCAACAATATTACTGATCTGACTCTGTTGTATGAGAACTGAACTTTTTTTTTTGCAGAGCTGCTTTATAGACGAAATGAACTAAATGAATTACTGATGATCTTTACATTGGAACTTAATCAACACTGATTTTCTTTATATCATTGTAAAGCTGCTTTGAAACGATCTGTATTGTATAAAGTGCTATATAAATAAATCTGTGTTGTATAAAGCGCTATATAAATAAAGGTCTCTTGACTCATAAAGATACAACTATTTATTGATAGTTCATGTTAATCTCAAGTCCATTAAATCATATTTAAAGGGGCCCTATTATGGATTTTTGAAAATGACTGTGTAGTGTGTAACAGCTTTAAGTGAGTGAAATCTGGAAGTGCACAGTATATAAAGTTATTGTCTTTCAAAAGTAAGAGTCGACCCTGAGTCAATGAAATTAATTGTTTTTCAAACGAGTCATAAGCCGTTTCATTGTGACGTCAAGACGAAACATTAGTATATTGTTTGTACCGTATTTTCAGTCGGCCAGAAGCTAGTTATTTTACTTTATACAGTTCTAAATATGAATATTTTCCCTTCACAAAGTAAAATAACTAGCTTCCGGCAAACTGAACATATGGATTCGACTTAAGTCTAAAGCACAACTTATACAAGTAATGTGACGTACTAATTGATTTACGCTATGCCATAATGCACTATGCTACTTCCGATGTCATAAGTTGAGCATTAGGTGCAAGTAGACTGTGTATGGCCGTTTGGCCGAAAGCTAGAATTTTACTGTGTGTAACGTGTTAAATATGAATATTTTTCTTTCACAAAGTCATCGTTTTGTTTCAGGAGGCCTTTATTCACCCCCCCAGAGCCATGTGGAGCACTTTTATTATGGATGGATGCACTTTTTTCATGGATGGATGCATTTTTTTCATGCATGGATTTTTTAGAGCTTCAATCTGATTGTTGCAATCTACACTTCCAACCTTGGCAGCATAAGAGTGTTTATTAATAACTCTGATTGTATTCGCCTGAAAAAAGAAAGTCATATACACCTAGGATGGCTTGAGGGTGAGTAAATCATGGGTTCATTTTCATTTTAAAGTGAACTCCTTTAACAAAGGTTAAATGCTTTGGAAGCATTTTTCATTGTTAGTTCATGATAACTAATGCAGTTAACTAATGTTACCAAATAGAAATATTTTTATTAGAAATCTATCATACCGTTAAAAGCTTAATTACTGAATGTTTAGGTTTGAACCATATACCTGGGGGAGGCTGTGAGGTGTTGAACCCTGCTCTCAGAAAGGGAGGAGGAGGACCAAAGCCTGGTGGGGGCACTGACATGGTGACAGGGAAGGATGGAGGCACAAGGCCAACAGCAGAGACGGTCTGTGCCACTGGAATCTAAACCGAACAAAGCCATCCATGGAGAAGTAAACGGTAATGCATTATTAATGCAGCGGTCTCCACATCCCAAGGTGCAAAATGAAAACAAGAACGCAATGGTAGTATCTCTTTTATTACTTTAAGCGGGGTTTGAACCAGCAAACTTCAGTAACCAGATTAAATCTTTAAATGGCCACACCACCCTTAAAATCTAGCAATTTAATCAGATGTAAAGAGTAAGAAATCAAAATGTGTGTTGTTCCATTTGTAAGGGCATTTTCAGGCCTGGATGAGTGCTAAAATCATACCTGCATGGGCATCATAGTGACAGGCTGTGTAAAGGCCTCACTAGGTGTGCTGCTGGTTGTACTGGTTTCAGCTGTAACGGCCTGACTCGGAGTCTCTTTGACTGTCTCTGTATTCCTCTGTGATTCCCATTCTGCAACAGAGAAATAAGGTTAAGTTCTGAGTAGAAGTTACATACATACGAGTTGCATAAATCTACAATTTTCAGCTCATAAACAAGGAAATAATTCTTACCATTGTTGACCGTCTCCTGGTCAATCATGCCTCCCTCTGCAAAGTCATCCAGATCATCCAGTTTGACCTTCTCCCAAGGAATATAAGTGACCCCAAGGTCCACATCCCAGAACTGCTTATACTCCTGTTTCACCCCTTTGTTGAGGGCCCAAGCGATCTGGAACCAATGCAACATGTTTAAGACATATTCCCATAAGAAATTATAGAACATTACAAAAATTATAAGTCAGCGAAGATTCTTCACACGTACTTTAATGACCTTTGAACCAATTTTGTAGGAGCCTGTGCTCAGTTTCTGAAGGGCACGGTATGCATCCTGACGATGGACCATGCAGATATAAGCACAGCCTCTGGGAGGAATCATCTGGGAGAAAATAAATATAAAGTATTAATAATAATAATCTAATCCAAAATAATAATAAAAATAATATTAATAGTAATAATTAATTTTAAAAAAAATCATAAAACAAAACCTGAGGATCTACAAGCTTCCCTAAAATACAATCTTAAAAAAAAGTTCCAAAAGTTTTTTTTCCCCGCCTTTTTGCAGCGATGCCACAAAACAACAACTTCTGGTTCCACAAAGAACCTTTCAATAAACAGTTCTAAAAGAACAATGTTTTTGCTTTTTTTGTGTAACAAATGTTGGTTAAATGGACGTTAAAGGCTGTTATGGAGCCACAGATGCCAAAGCACCTTTATTTTCAAAAGTGTACTTCAAGTTTAGGGTATTTTGAATAACACTTCAGCAAAAAATATTTATAGACCCAAGAAATGCCCCTTGGCTAGATGGCACAACTGCTCTAACTAAAATTTGAACTAATCCAAGATGCTCTCAAGTGCTCATATTAGTTACAGTGCTCAAAGTTACAGAAACTCAACTCACATTGATAGATTCAATCTGGCCAAACTCTTCGAAAAGGTTAGTAAGATCTTGTTGGGTGGCCTTCTTGTCCACTTGGCCAACCCATAGAGTAGTGCTGCAAACTGAAAGAGGAATCAGGAAATGAACATGAGTTACAGATGCGATTTTATGGTAGAAGAAAATTGCAATAAATCTGCAACTCTGTTTAGAGAAGGAATTGACCCTTCGCTAAACCCCGCCCTCCCTAGTTACTGTTGCTACGCCTGTCAAGCTTTCGCGGCTGGCCCATCTATTATAGTGTGGATGCACCCGGTATCAGACATTTCAATATGATAATTAGTAATTTTCGGCGAACAAGTGAAATATCTGAGAGAGCAAGACAAAAGGGACTACAGTATGCATTCGAGGGATATATTCTAGGGCTGAACGATTTTGGAAAATAATCTAATTGCGATTTTTTTAACCAATATTGCGATTTAATATGCGATTTAAAAAAAAAAAGTTATTTACCTTCTGTATTAGTCGACAAAGACAAGCAATAAATCATTGTACAGTAGGGATGGGAATCTTTAGATAGCTCATGATCCGATCTACTTTTTTTCTGTTAAAATATGTATTTAATTACATGTGTAAAAACACATACTTTAAAAAAACATTTAATTAAACCAATTACATGTTAAGAATTTTAAATAGGCTATATAAAATAATATAGCTTCAAAATATAAAAGCTAGTAAATAAAGAGAAAAAAAAAACATTACAAGCAATAAAGAAAGAGTGGTCTCAGGATTTAAAAGTAGGCTGTCTGAACGTTTTTCATTCAAGAGCTGGAGTGATTTCCCCTCAGTTTAAATACGATATGCTGCATTCACACTAATGCATATATCTCTTTTCAAATTGTAAATGTGGTTTGTCCTGTTGGTTTAAGATATAACTGACCGTGTTTACATTAATTTCGCGTCATAAAAGCATTTTGACATGCAAGTACATTTACCAACGAGTCACTCACAGCCGCATGCACGAGCGCTCTTCACAAAGCACGGGTTAGTATTTTAAAATGAAAGCAGCCTTCTCAGTGATTTTCATGGTTTTAATATATAAGCCAACTGCATTCCAAAAGACATAAATAATGCCTCTGTGAAGCATTTGTAAAGAAAATACCCGCGGGAGAGAACGCGCACTGCAAGTGTAACGTTATAACATCAAGCAAAGCGGCAAAACCTGTTCAATGAAGCCCGCGAATGTCCTTGTAATTCGGTTCAGTCCCGAACTTTATGAAATAACGTTAGCTACTATGTTTTGTAAGGTTCGAGCGGTGTCGTGTGTGTGAGTGAGGAAGAGAGAGAGCGAGAAAATAGAAGCAAGCAGATTCAGAACCCGGTTCGTTTCTAAAGCACGCGCAGCGTCATCACGCATCTGTGTTTAAAAACTATAAGCTCATACTCGATTCTGAAATTCTCTGAATCGATCCAGGATTGTTGAGGAGAGAATAAACAACACAATATCACATACATTAAAAATAAACTGTTCTTTTCTGAACGCCTGACCGCGTACCGTGGCAAGTTGATGCTTTATCTTGCAGACTGCTTTTCTCTCGCGTGTCACGTGACCAGTGTAATCGCAGCTCTTGCGATTACGAAATTGCGTTTCATCATATCGCGATTTTATCGCAAATGCAATTAATCGTTCAGCCCTAATATATTCACGACATTATATGCAACCGATTAGGGAATAATTTCTTAAAAATTGAAGTTAAAGCCTAACGTTATAGTCCCAGCGCAAGCAGCAGCGCCTCATACGCTGACCGTTCAAATGGAAAACACAAATTGAGGAACAGCTATGTTCATACACAGCAGGGTATGTGAAAAATAATCTTAATAATTATAAATCAAACAGCTTATCAATAAATCTTCTGGAATAACACTAATACCAGGAGAGCCGCGATCGGATTGGGTTAAGTTAAGGGGTAACGTTAGTAGGACGTCGATTAACAAAATGCTGAAATATATTTTAAAGTATGACAGTGAGCATTTGTCTTGTCTCTTTAATCGTCTTATTTTACGTTATATCATTATGACCAAAGAACCGTCAATATTTCCAAGCAATAGGTGTTTTTGTTAAGCATGTCGACATTTACCAGTAACGTTAGTTGTGAATGGGTTTCGCACATAGATGCTAGATCACGCCAATCATTTCTCCCCTTGGCTTTTAGATTTTCTGGAAGGAGAACAATTCCTCTCCCCCGTCCAAACTTTTAGTATACCGGTATCAGATTTGCACTATCCATACGCACAATGCTTCAGCATGTTTCCCTCGTTCGAAAGCTTGCCAGACCTCCCGCGCATAGTTACGGTTGCTACGACATGATTGGCCAGTGGCGGTTTTCGGGCGTGGCTTAGCGAAGGGTCAATTGAGTGTTCTAGCAGGTAAATGGCTATATAACATTTGTGGATTAATAAATGCACTTTCAGGTCAGTGATGTATTGGCACTAAAATTTTAAAAGTAACAGTTCTGTTAACTGGCCTGACAGAAAAACTTATACCATTTAAATCTTCAAAATTTGTGGGTGAACAATCTCTTGAGGCTTTCTCTCACAGACCAAAACAGTAGCCAGTAAACACAGAGGTTTATGATTTTCCTATGATTTTTTTATACAAAGCATCCATACTTACATATTTGTGTTATGGACGAGACACTTACAAAAATAGTTAACCAAAAATGAATTCTGTCATCATTTACTCACCCTCAAGTTGTTCCAAACCTGTACATATTTCTTTGTTTTGCAAAACACAAAAGATGATATGTTTAAGAATATGGGTAAACAAACAATTTAATCAAAATAGATTTCCAAAAGTATGGAAAAGAATTACTACAGAAGTAAATGGGGCCCCATCAACTGTTTGGGTACAGACATTATCAAAATATCTTCTTTTGTGTTCAGCATAAGAATGAAATTCAAACAGGTTTGGAACAACTTAAGGTTGAGTAAATGACAATTTTCAAGTTAATGCTTACCATCAACAAGTTAGTTGGGACAGAAAGTTTCAACTTATTTACATGAAACTTGACAGACTAAACCTCTAAAAAACAACCCTAATAAATTCACAAAAAGCACAAGGTGGACCTTTGTAAACTTACCACTGAGAACCCTTGAGCGGATAGGAGGAAGCCCTTTTTTCTGCCGTTCCTTTTCTCTTTCCCGCGCTCGTCGCTCACTAGAATATGAACGGGAGGACTTCCTCTTTCTGTCCCTCGACCGAGACCGTGATCGCTTTCTGTGTTTGCGCTTCCGAGACCCTGAACGAGATCTTGACCTCCTTCTCTTAGGTGACCTGGGAATAAAGAGGTTTTCACGAGAGAGCTCTTTACCTGTGACTGAAAAATGGAAATGAGGCAAGAGCTATTTAACAACAATGCAACACCAACCTGGACCGAGATCTTGAGCGTGTTCTTGAACGCGTGCTGCTGGTTTTCTTCTCCTCAGCCTCAAAGAGTTCCTCATCTATAGTATCCTGTCCCTCATCAAGATCCATGTCCTGCAAAATACACATATGAAAATGGTGTACCAACTATCTGTTTGTTTGTCTTGCTTACTGATTAATTAATGATGAAAGAGAGGTGACATCCAACAGAAGAGGCTATTTCTAAGAGAGAGACATCACCTTTAAACTACTGTCAATACATGACTAACATTGACTTTTTCTCCCAACTATGGTTTGATATCTGATCTTGCCTGTTGTTGGTTATCAATGGAGTCATCCATTTTAGCTTCTTGTTCTGGGAGCTGTGATGGGGCGCTGCTTTGGCCAGAAGGGGCAGAACTTTCGGGACCAAAGATGGCATCCTGAGCCTCCATGGACATGGACTGTCAGAAGTAAAGTGCATTAATAAGTATCAAGGTAAGAGAATGAGTTCAGTGTTTCCCACACAGACTAATTTGTTGCTATGCGCCACAGAATCAACACTGGCCGTCAAATATTGTTTCATTATTAATTTATTTTTAACGCTAAACATGCAGCATATTCATTCAGCTGCATTTCCTTTTCCTGCTCTCCCTCCGTCTCTCAGTCACTCACGCACACACACAGCCCCTCCTCTCTGTGCACACCACATCTGTCTGAAACTTTTTAAAGTTTCGACCTTCCCTCTGTTCAAGCCATTTCGGACATTATTCATAAATCTAAACCCTGCACGTCAGCTCGATCCCCTTCCCTCCACCCTGGTTAAATCCTGCTGCTCTTCACTTGCCCCTCTCAACACGGAGATTATCCACTCCCCTCCCTAAGCTCCGGTTCAGTCCCTTCACTCAAAATTGCCTAGGTCACACCCAACCTGAAAAAAAAAATTGGTCTGGACCCAGCTAATTTTAGCAATGACTGTCCCATATCTAACTTAGCCTTCATATCCAAAAGTCTGGAAAAAAACAGTCGCTTCTCAACTTCATAATCACCTCATGTCGAATAGCATCTACGAGCAGTTTCAATCGGGCTTCCTTCCCCTTCATAGCACTGAAACCGCACTTATTAAAATTTAAGATGACCTTTTCATGGCTTCTGATTCTGGGTTGCTTTCAATTCTCATTCTTCTGGACCTCACAGCAGCTTTTGATACCATTTCTCATCCCACCCTCCTCAGTCGATTATCACCTATTGGTAGGGTTGGGAATCGTGAGAAATTTTCCGGTTCCGCCAAATGATTCCGGTTTCGGTTCCGGTTCCCATTCATTAAAAAATATTAGTAATAGGGATGCACCGATACCACTTTTTTGGAAAACGAGTACGAGTACTTGCATTTCAGTACTCGCCGATACCGATACCGAGTACTTAATAAAAAAACAAAAAAAAACATGATTTAAATATTTTTATATATGGGTTTTTAGGTCCTTGATTAAATTACTTGGGTAACACTTTATTTCGATAGTCCACTTTACTAACTATAAGTAACTTTTCAATTACATGTCAACTAACTGTCATTAGAGTATTAGTAGACTAGAGTATTAGTACGATCAGCTTAATATCTGATAACACTTTATTTATTTGGTCCCCCAACAGACATTCAACTGACTATAAGTAACTTGGCGACTACAAGTAAACTTATTCTCCTAATCCAAAGCCATTCACTTTGAAATTGTTCCACACCAGTGATGCACGGGTTGATCCAAAATGAGCGGGTGCCTGCAGTTACGGGTCATCCAAAAATATTTTTAATGATATTCGGGTCGCGGTCGGTCAGGTCGTTTGGAAAAAAATGCCAATTAAACCTTTGTATTTATATAGTACTAGATAGAATTTTCTATGAAATATATAGGCCGAATTTATTTATTGGCTGAATAACTGGCACGAAGATGACACACAAGCTCAGTCTAAACAGTTCTCAGTTCTGTACTGGTGTGATCCGAGAACCGCTGTACCTCTGCGTTCGTTACTACGCGGATGCGCAGTATCAGCAGTATCAACAACATGTCTCAGTTCAGTGAACTGTTAGAGTTACTGGAGTAAAATATAATTCGGGATATTGGTTTATTTCAACTCGGAGGGACTGTCAGGCATGTCTGAAAGTGAGTAACTGTAGTAACTTGTGGATCAGCACTGACGCAAGACGTGGACTGATGCGAATGATTCAGTTCGATTTAGCGTACTGGTTCGACCGGTTCATTAAAAAGAACCGATTCGTTCACGAACCGGCCATGTCTATGATCACTAGTCTGCAGAGAGATGGAGGCGGCAAGAGAAAAGGTGAAGACTGGGGAGTGGAAGCTCCGCAAATACACAAATAGAAAGAGTAAGTGTGGGAGACATTTACCGAAATAATGAAAGATGATGACCAAAGTGCTGGCTTTGTTATATGTAGGCTACGTCTTCTTGCGATGCTGTGTTGTTACACGTTTATGGCCCAATGACGCTACGATGAGCATGTACTACTTTTAAAAAATACGGTCAGGAAGAGGGTCGGGTACAATATTTTCTTACTTTTTTTGCGGTCCGAGTAGCGGGCGGGTAGTTGAAAACGTTGGTAGTGTGCGGGTTGTTTATACATTGACCCGCGCATCACTGTTCCACACGGCTGACATGTCTCCCCATCTCCCCGCTCTGAGCTGCAGCCGGAGCCTGGGGGTGGGCACTCGGCGCCTGTGATTAACCCATTTCTCAGAACATGGTATCGGTCCCCGGTATCGGGGGACTTTTAACGAGTACGAGTACTTTAGAAAATGTGGTATCGAGGCCGATACCAGATACCGGTATCGGTGCATCCCTAATTAGTAAGAGAAAAAAACACAATCCTTTTTGTGTTTATTTCTTATAGTACTTAACAAATTAGTTAAACAGACTGGTAATGTAAACAAATTCAACATATTATTAAGCAATTTTTGCACAAAAAAATTTCTGAAGGAAAAAAAAAAAGTCTGCATTCTCTAGAATAATTTAGGACCTCTCCTTGCTTATTGTATCTCCATCAGTGAAGAATGCCCTCTCAGAAGGGGTATAACATGCTTGAACACATATCTAAGATATGTATAGACCTTATGCACCAGAAAAACGTGGGCGCCGTCATCTTTAGAATATTGTCTTTGAACTTCCGGTTCTGTATATTTCTATGGCATCGCTGTCGAGGAGTAATTAGCTGGTGAAGTGGATTTACTTATTGTAGAGTTAACAAAAGTTATCATGAGCATTGTAATGTTTATCATAAGCATTGTAAAGCAGATGTCTTAACAAATGTCGAACGGGAATTTTTTTACGAGCAGTTCATTCATACCTATGCAAGATCGCTGTGGAAATACAGACCGGAAGTCAAAAGACAACGAGCGCAACACTGAAAAGGGGCGGGGCTACATAAGGTCTATAGAACAGATTATTTTTAAATGGTTTGAATGATTGATTCATAAAGACTTTACTTATTTCATTACTAGATAAATCGGCGCTCTAGCAGTTAATAAACAGAACTGCATGCGTCTTGCGGAAGAACATTGTTGCCGGAGCTACTTTTCTCTGTTTGTCCATGACGAATCACGCAGACATTGGGCTACTCCGTAGCGGCTGCGATCCGCCGGCTAGTCTGAACAAGAAGTCCGAGTATTAACGCTTATTACAGGCTTAACGTAGTGATTCAAGATGAGACAAAAACACGGTTTAAAAAAAGGCATTCATGATGCACTCGCTCATTGTATACATGTCGTAAATTCTGAACACAAAAAAGTTAAGGACTGCATCTGTTTTGATTACTACAGTCAATATTTACTCAAACTATAAACTTTTATCTCAGTACTTCTGTAACGTTAATCATTTGAATATTAACACGTAAATCACACGTAAAAAAATCTTTTAAAGATAAATCATGCAGCTCTACTCTCTCTCTCACGCGCTCGCGCTGTCTGCGCCTTGAGGTGAGATGCTAAAGGATAATCTACTCCAAGCACGTCGCCCACATATCGCACCAGAACCGTTTTCGGAACCAAAACTTAGGAATTTTGCACTGTTCTGGTATTTTTTCAAAAACACTACCGATTCTGAATGAGAACCGGTTCTCGGTTTCCAACCCTATCTATTTCACCCACACTCCCATAGCCTGGTTTATTTGATACATTTCTGAGCGCACACAGTTCATACAACTAAAAATCCAGAAATCAGTTACCTTCCCCACCTCCACTGGAGTGCCCCAAGGCTCTGTATTGGGGCCTCTTCTTTTTATCATATACAGCCTCCCTCTTGGTCACATCCTCCGTAAACATAACATTAAATTTCATTGCTACGTGGATGACACCCAGCTCTACCTCTCTACTAAACCATCTTCTTTACTCCCACCAACCTAATAAACTTTCCATTACCATTGATAAGTCAACTGTCCTTCCCTCCCCTCAGGTTAAGAGTCTGGGTGTCGTCCTTGACAGCACATTATCTTTCCACTCTTTAATAGCATCACCCGGTCAGCCTATTTCCACCTGCGTAACATTTCCCGCCTCCGTCCATCTCTTACTCCCAAAACCACCGCCATCCTGGTTCACAGCCTCATCACATCTCGGTTAAATTACTGCAACTCACTCCTGTTTGGCCTCCCTAATAAGACGCTCCAGAAGCTGCAGCTCCTACAGAGCTGCACGCCTGATTACTCAGACCCCCATTTTTCATCATATCACTCCCATCTAGCAACAACTTCACTGGCTTCCTGTCAAACAGAGGATCATATTTAAAATACTTCTCATTACCTTCAAAGCAGTTCATAACATGGCTCGTCCACATATCTCAGATCTTCTCCATTTAAACATCCCTACTCGTTCACTCTGATCCTCTCACACCTGCCAGCTTTCTGTTCCCCCTGCTCGTCTTGTCACAATGGGGAGCAGGGCGTTTAGTCGCTTTGGAATCTTTGGAATTCCCTCCCTCCAGATCTTCGCACCATGGACTCATTTAATCTTTTCAAATCCAAACTCAAAACTCTGTTTTTTAGACATTCATATTCCGTCTGACCCATATCACCTCAATGTTGTCTTGCCAATTTTATTGTTTTTTTTACATTATTACAAAACACAAACAAGAAACAAAAAAAACAAACAAAAAAAAAACAGCCCTCTCTCCACAGGCAAGGTATTGAATATTTATAAAAATAAAAATAAGCAATCCTTCAGTATACACTTTTTTTTTCAGCTAGGGCTGCTGGGATTATTTGTGAGAGGTGAATTAACCGATAATTTTATGTTTTGTCCGACTAATGCATTTAATTGCTGCCAGGCGTTAAATGTAGCAGAAATTATTGCGTTTTGTGTGATTGTTTTTAGTTTCTTTTTAGATTCCAAAAATGGTATGATAGTTAATGGATTATCCTGTAATTCAAATTGTTCGATTGACATCCATTTTACTTCATCTGCTCTGCAGTGAAACCACATACACAAAGCACGAAGTTGTGCAGCCAAATAATACAATTTAAAATTTGGGAGATTCAAGCCACCTTTGGAATAAGGTGCCTGTAAAGCAAGAAGTTTGACTCTCTGTGTGTTGTTGTGCCACAGGAAGGAAGTAAGTGATTTATCTAATTCCTTGAAAAATGACATAGGGACCTTCAGTGGTATACACTGGAATAGATAAATAAATTTGGGTAGTAGATTCATTTTTATTGTATTAATCCTGCCAATCAGGGATAAGGGGAGGTCCATCCATCTTAGTACCTCTTTTTTAGATTTATTAAGCAATGAGTAGTAATTTTCTTCATAGATTTTGTCACAAGTGCTACAGATATTGATTCCTAAGTATTTGAAGCCCTCAGAGCACCATTTAAATTGAACTGGAAGTTGACTTATGTGATGGTTTGTCATTTTGATTGGGAAAGCTTCACTTTTTGAGTAATTAATTTTGTATCCCGATACAGCACTGTATTTGTTAAGATTAGTCAATAACGAGGGAAATGATGTAATAGGTTGAGAAATAAATACTAATAAGTCGTCTGCATAGAGTGCAAGCTTATGCTCTTCCATTCCAATTTTTATGCCGGTGATGGATATGTCTGATCGCAGGGCAATAGCCAGTGGTAATAAAATAATGACATGTTTTAACTTGAGGCAGTAGTGTTTGTGAAGTCAAAAACAGGTCAATTCTAGAATATGTATTGTGAACATTAGAGTAGAAAGAGAATTCCTTTTTTACCAGGGTTTTTCAATCTCTACACATCTATTAGTCTAAGATCATTCATACTTTGTCAAAATCCGCAATAGCATTACATCAAAGTAGTGTTCTCGGGGGCTGAGCGATCTAATGACAGGTTTAACACAAGGTTGAAATCTCCTCCCAAAATACATTGACCCTCTGCAGATGCCAGATTCATGGTTAATTTATTAAAGAAATTGGGGTCCTCTATATTAGGGCTATATATTGATGCCAGTGTCAATCTGGTCCTGTTAATTACACAATCAACTAATATAAATCTACCTGAGGTATCCTTTTGCACTGTGTTTAACTGAAATCTAAGGTTTTTGTTTATAAGCAACGCTACATCTCTAGTACTTGATGAAAACGAGGTAAACTGAGTAAACTGAGTCCCGCAGATGACTACTTCTTCTATTATGATATACTTAAGCTCTATCTCAAAAAAAAAAAAAAAAAAAAAAAATATATATATATATATATATATATATATATATATTTCGTGTGGTCTAGAACATATTCTTCCTTCTGAACAAGACCTGTACTATAAGACGGTAACATCATGTAAACACGTATTGTCGAGGTTCCCCCTTTCATCCAGTAGTAGGGGTACGCGCCAGTTCCAAAGTGCGAACATATACCTTAGCCTCACCCGGGGTAGAGAAGCGCCGGTATCCTCAATCGATGTTCACCCTCAAGATGTCTGGGTATAACAACGCGTACTCCACTTTTAACTCCCGGAGCTGAGCTTTAACGCCGTCATAAGCTTTTCGTTTACGGACAATCTCCGCTGAGTAGTCGTTAAAGAAGAGGATCCTCAGTTGACGCAGGGTCTCGTTCTGGTGATGTCTACGTGCAGCTTCCATTACCTGGACTTTATCAGAGTAATAGTGGAATTTGACTATGAAGGGACATGGTCTCTGTCCGGTTGGCGGCATTGGGCCCAGTGTGCGATGAGCACGGTCCAGGATGATCCTGCCGTCTGTGGTGTCAAGATGAAGATATTCGGGGATCCACCTCTCGAGGTATTTCACTGCGTTTGTTCCCTCTTCATGCTCTGTTATTCCCAGTATTCTGACGTTACATCTCCGGGAGTGATTCTCCAGCTGGTCGGAGCGCTCTTTCAGTAGTTTAATTTGTTTTTCCAAAGTTAGGATTTTGGCTTCGGATGCAGCTGCAGTCTGGTCAATAGCTTCTATTTGCTTATCTGCGGTATCCATTCTCGCAGTCAGGGCCTGTATTTCAGTGCCTCGGTCTGCAACGGCTTCCAGCACAGAGGCCAATCTTATTTCAATAATTTGCGTTACGTCAGCTATTTTTTTATCCATCATTATTCATTTATTACATTTCAAGAGACTCCGGCAAATTTGCTGTCTATGACCGCTGTGAGAGTGTGTATGATGGTATTGGCATCAGACGTCACTGTCGAGGGAACAGAGCTAATATTAGCATCTTCGCCGCTGATTTCTCGACTGGCGTGAATTTCACCGCTTCCATCGTTCTTCTTTCCCCTCGGTTTAGGCATGTTGGCTGTAGCTTTCTTGAAGTAATCATCAATGTTCATATCAGGCACTCTTTAGTCTTTTAAGACCACACGAAAAACTAAATTAATTGTAAAAGTCTCAGAGCTCTTGAACGTGCTGCCTAAGCGGACGCCATCTTAGCGGAAAGTTGTTGTTTACTGTTTTAATGTTGTTGTTTTTAATCTGCTTTGTACAGTGTCCTTGGGTGTCCTGATAAGGCGCTTTAAATAAAATGTATTATTATTAACAGCGCGCGAGAGACTGATTGTGTCTGCGGACATGCGACAGTGTGTGAGAGAGACCGAGTGTGTCCGAGCATTAGTAAATTGGTACATAGTAATATATACAAGAGGCATGGAAGTTCGATTATAACTTATTCAATAAACCAAGCTCCAGTGTTCCTTGTTTTAAGAACTATTATGAAGGAATTATTTTGTTATAATTTTGTTATGGTTTTGCACAAATCTGTAATGGAAACACACACAGTAAAAACAAATTATGTAAAGAAAGAACCATGATTTTAAGTACCTTCTGTTGATGCTGCTGGTGCTCCATTAGCTGTTTCTGAAACTGCTCAAGGTTTTGCTGCTGAAGATGCTCGGCCAGCTGATGAAATATCGAGTTATTGATGGAATCTGACACCACAGGTCTGAGAGAGACAGTAAGAACATGACTTAAAAAAAAAAAAAAAGACAGGGAACAACTTTTTTTTGGAAATGCCATACAAAAAAAACAAAACAAAAAAAACAACAACATACAACTGAGATGACGTAGCATCTTTCTTAGTATCCTCGCTGCGTTCTGACTCATTCCCGAAATCGAATTGGCCCAACAGCTTCTAAAACACCACAGAATGGCCAATAAGAAAAGAGAGTTCAACTTCACAATGGATAGTGTAATACAAGGATTAAACCCGTTCAGCCAGTAGTGCTCCTAAAAGCCCCTCACCTTGTTAAAGGAGGAAACTCTCTGCTCCAGTGGGTTGAGTGTGTTGGCTGCTGCGGCTGCGGTGAGCTGTGCGGTGAGGGCCTGGAGCTGAACTACCAAACCTGCATCCAGCGCCTGTAGCAGAGAGGGCTGAGGCTTCTGCTGCTGCATCTGCAGGCTCTGGACCAGCTGCTGCAACTACAAACACACGTACACACACACACACATCTGTCAGAAATACAGCTGTGCAGAGAACACAGTGTTGTCAATGGATGAGAAATCTGACCTGCTGGCCCTGAGGACTCTGCAAGATCTGGGCAACCGCTGCCACTGTGTCTGTGTTGGAGATCTGAGACGCCCAGTCGGGGAGACTATGTTGCACTATGTTGGCTGGAGTGGCTGGAGTTGCAGGAGTTCCTTTACAAAGTAGAAGAAAATATACAGATTTAAGAATGCTTTCAAATTTTTAGGAATACTTAAATGTTTTGGTGAGGTAGACATGGTGAACATGGAACGACATGACAGAAACGAGAGAAAATGGATGGAACAGACTTTTAAACCAGTCGTCATGATCAATTGTCGCCTCAAGGTGTCAGCTTAAACTAGATACTAACAATTGGCCTATGGCTAAGCCACGCCCCCTCCACTCACTCAGACACACAGTCAACATTTGGGGACAGGCGCTATGGCAGCTGTCACAGTAGGAGACATTTCACAGGAGGCAATAGGTGATTTTTGGAGACAGAAATATTATATATCATCTCAAAGTCACCTAAAGGGCCTTAACTATACATTGGAGGGTTATATTAATAATTTTATTGTTGAGAAGGTCGATGAAAAGCTTCAGCTCCAGGCAAAAAGGTACAGCTAACAGTGTAAACGTGATAACCCCCATATCGTTGCCATCACCGTTTAGTGCTACAGTATTTACATGAATCATTCAGCACAACATTGTTAACATTTGTTATCTCGGTTATTTACAGAAACTTTATTGAAGCTAAGTGACATGATTTACAACGCAGCTAGAAGCTAACGTTAACGTTTTCTAATGTTAGTCAAACCTAACGTTACGTTAGAGATTTTAAAGATAACGTTCAAATACGTTGTTGACTTAACTTAGAACAGATGTAGACATCCTTGTTTAATTTATCCACGTTTAGTTGGTGTTGTGATCTACCGCATAATTAATTACCGCATTAATCCAGAGCAGACACTTATCTTGGTTGAGATGTGGCTTGGGAAAGGGTAAAAAAAAACACACCGTCCCCCAGCCTCTGAGGAACCTAGTGTTGGAGTTGCATGTACCCCATGCACATCGTTTGACCATTTTTAACTTAAAATGACAAGAAAAAAAAACTAATGAAAACTGACTAACTGCAATGCATTTCAATGGACGTGGAAGGAGAGAATGTCTGAGTGTATTGGGTTAGCTCTGCACTGTGATTGGCTGATCGCGTTTGAGGGCTTGATCGCGTTTGAGGCTTATTGGCTGATGGCGTTTGAAGGCTTAGCCATAGGTCAATTCAATCAGAATTTTGAGTGGTAGGGCAACCTTGTGTGATTGACATACTGAAAAAGGAGTTCTGAGATCGAACGAGTTCTGAACGAATACGCTTAGCCTCGAAAAACACTCTGAAGCGTTATTTGAGATAGTGTAGGTTTAGTGTGCATCAAGGGCACTGAGATTTGGTGTTTAAGAACTAGGACAGTCTTCCTGTTGCGTGAACGCGCTCTCAAGTGACCAAGACCACTTGAGTCTGGGTATTTGGACAGTCCCATTCTGCTGTTGTTTTGTATTACTAGTAATTAGTTTCTTTGTTCTTATTTTATCACATACTGTTTACTCCAGTCACCTTGAGTTTTTGATGATATTTAAAGCTTATTTAAAGCAAAAATAGCTATAATGTGATCTATATTAATATTATCGTGAAATAAAAGTACTCGTATCATAATATAATATGTGATATAATATATAATAATTTTTACAACCATTCTTTGCAACCAGGGTGGGTAAATGAGTGGGGAGCTATTATAAGTACTAGGGATGCACCGAAATGAAAATTCTTGGCCGAAACCGAAAACCGAAAAAGAGGAAACCAAGGCCGAAAACCGAAACACTGAAAGAAATTATGCCAATTATTAGTATTATTGCATTTATGGCTATAACTGTGTACAAACTTTATTAAAATCAAGGCATTGCAATAGCATAAATTCATATAAAATTTTCAAAGAATAAATCAATTACAAATTATGCAAATATTTATTTAGCACAATGCACAGTATAAAATAAAATTCAAACTAAAATGTTTAACTTGACCCCACTCATGTGTACATTAAATAATAGGCTAATAATAGGCTAATCTACTTGCCTGCAGAAAGGTTTTAAAATTAAATGTTCTCTCATAAAAACAAAGCCAAGCACGAATTTCTCATCACACCAGCACCCAGTTTGTACGTCTAAATTAATTGCTTACATTTTAAAAAATTAGCATACAATAGCATAAAAAGTCTTTTTAATGAAAGGTTCATGTTTAATACAAATGTACACGAAACTTAATGAAATATGTTTAGTGAAATTAGAAAATATTTAAGAGAGCATTAATTTAGTTGTATACATACATGTTCACATATATTTTTTGTATCTACATATTAAGTAATAATCTCATGGTTTACTGGGTTTTACATGATTATTTTTGTATTGGTGGTGGAATAATAAAAAATAAACATTGTCATGCGTTTATCTTTCTTCTTCTCACCAATTCCTAATGGTTAGAGGACAGTTACTTGGGTCGTCCACTGTCGTTTCAAGGAATAGCACAACGGCGAGTGCGTCAAGTATAAATGCCTCAACCGTTTGGAGCTGTGCGCGCGCTGTCTGTGGAGACTTGCGCTGTCTGTGGAGACTCGTGCTGTCTGTGGAGACTCGCGCTGCGGAGGCAGGCGAAATTATAAACAAAGGCTTCAGTCTCCTTGCGCAGACATGTTGCTTCAGACAAGCATGTGCAGGTCGCGATTTGTGTCATCTGTTTGCGTCATCACATTTCGGCCGTATTGTTTCGGTGATAAAAGTCTTTCGGCCGAAAATTTTCTGTGGCCGAATATTCGCTGCATCCCTAATAAGTACACTAAAGAGTCCCTGCATATTTGGACTCTAGTCTGTGCAAATGATTTCTCTGAATGTAAAACCTGTTGTCACAACAGTGCATTGTTCCACAGAGAAGAGGATGCATTCCTGTGTAGTATGCAGTGTATAACTTACCGGGAGTAGTGCTGTTGACGGGTACAGCACTGCTGGCAGAGACGGGCGTAACACTGGGGGGCGGGAGTCCTGCTGCCATGTCCAGGAGAGGCTGGATGATGTCACTCTTAAAGACACTGTTTTTCTGCCATAGATTGAGCACACGAACAATCTTGCTCTGCAATGCAAACATTGAAACTGGGAAATAAGCAAAAGGGAAAATAGTCTAGACAAGAGCTTTACCATTTGATTACAGTGATGCGACAAAAACACACCTTGTCATCTGTCGGGCAGCGGTAGAGGCTTTGGAACGTGCTAATGATGTTTTTACTAAAGCGTGGAGCGAAAACATCTTTCTCTTGACCAAACTGGTGACGGGACTGCCGTACAATGGAGTCGATGACATACAGACCAGGAACTTTGTACTCTGGCTTGCACTACACACACAAAAGTGAAAGAAGTAATAAATAATGAAAGAGGGTGCAAAGGGTCCGGGCTCAAAATACTCGCATTATATAATTTTTACAGCCAGTGAATTACAACCATTATCTTTATACACAGCAAGGTAAACCACACCAAGCTCTGGGTTTGTGAATGAACTGTGTGCATTGTGCTTGTGAACTGGATGCGCAAAAGGCTTTTTCATGTAAGGCTGACATATACATGGATTTATATATATCTTGTTCAATGATAGAAGTCTTTGGTGCTCTTTTGTTGGCAAGTTATCGATTTTGTTAGATACCTCTAGTAAGATCTAAAGATATTCTGGATTCAAAACACATTTCACCAAATAGTGACAAGTTTTCTGCACAAATAATACTTAAAAGTTGCACAAAGAAAATTTTCATGTAGAACATTTTATTTTATATTTTCATAAATATTTAAGGGTGTATTCACACCTGCCTTGTTTGGTTCGATTGAATCGAACTCTAGTTCGTTTGCCCCCTTGGTGCCGACCTTTTGGGCAGGTGTGAATACAGCAATCGAACTCGGGTGCGGACCAAACAACCGAACCGAGACCCAGCTGAAGAGGTGGTTTCGGTACGGTTCCAAACGAACTCGGTGTGAACATAAACCGACCCAATTGCAAGAAAGCACTGCATCGAAAGATAATATTCCGGCGCGCTGTCTGGCCACACAATACTGCTGCGCGTCTTTCTGCGCGTCGTGTGTGCATCATTGGAATGAATGAATGAATGAGTGCGTGCAGGACATTCACATACAGAGTGTTCTCTTTAGTCTAATCGCGCAGAGATGCAAAAAAAAAAATCATTTGCAGTTCTTAAAGCATTTGCAGTTCACCACCTTTTGGTGGTGGTTGACGAGATTCCCCCTTCTATGTAAAGCGAGTGCCGAGAAACGTTCTATATAAATGTGGTTATTAATATTATTATTATTATTATTATTGATGTAACGATAGTTACAATACAAGGATGATGATGCGTTAATTTACGTTAAACTGGACAAACTGAATCGCAAGCGTTAACATTGACAGCACTTGTTAACACAATAAGAATCTCATTATTTGAATGAGTGAACATAGCGCCTCTCTCCATGAATGAAAACTTTATACCTTATCCAACTTCTGTGCAGTGCCACTTGTAACGCAAAGTTGAGATGTTGCCCAGAGATAAAAACAAAACAAAAAAAACAGTAGATGGTCGAATGAAAAGATGCACGAGAGATGTCATATTTCCCCGCGTAATAGAACCACTTAAACGTTACACTCGTCGTCTTCTCAAAATCCGAATTACAACATCGTATAGATGACATTGCATCAGATACTCATTAGTTTATTCATATTGCGTTTGTACAGACTTAACACAAAATTAGTAAAAGAACAAATATTGCAGTACGAAATATAGGGAAATATCTCCATGCTGAGCCTTTTTTGCACTTCCTGATTTCCCTTGAGAATCCTTGTCCAATGAATGGACGAATTTAGCACACGTGTGGTTTTGTTTACAAATTTTGGTTCACTTGCAAAAAGAGCAGTGTGAAAGCAAACCGTACAAAAAAAAAAATATTAACAATAATTTATTTGGTCCGGACCAAAGCAAGTGAACTATCGGACTTTCCTGGTGTGAATACACCCTTAGACACACTTGAGCTCCCTCTAAGCATTTTACAGCATTTACCTATGTAGCAACTATTCATGTATATTAATTTATTTTACATTTCAAGGCAAAAAGAACTGACCTTTTGAACGAATTTCTCCACACTTTGGACCACATGCTTGTAGAACTGAAAGAGATCACAAAAGAGAAACTTAACCTTTAATGTGAAGATTAAGACATTTACATTAATTGCATGAATTGAAGATGGACATTCAATTTATACACATTCACATCACTTCCCATAAACAATTAAATGAAGAACTAGAGCTGCACATGCGAGAAATGACATTAAAGGAACACTCCGACTTTTTGGGACTTTAGCCTATTCACCTTATCCCCCAGAGTTAGATAAGTCCATACATACCTTTTTCATCTCCGTGCGTGCTATAAGTCTGTTTGACGCACCCACCGCTAGCCTAGCTTAGCACAAAGACTGAATGTGAATGGTTGCAGCTTTCATACTAATCCAAATGAGTGACAAAATAACGCAAACGTTTTCCTATTTACATGTTGTGATTTGTATAGTCACAAATGTGTACAAATAACAAAGTCAAATGAGACACAGACATCTTTAACCGTATAAAACCTGGGAACTATTCTCTGAAGGCGAAGCACTGCTACTTTGACGAAGTGATAACCGCATCACCTGAGACACGCCGTGGAGAGTTCGCTCAGAGTTTGGGTACAGAGTCAGCAATTTATAAATAGTAAAAGCGTAGTTTACAGTCATGGGTTTTCGCTCTATTGTAAATAGCTGCGACAATAAAGAGGGGAGGTAATACCATGTTTCACAGAATTCCAAACGCTGACTGGATGAAGAAATGGCTAACTTACTTACTCTGGATATTGATCCAAACACACCTAAATAGATTATCAAGGGACATTATGTTTGCTCGGTACATTTCAATGAGGACGACTATTTTGAAAAAATAGAATTTGCCACACGGACCATAATGTGCTGAAGGATACGGCCATCCCATCTATAGCACAGACAGGACAAGTGGATCACCTGCGGCTGAGGTAAGTGTTGCGTTATGTTTTTAGATGACCTACTGTAACAGTGCCATTAGCCAGATCTAATGTAACGTTAGTGACACTATTATATGAATAGGGTATGAATGTGTTTTTATCTTGATGCGGCGCGGACGCGCTTGGAAAAAAACGAGCGCGTTGAACTTGCACCCTGCGCACGGCGCGTCTAGTAGCCTAAATTTGAAATAACCATGGAAATAACGAACTTGAGCGTGCAAAAGGGTACGATAGGCTGTGAGTTCATTGTGCAAAAACAATTTGTGCTATTACTTTCCCCTTATTCTATCCTATAGTAATGCAATTATACTGTATATTATATGCTGTTGAATACATTTGGTTCAGCTAATAAATTGAATTTAAAATATATTGATTCCTGTAATAATAATTATTTATTCATGTTCTGTGATATTTATAAATCTGGATGCGTTTTTGGTTGGAATTCAAAGAAACATGGTACTGTATTACCTGGTCTCCCCCGTTTATTGTCACAGCTCATACAATAAAGCAAACACCCATGATAAACTATGCTTTTCTATCTAACGTTAGTAATTGCTGACTCTTTACTCCAACACTGAGCGAACTCTCTGCTCCTCGTCGCGGTGCGTCTCAGGTGATGGTTATCACTCTGCCCAAGTAGCAGTGCTTCGCCTTCAGAAAATATAGTATTTATACAGTTAAAAGATGTCTGTGTCTCATATGGCCTTGATATTTGTACAGTCTGTGACTATACAAACCACAACATTTGCAAACATAGAAAAACATTTGCGTTATTTTGTCACTCATTTGGATTAGTATGAAAGCTGCGACCATTTACATCTAGCCTTTGTGCTAAGCTAGGCTAGCGGTGGGTGCGTCAAACAGACTTATAGCACGCACGGAGATGAGAAAGGTATGTATGGACTTACATACATACTCTGGGGGATAAGGTGAATAGTCCCAAAAAGTCGGAGTGTTCCTTTAACAAACATGTCCAAAAATGATGGCAGGCAACTAGAGCTAGTTCAGTGGTTCTCAAAGTGTTTATTTAAATTATAAGTTAAGTTCTGTATTATTCTCTCTTACTGTTATATGAAATAATGACATTACAAAGCAAAACTATTGCAGGTGTTTTTCATTGGACATTTGTTATTTAAAAAATATTTCCGTTTTTATTTATCAAACTTTTTTTGGAGATTGTGAAAAAAATCTCTACCAGTCTATCACACAGCAGAAATAAACCCGAGGGAAAAGAAATATAAAGCGAAACCGAACTTGCGTTACCCTCCAAAGTTGAAAAAGTAGTTGGAAAAAAAAGGTAACAAATTATATGGAAGCGGTTTGGGGTTCTTCCCATGTTAAGCTCTGTAGCATAATGACTGGTTTATATTTTGCTCTTTTACCTCAAATTTCTACCCCTAAATCACTTCATAGATGTAAAATCATTGCTTAGTCAATTTTTTATTTTTTTTATTTTCTCTTGTATACTTGTGTACTAGTTTGGCAGATCTCTGTACCAGACATGCACACAAACTGCATTGCAATCAATCTGGGGAAATGGGCCTGCCCCCACAGCTTGAAAAAATCCTAGAGGAAACACTAAAGCGCTATATAAATATACCCGACTTGACTTGACCGAGTAGTTTAAAACCACAATTTACGCTCTGGTTAATACAACTTTCACAAAATCTGCCTTTAAACTTGAAAGAAATAAAGAAATAAACTACACTTGATCTCAAATTCAAAAGAGAAAGTGAGAGAACACCCCTACAGTGGTCTCGCAGTAGATTTTGTGAAATTGCGGTGGGTGGACCCTCGGATTTTCTAGGGGAGGATTTAAGTATGCCACCCCATAGCAAAATGTTGTACATTTCAGGGCTCCAGACTGCGACTAAAATTTGAGTGTGCGACTGAATTTTGTCCTTGTCCGTGTGGACAAGGCCTCAGACAGCACCCAAATATTGAGCTCTCTCAAGTCTTGCACTTGAATGGACAAATTCACAAAAAAAGTATATCAACGTGTCCGTCTCGATGAGTATCCTAGCAGACATAGTCTGTTATTCCTTAATTGAATTTATACGGTCAAGAAAGACACTCACAGTATCAGTGTAGGCCTACTGAATCAGTAGGCAAAAGAGGGCAAACCCACCATTTTCGTGAAGACTGGTTGCGAGAATTCAGCTGGTTAAAGTAGTACTGTAAGGAAACAGTACTGTAATATGTAATGTAATAGTACTGTAAATTTGCCAACAGTGCAGGCACTTCATAGTAGGGCTGACTTCTAATAGTGTTGTCAAAAAACTCGGTACTTCGGTACCAAGTCGGTACTAAAAAAAAAAAGTTATGGTACCAGCTTTTCTAGGTACCGAGTACCAGGTTAATCCAGTTCTAGACGCGCTGTCTGCAAGGTGCACAGTTGCGTCCTCTTCATAAAGCAATATTTTAAAAAAAGACATGATGTGAATTAAAGTCAAACAAGTTTACTTTAGGTAAACAATTCAATACTCAGAAAATCAAACTACCAGTTTGGGATTGTGGTTCACAGGTTCATTACAAAACCTTCGGTTAAATGTGTTTTTAGAAGTTGGTTATAAACTTGATAGACTTAAGGGGTCGCACACCGGACGAGAAGCGCAGCGCTGCGCCACGTAGGACAACTCCCGGTATCCCACACTGGACGTGCATTTCTCATCCGTGTATGGCCAGCAATATTGTTATGTTTAATGACATGAAATGAAGGTAATATCTGTTCTGTGTTATGATTGTACTGTACAATAAAATACAATCGTTGTTTAATCTGCAGTCTGAAAACTTTACCTCAGAGCATCCATTCACTGAATGAATTGAGAATCTTAGCTGAAAATCCAATAACATCAGCAATTGTCATTCAAGCAGCTGATTTCTGATAATGGATGCAAAACTAAATGCATATTGCAGGCAGGGTTGGGTGTAACTAATTACTAAGTAATTAGTTACTGTAATTTAATTACTTTTCCCTTGAAAATGTAAAGTAAGGGATTACTCTTCATTCATCTGTAATTTAATTACAGTTACTTCTGATGTAATTGAGGTACAGTCGTGCTCAGAATTAATGGCACCCCTGGTAAATATGATGAAAACTGGCAGTAAAAAATAATTCTGCATTGTTTATCCTTTTGATCTTCCATTAAAAAAAATTGGCAAAATTCTAACCTTTCATTGACGCTAAAGAATTGAAAGTGGGGGTAAATCACACTATGAAATAAATGTTTTTCTCCAAAACACTCTGGCCATAATTGTTGGCACCCCTAGAATTTTTTATGAGAAAAATATCTCTGAAGTACATTCCCATTAAACGTACAGTGTGTGATTTTTGGCCACCAGGGCTCACTTATTTAAAATAATAACAAAAGACGAACTTTGATGACGTCAGGAAAGAGCGTGGGCTCACAGGAGTTGTTGTCGCTGTCAATGACAACCAGCTCAGCTCATGGCATCGTTTCACAAAATATACGGATATACGGCATCTCTCTGTAGATTTAGCTTGTCGAGAAGCTTTAAATGCTACCCCAATGTTTACCTGTGTCATGCTTCTCCTGTCCCAAACCCTTCTCGGGTGATATTTTTCCCCCGTACGTTTGAGCTTTACTGAGCTGGCTGTAGCAGCAGAACGTGCAGGTAATCGTAATCGTGGTCCATAACTATAATACAGACGAATATAAATATTTATATTACGCTCCTTCAATGAATGACCTATTTTAGAACATTTTTCATATATAGGGCGCACCGGATTATAAAGCACATAAGATACTGAAGTCAAACGTTTGACTGGGTTTGCGTTATGCATCCACTATGTGCTAAAGGGAATGTAGTGAGTGCGCGGCGCTGGAGGTGAGGCGTTTATTTAGTAAGCATGAGCGCGCTGAAGCAGGCACGTACATTTGCAGCCTGACTCATATGAGTATTCAATGTTCGCGGCTCGCTAACAGCAACAGTTGGCTGTTTTGAATGAGACGACCCGGTTACTATGAACGGGGAGAGCTTTATGCGCGAGCAGCATCGGGGACAGTGTCTGTTAAGAGTGAGCGCTCGTGAGCGGGCACGTGATTTACACACATAAAAATACGTACTACTTTTTTTTCTTCGTCATTTTCTTTGCTTTATTGGCGGTAGTCCAGTGTTCCCCTTTGTGTTTGGCGGTTTCGCCTGGTTCCGCAAGGAAGTTAGAGAAAATAGAGGAGTCAAAGGTTATATGACGCCATAGACAGGCGATGAAACGGAAATAAAGAAACGTCCCGTGTCTTCGAATTAAACTATAAATTTCTCCGTATTTGAAAGTTGGTGGAAACTGTCGGGATAATGTAAGTACACATCTAATAGAAATCTATAACATAAATACAGTTATTTTTGCTATTTTTAAAGCAGAAAAAATACATATTGTGGCTTTAATATTTAATTTAAGCAAATCAGGGTGACTAGGAACATGAAATTGTCCAGCTATGACTTCTTGTTTCAAGGAGTTTAAATATGAGGAAGCACAAAGGTCAAATTCCCTGAATCATCCATCACAATGAATAAAACCAAAGAACATGGTTCTGATGTGCATCAAAAGATTGTTGAGCTTCACAAAATAGAAAGTGGATGTAAGAAAATAGCTAAAGAATTGAAAATCCCCATTTTGACCATCAGGACAATAATTAAGAATTTATACTCAACTAAAGATGTTATGATTCTGCCAGGAAGAGGACGTGTGTCTATTTTGCCTTAATGGACGGTGAGGATGAAAGTTTGAGTGTCCAAAGACTCTTCAAGGATCACAGATGGAGAATTGCAGAGATTACTTGAGTCTTGGGGTCAGAAAACCTAAAAAAAAATATCAAACAACCCCTACATACCCACATGTTGTTTGAGAGGGTTTCAAGAAAAATTCTCCTCGCTCATCCAAAAACAAACTCCAGCATATTCAGGTGTCAGACACAACTGGATCTTCAAACGGCACAGGGTTCTGTGGTCAGATGAAACTAAAAAAGGGGTTTTTTGGCAGCAAACCCAGCAGATGTGTTTGGTGCAAACAGGGGTGAAGAGTACCCCATGCCTACGGTTAAATATACTGCTGGATCTTGTATGTTGTGGGCCTATTTATTTGCTGGAGGTCCTGGACATCTTGTTCCGATACATGGTATTATGGATTCTATCAAATTAAAAGAGATAAAAAATAAAAACCTGACGCCTTCTGCTAGAAATCTTATAATGGGCCGTGGTTGGATCTTCCATCAGGACAACGATCCAAAACAAAAATCAAAAATCAACACAAAAATTAGTTACGAAGCACAAAATGAAGCTTCTGCCATGACCGTCCCAGACCCTGACCTGATGAGTGGAGTGAACTGAAGAGATGAAGCACCAACATGGATCTGGCAATCTGCAGGATCTGGAGAGAGTCTATATGGAGGAATGGTCTCTGATCTCTGGTCAGGTGTTCTCCAAACTCATCAGGCATTATAGGAGAAGACTCAGATCTGTTATCTTGGCAAAAGTTTACAGATCTGAGGTTGCAAAAAGTTTTTAATAACAGGGTGCCAATAATTATGGCCAGAGTGTATGGCCAGAGTGTTGGAGAAAAACATTTATTTCATAGTGTGATTTACCCCCACTTTCACTTCTTTAGCTTCAATGAAAGGTTAGAATTTTGCCAATTTTTTGAATGGAAGATCAAAAGGATAAACAATGAAGAATTATTTTTTACAGCCAGTTTTCATTATATTTACCAGGGGTGCCATTAATTCTGAGCACGACTGTATATGTATAGATCAATCCGATCTCACAGCGATTCATATGCATTTTATGAGGTGTCTAAATCGTACGCCCGCACTTGTACAAATTCGTATGAATTATTGTAAAATATGTATGAAAAAAGTGTGAAATGTCATGACATCAGACACAAAAAAATAGTGGGTTTAACATCAAAATGTATTGTCTGATGTTAAAAAGTATGTTTTTTATAATGTAACCTTCTCCACCTTGGTCAGTTTAAGGATAATTCATGCAATTTTATAGTATTTACTTGAAAGAATTAAAACAGCTGTATATCCTTGTATTATTCAGCTGGTTGAAATTGATATGGGATTTTGAAAGTAATTAGTAATTAAAAATTAATTAAATACTTTTTAAAGAGAGAGTATTTAGTACAGTAATCTAATTACACTGTTGAAGAGGTAATTAGTAACTAGTAATTAATTAATTTTTTAGAGCAACTTACCCAACACTGATTGCAGGATAGGGCGAAGTCAGGATACATTAGCAATGATTTGAGACAAAAAATAATTTACATTTTATATAAAACTATGTAAATGGCGCTCTGTGGCGCAGCAGGATTTTGAACACGGCCCATAATGTGTTCGAATTTTAAAGATGTGGTGCTGAGCTTCTCGTCTGGTGTGCGACGCCCTTATAAACTCTCCGCCGAAACCCCCGTTTCACTGTTGCTCACGCGACGGTCCTGCTCGAGCCTCGACGCTTACGCGCGGCTACTGCTTGCGGTGTGAATGAACGCACTCATTGATTAACATGCCGAAAGGAATAGAGCAGGAGCCCGTCTTGAGGCTAGTGGTGCGTCTATGCATAGCCACAAAAAAAAAATAAAAAAAAAAATCGATATTGCGTTTCTGAAAATCGATACAGTATTGCAAAATAAAATATCGCGATACTCAAGTGTATCGAATTTTTTCTTACACCCCTACGTATAAGTATAGTCTACTCAACAGACCTGAAACATATCTATATTGAAATGTCTACTTGTAAATAGAACGATTCAAAACGAAAGAAAACGTAATGCTCTCTGCTTATGAAATGAACTGTGCATTTCTCTCTGGCACATGCACTATGTGAAGATCGCGCAGCATCGTCAACTTCATCTTTATGAATAAACAATTAAAATGTCTCCTTGCTATATTTGTTCTTTGTGACAGCTTTTTATTTTCAGCAGTGCCACTGCTACTAAAGCGTTAAGTTACAAGTTACAAGCTCACCATCGCATCAAAAACATGATTGCGTGATAAAAACATGAAAAATACTACCTAAACATAGCCTAACTGTTTAGAAAAAAAAAACACAGAACGAATAGCCTAATGCGCATATGTCCATCTCTTTTGTTTGAAATGGAAATAATATAGCTGCTAGACCTATCTAAAAAAAAGGTTCGACTATCAGTCGACTACGGCAGAATCTAACGAATCAGATTCGACTATGAAAATCCTTAGTCGAAAACAGCCCTACTTCATAGTTGACACAATACGCTAGTTAAACACAATCTTAGCCTCAAGCATAGAGTATGCGGTGACATGTTAATAAATCAAAAAGCAACGCCACTGACGGTTGCTTTTAGAAGACAAGGGGTTGCAACATTAAATCAGAGTGCAAAGGCATTGTAATTTCTGCATCTATTATCAAAGTATTTCTTATTAATACACAGGAAATTTGTAAAAATGTGAGTATTTGGTTAGTATGATGATTTACAGTGTGTGCTCCTAAATTTTCTGGTTGTGCCCCAAAAATTTTCAGTTGGGGGGGCCACTGTGCTCCGAGTGAAAAAAATTTGTCTGGAGCCCTGTATTTTAAAGTTAAAATCAATCTGGTACACTTCAAGCAAAAAAGAGCTCCAAACCATATTCAGGGAGCAAATTGAACAAAGAAAAAGTCAGTGAATTGCCTTCTACTTGAACTTTAAAAGGACCTCAATCCTCTTTTTAGTTGTGATATAGTTTGTCAGTCTACACAATACTAATACTACTCCAACTACTAATAATAATAATTATTAATAATTTTTTTCTAAAACAGTAATAGTCAATAATATAATAGAAAAAAAGTTTCATAATTTGTTTTGTCCTAATGTCTATACATGTAAGAGATAATATTACATAAGAGCTTTTATTTTGCCGAAAACAGCAGTCGAGCTTTTATTTTGTCGGAAAACAAGTTTACAAACGAGTCTCATAACAAATCTAGTGAAATGCTGTCAACTATGCCAATGTGAAAATGATGCGTAATTGGTGCCCACTACGGTCCCAAAAGCATGTTAAACTCCGCACATGCACAGATGGAGTTCAGTGCATTCATTCACTGGGGTCTGAGACAGAGCTGATCATGTGCTGATCGCGTGAGCAAAGTACGCACTTCTCTTTGCACAACACAAACAGACTTTTGATGAGGACACAAAGCCTTTTTGTGCTTTCGATTTCAGTTTGTTTGACAGCAATGGCGCAAAACATGACATTTAAGACTATGTAATTTAAGTTTAAATACAAGTTTTATATATATATATATATATATATATATATATATATATATATATACATACATACATATATTAGTGCTGTCAAACGATTAAAATGTTTAATCGTGATTAATCGCATTAATGTCAGTTAACTCTCTAACATTCTTATCTATTCTAAATGTCTTTTGATTTCTTTTTGTTACATTATTTTTTTCTCATTTTAATGCTCTTGTCAACATGGAAAAGTGGATTGGCTTGTTTAGTGCAAATGTTTTTTTTTATTATTATTGTTGTTGAAAATAACATTGGAATAGTGTTCAATTTCACACACAACATATATAAATAATCTCTCACACAATGTAACACTGTCTATCAATAAAAGGGTGAAAGAAATACTGACGAGGTCCTGATATTGACAAGGGGGTGGAGAATTCGCATCATCTCTGTGTCAAGTCAAGTCAAGTCACATTTATTTATATAGCGCTTTTCACAATACAGATTGTATCAAAGCAGCTTCACAGTGATAACATGTAAGTAGCACAACACAGATCAACAACATTGCTAAACACTAAATAAATAAATAACCTCTGTGTGTGTGTGTGTGTTTGCTTGGCCATCATCAAGTGGTGTTTCAGACTGGACGTGCTGCGATGATGATCGCTCAGTTCACAATGACAAAACACACAGATCACTTGGTCTTGTCAATGGGACAATTTGGCAACTTTTTAAAAGTAAACTTTCCATTCAGAATCTTTGAGCATCGATTTCGGCGTCTCTCGTTCGTCATCCACTTAAAACGCAACGTTACTATTTGGCCGGCTCGCAAGCCGAAACGAGTGTGTTCGGCACAAAACGTCCTCGCGTTGCGCTCTGAACCCGTTCATTTCAATGGCTTGCACTGCGCAAGGAGGTTTTGTTGCTTCTTCGACTAAAGCGCAAGCGGATCTAGCTAGAACGGAAACAAAACAACAGGCACGCCGCAAACACACGTTTGGGCTTGCGAGCCGGCTTTGTGTGGATGACGAGCGCGAGACGCCGAAATGGATCAGGACGCATGCCGCGTCCTGTTGCAAAAGCATGTGAAAAAACTACAAAGTTTGCTAGGACAAAAAGACCGTTAATCGCGCGATAAAAAAATGAACGCCGTTAAAATGGGTTTGCATTAATAACGAGTTAAACTGACAGCCCTAATATATATATATATAAGTGAGCTGCACGGTGCAATACAAGACATTAGCACACATCGTTTTATATAATTTTAAACTCTAAAGTAAACTCTAAAGTTTTATATCATTTTAAACTCTAAAGTAACTCTAAAGTTCTTCAGTCAGACATAGCCGACTCTCGTGAGCGTCAGATTTTCACGGCTTATTACACATAAACGTTCAAGGCAATCCACTTCTACTCAGTAATAATCTACATGTTGGTCAAAAACACCACATGGTCAACTTGATCTGCAACGAGTGCAGAGCGCTTTTTGTTGACAATATTATCAGCCAGGGCTGTAGTACTCGAGTCCGGTCTTGGACTTGTCTCGGACTCGCTGGTATTCGGACTCGGACTTGTCTCGGTCTCGGCCACTGGTCTTGCCAAATATGGCTTTTGGTCTCGACCGAGTCCAACATTTTTGTATGTGTGTTCATTTATTACAGCCTATCAGGGTAACGTTAACTTAGAAAATGCCCAAATTAACCGACCAAGTGCTCACTACAACGGAGCGCGTCTTGTCATGCTGTTACTATAGTTACTGGGTGTGTTGCGCACAATTATAATGATTCCAGGTCTCCCATTTATAATGTGGGATATTCCCGCAATCGTAATCCACACAGATTTTAAAATCAAATCATTCTTTTAATAACTATATCTGCCAGACGCAATTTCACAAACAGAGTGAGCGTTCAACGGTGCCGCGTCTTCTCTTCTCTCATGTGTTGTGGAAGGCGCATCAAGCCCTGCTGCGATACTACACACTCGCGTTCAGGGGTCGGGACATGACGGAATATTCAATTGCATTCGGGCCAATAGTGCATCGTGAATAAAGCTTACCATTTGCACGTCTTTTTAAGTCTTACCAGTTTAACATTCAAGCAATTCTATCAGTCCTCGTGCGCTCTCTGGGATGACTATGCGCACATTCATAGAAAATCCACCTCAAGAGCAGCTGGCCAGTAACAAAAGTTATTTTTCACAGATTAGATATTGCTTCATCACTCAAAACTGTGTCAATTTCGGTCTTCGTGAGTATAATGGTCTAAACATAGTCGGTTTTGTCTTTAATAAGCATAAAACGCATGCCAGTATAATGAAGAGAGAAACCATGCAAGATTTAGGCAAGATAAATTTAATAATTTTGTTCGGCAAAAACGAAATTCAGGCCCTGAAGATTTTTTTTTTCCCTGTCCTGGACTCGGTCTTGACTCGGACTCGAACCTTTTCGGACTCAGTCTTGTCTTGGACTCGACAAAGGTGGTCTTGACTACAGCCCTAATATCAGCTAATGAAAACCCATGCTCAGCTCCGACCGATGTGCTAGGTATTGTCAAGTATGTCGTTGCACGATTTCTGCCACCAACTGAGAGGGTTTTCAAATTAACAACGCAGTCACACCGCGCTCACGTGCTATATACTGGATAAGCTAACAAAAAAAAACATCAGTTACGTCACAATGTCTCGTGCACCTCTTGACATCGATATTTTTACATGACATCTATTTAGTTTCAAATCAATCAACAAAAAATTTATATTTGGCCTTTTATTGAGAATACAGAAACAGTATTCTATTCACAGTGTGCATGTGCTCAAAGCACTGCAAATAGAACAGCAAATGTAACAGTTACTGCATCTAGGCCTACAGTTACAATAAAGTGCCATCAGATAAATTGTAATTAGAACAAAATAAAAATAATTAAGTCTAATGCTTACAGTGCAGGTCTACTATGGCCAATTAGCCTATTCACTGTTAAAACAAAAAAATAAAGACTTGACTGGAGTGTGTAACAAATCAGACCCCATTAACACCTGGTATTAAAGACCCCATTTACACCTGGTATTAAAATGAGATCTGTATCCAGATAAGTTATCCGGATAATAAGTGTTCTGATCTTAGCGATTCCATTTACACCTGGCCACATAAATGTGTTTTTGCAAAACGGATATAAATCCAATCTTCAACTCCTGCGTTATATGCAGATTTAATGGATTGCACGTCACCAAAAGCAACAGATATGAGCTGCACAATATTATTGATCTGTGTTGTATTACTTTCAGGTTATCACTGTGAAGCTGCATTGATACACGTGATGATATTGTAAAAAAAAATCTGTATTGTAAAAAGCGCTATAAAAATAAATGTGACTTGACTTGACACACAAATATAATTTAAGTTCTTCATTGTTTAGATCCTTTCCCAATGGGGCTGGGGATTTACTAGTGTTGTTTTTGGCAGCCTGTTTTAATTTTAGTTTTAGTCTAGTCTTTGTGTCAAGCTGACATTTTAGTTTTTATTAGTTTTAGTCGCGTTCATACTCTTTTTTAGTCTAGTCTAGTTGACGAAAACTGATGACATTTTAGTCTAGTTTTAGTCGACGAAACCGGTGACATTTTAGTCTAGTTTTAGACGACGAAAAACATTGTCTAGTTTTAGTCAATGAAAATATTATTTTAGTCTCTTTTTAATAGGCAATTTAACCCAGTCAATATATAAGTAGCCTGCCTAGTATAGGCTAGCCTAATAGACGAAACCAAAATTTTCTTTTAGCCAAACACATTTCAAACTATCTTTTCTTCTTATGATCTTCTTATATTATTGTTACCTTATAGAGTCAAGAATACATCCATTCCAGACACGGAAGACGCTCTGAATTGAATTTACAACATATTTATTTTACCAACCAAACATGTTAGAGGTAGCCTACACACATGATGAAATGAAAGTTTTTCCAAATGTAATTTCTTCTTTTTCTCCCAAAGACGAATCCCTTTCTCTGTCAGACTTAACTTTGTTTGTTGTCGTTTATGCGAACGCCTGTTTCACACATACTCCGTTTGCAGTGCGTATTTTTCCCGCACCCATATTACAGTAATAGATTAGCACTCATACCTCGCGCTCTAGGAGCGGTGCGTGCATAACAGCAGAGCAGAGATCTACACAGTAGGCTTCCTCAACAACGCGACACAATGGATGTAGGCTAAAATACTGATTTGAAATAAAAAAGAGAATAAATGTTGTGATTGTGGTACAGCCGTAGATCAGTTGCGCACTGCAAACGCAGCACATGTGAAAGCAATAGCGCGCGCTGCTCCTGCATACACACTGCAACACGCACCCTATGCACTCTACACACGGAGTGTGTGTGTGTGTAAAACAGCTGTAACTCACGCAGCTACTTCTAAATAATGCCGCGAGAGGGGCTCGAGGATGTGACCATCGCCTGCGTTTGCACATTGTGATTTGATGTAGCCCCTGAAATGACACAGGAAACAGAGACCCCATTTACACCTGGTATTAAAATGCGATCTGTATCCAGATAAGTTATCCGGATAATAAAAAACGCATGTTAATGCAAGGTGTAAATGCGTTGTGATCGGATCGTGATCGGATCTGCCTGACCACATCTGGAGGTAGTCTGGCTCGCATTGTGTCCGGACCTTTACTAGGTGTAAATGCAATCTGGTTGTTGAAACCACATATGTATATTTTACTCCTCCCAAAAATGCAAAAAAATAAACAAATAAATGAGTGAGAGCGTGTTATATAGGCTATATGTCATGTTATAGTCAGATATGACGGCGCTACTGCGACACGCATCACCGCAGATGAGCGTCTATTCATCAAGCCAACGTGCAAACATCGCAAATAAAAGTGAAAGTCACAGACGCTTAACACACAATCATCTTGAAGTAAAGAAACGAAATTATCTTACCAGCGCTGTTGCCACTCTTTTATTGATGTCTTTGATTTGGAAATTAGCTGATGATCAACGAAATGCAGCTCAAATCTGTTGCTTTTGGTGGCGTGCAATCCATTAAATCTGCATATAACGCGGGAGTTTAAGATCGGATTTATATCCGTTTTGCAAAAACACATTTATGTGGCCAGGTGTAAATGGAATCGGTACTTATTATCCGGATAACTTATCTGGATACAGATCGCATTTTAATAACAGGTGTAAATGGGGTCAGAAATGCTGCATAATAAAAATGCAAGTAGGCTAAACGAGACGAAATAACATTAAGTAACATTGTCTCGTTTTCTTTTGGTCAAAGAAAATAAAGAGACATTTTAGCATAGTTTTTATTTTTGTAAACCACATTTAGTCTCGTTTTTATTCGTCAACGATATTGCATTATACATTTCGTTATAGTCATCGTCACACGACCAGCATTTACGTTGCGTCTCGTCTCGTTTTCGTCACGTGATAAAGGTTCGTTGACGACAATATTTAATCATAATTTTCGTTGACGAAAGCAACACTAGGATTTACCAGATCTGATCTTTTATATCTGGTGCTTGACTGTACCTTCAAATAAAACTTTTCAATTACTCTTTAAAAAGGTTGTTGAAAATATACTAACTTTTTAATAAAACAAGTTAATGTACATCTTAATTAAAATTCTTTATTCATTTAAAATCAAATATAATTGTGTTAGACATTAATATTTATTTAACATAACTTCTTGTACTGAAACCAATATCTTGTGCACCAAAAATGTCTCAATGTAGATTTTGGGGAGCTTAATAACCATCTTTGAGCGAGTCTTGAAGCCATTCAATTCATTCAACTAACAGATTCAAAAACGCAGATTAATTCAAAGATTGATGTAATGAAACAAGGAGCTAAAATTATGAGAACTTGGCTGAGCAGCAATGCGCCGCATGGGGAACGCTGAAACTGAGATGAAACTGCTTCATAGAGATCAACGGCATTGATCAGCACTGATGCCATTCATGAGAAATACCCTTATGCCGAGTTCCCACTGCACAATTTTAGCCCTGATTTTCACTCGAGGGTAGATTTTGCCGGGTTTCTCACGTTTTTTAGCCCTATCTCCCGAATCCCACTCGGTTTGTTATTTTTCCTGGGAAACTAGTCTAACTGTCTGTCACACTTTCATACATGGTGTGTTCACTACAGCGTTTACTACAGTAACTTGAGTAAAAGTTGACCGAGTGGATCTCTAAACTGCTGATAATTTACTCACCCCCCATGTCATCCAAGATATCCATCCAAGATTTTCCTCAGTCGAAAAGAAATTAAGGTTTTTGATTAAAACATTCCAGAATATTTCTCCATATAATGGACTTCAATGGGAACCAAATGGTTCAAAGTCCAAAAGACAGTTTTGAACTGAACTGACAGTTTGCACTAAAACTGTCTTTTGGACCTTGAACCGTTTTGTTCCCGTTGAAGTCCATTATATGGAGAAAAATCCTGGAATGTTTTCATCAAAAACCATAATTTCTTTATGACTGAAGAAAGAATGACATGGATATCTTGGATGGGAGTGAGTAAATTATCAACAAAAGTTTTTTTTTTAAGTGAAATACTCCTTTAATAGATTTTTTTTTTTCATAGGAAAAAATGTAAATGTGTCATTTGAGTTTTAAGGGATAAAATGAATGACTACAACGGGACTTTAAGAAAAACAACTTTTTACGAAGATACTCGCAAAGACAGACGTTTTCACACATAAGTGCGTATGTGACCATTCCAAGTCCAGTAAGATACACACGCTGTATGTTCCAGAGGTGTGTTCTGCACTCAGAACCCACCTTTCAGACAGCACACGCATGGTTCGTTGCTTACGGTGTTTGAAAACTTTCATATAACTTGTTCTTAAATCGAAAGGCTTAAAAACGCATTGTTTCTTGAGACTGTTATAACAGCACACTGGTGATGACATGATCACGGCGCTAAAGTGCTTATGTCATCAATTAATTTGCGATCATTTGGTGTGAATGGCTTATTTTAGTGGCTCCTAATCGAGTCATAGAATGCGATTATCGGCCGATACCGATCAGAGCATCCCTACTAAAGACATTGTGATACAGTTCTGATAAACAATTGTGACATCCTTGGGAGCATTTTAACGCACAGATAGTGAAATGTTTTTTTAATTATCATGAATATTGAAAATATTGTTAATAATCTTTAGTCAGATGAATTTATAATGTAACTGATTTAGATGCAATTTTCATGGGAGGTATTAACGGTATCCAATCACTTGGTAAAGATTTGTTCATTTTGATGAACGGGAGAGTATTTGAACAGGAGAGTAACGAACGCGCCTCACAGAACAGAGCAAGGTGAGCATTTGTGCTTATAAAACTTATACTTTATTTATTTTTGAAATGGCCTATCGATTTAGCCTGGTTCAACCAGACTCTAGTACATTTCATTTGTACATAGAGTCTGGCCTCTCTCCATTGAGAAACGTTTACTTCCTTGTAGGCAGGTTCACTATTAAAGTTCAAAACTATTGGATCTGCCCAGAATCACTCAGGATCTGCCATAGCCAATCGCTAACGTGTGGTCATGACGTATGTCATGCGCCGAAACGGCTGGAAACAACAAGTGCGAATGATCAGAGGATTATGTTTACAATAGGATTTCAGTCAACGAGAGCTGCAGGTTTTGTTCATCTAGGAACAATTATTAATTCCAGATGTATATTTGACACGAAGGACAGTGATGTATTCATTCAACGGTCGAAGCTGTGTCTAATCATTACAAATACGCGGACGCCGCTGCGGTCGTTTTCTGATCTGCCGCAAATGCTGTACAGTGAATGATCGGTCTCTGCAGATGTGTAATAATAAACAACAATTTTTCATATTACGTCTTATTGTTTCTTAATTACCTTAATTATGGTCTTCAAAGTATGTGTTTGTACATTTTTATATGGCTTTTTTTTTATTAAAACAAATTAACCATTGACATATAAAACTGTAAATCAAATTATGGTCTTCCAAGTATGGGTTTTCACATTTTTATTTATGACAATTATTTAAAAAAAAAAAAATCACAACCAATTTTTATGATGTACAACAAGTAAAACTGACACCAACCTCCTGCACGAGTTTAGGGCTCAAAATTTTCTATTCATCTGTTTACATCAATTTACTGTTGGGAATATGAGCTACTGACATAACTCCTGAGCGGATCTTCAAAACTAGTTTAGCAGCCAGGACTCGGGGCTTCCAAACACCAGGCTAAAGCGTCCGTCCAAAATGTCACGGACATCGTACACACCGAGCTGCCCAGCATGAACTTCCAACCTTTCTGCCTCCTTCACGTGGTCCTCCGTTGTGCAACAAGAGGTGAGACGACAACAATCCGGCTTCAAATTCTGTATATTCGGCAGTTTCTTTTCCAACAACGGACCGAATAGCTTTTCTTTCTCACGTCTTTCTCCGCTGCCATTACTGAGCTCAAAGTGACTGAGCTACATCAACGTCATCGTTCTTAGCCACTCCCTCTATTCGCTGATTGGTCCTACAAAAAAATGATTTCTGGAAACCTAAGGATATGCAGCAGTCCCAGACGTAGTACTGAAGGAAAATTAAATTGAGCGGAAGTGCGTAGGCGGACGCAGCCAGGCTACTATCGATTCGCTATATAAGACCCTTTTTTATCGTCTGTTACCATTTAAAGCCCTTTGAAGCTGCACTGAAACTCTCATTTGGACCTTGAACCGACCGTTTGGTGCTCAATGAAGTCCATTATATGGATAAAAATCCTGGAATGTTTTCATCAAAAACCTTAATTTTTTTTTATTTCAACTGAAGAAAGAAAGACATGGACCTCTTCGATGACATGGAGGTGAGAAAATTATCAGCAAAAGTTTTTTTAAAGTGAACTAATCTTATAAACAGAAGAAATGCTAACAGTAATGTGAAATGCAGACCAATACATCTAAAATGTCGCACATTCATACAACTATTCATACAAGCCAGTGCACATCTTCAAACATCACAGTGGCGTTTTGTTACTGAATGAATTGTGGTTTTAAAAGAATCAGTTGAATAAGTGTTTCAATGACACAATTCAGACTTAGGCTACTTCAACCATTAATCTCAACGAATTCATGCCACCTCTGAGTTAAATTAAACTGTGTAAATACATCTAGATCTATAAACTGTCTACGCTTTGTATCAATTTCATAGGTGTGTGCATGTGGAGGCCATATGTACATACAAAGGCTTAATAGATGTATGCACAAAGAGTTTGTATGTACGTTTGTAAGTGACATTTGATGTATCGGTCGGCATTTCACAATGTTTTTAAGCATTTCATAGCAGCCCGAGTGTGCCGAAATGATAAATTATCAGATAGCAAAATGATTGAGACATATGCTTCAAGTTTCGTTGAGGAAGACAGGTTTAAAACGCAAAGTGCTGTTAGAAACTTAGCGCACGGTTATCATTTGTCTCTGTAAAATCTCTCAGCGCACCGTGTTCTCACTCAAGCATGTGGCAGGGTTCCAGGCTGCGACCATTTTTTGAGAATGTGCAAATTAAAATTGTATGTGGTCGCATATGTGTGAGTGGACGCTCGTGCAACAGAACGCCGTTGTATCAGCTGATGCAGTCCGTAACTTATGTTCAAAATGAACGAGTAGGCCGCATCATGAATCCATTTTCCAAACCGTGTTTTTGACTTATCCTAAATCACTACGGTACGCCTATAATAAGCGTTTATATTCGGACTATTTTATCCCGGGTTCGACTCGGAGGCGGACTTGCCCAGTGCCTGTGTGACTCGCCACAGACATTAATGGAGCGAAGTAGCTCCGGCAAGTGTTCTTCCGCAAGACACGTGCAGTTTATTTTAGTGTTGTCACGGTACCAAAATTTCAGTATTCGGTACCGATACCAGTTAAAATTCACGGTTCTCGGTACCAATTTCGGTACCAAAGCTTAGTTTAAATTTACATATATTTAAGTGTTTATCACGGTTACAAGTATGGAAACTGTACATTCGTATTATAAACACTTTAGAAAAAGATTAGATAAAATGACCTAAAATAAACAATAGTATACACTAACACATTTTTAAAGTTGTTTGTAAAGTTTTAATCCATTATTTATTTAATGCACGATGAATTAAGTGAACAAACATGAACAATCAGGTGTTTGTAATAAATAACATTTTCAAACATTAATTAATGTTGTAAAAATATATTGTTCACTCAATGTGTTGATAACTAAGTAATGTTTATGAATGGTATCTTTGTAGCATTACCATAAAACATGTTTTATTTGACTTGACTGTCCTTTTATTAATCTAAAACTGCATTCATATTTAATTTTAAAAAGGCTTTTTAAACCTGCTGAGTTATAAAGGCAAGAATACGCCTAGAACTGGCATTGACATTAAATGATAATACTAATACCATAGTACTCTGGTGTCGGGTAGATACTACTGTGCTCATGTACTCGTAAAACTACCCCGAAAGCACTTTAGAGGCCGTTCACATGTCGCGCGTGTTTTTTTTTATATTTTTGCGCGTGCTTATTCTTTCCAAAGCGCTTGCTCTCACGCGGCGTCTGTCGTTGCTATGCAACGCCAACGAGTTTTTATTAGGAGCGCGCTTGAATCACGCCTATATTTGAAATTGCGAATTTGCATGTAATCGGCCTCTTATGGCAACGTGACATTAGCCTAATCCAAAATATTTCCATAAGTGGCTCTTTCCTCCTTTCGTTTCAACAAGTGGATTCAGAGAGAGAGAGCCATATCAGCGTTATGAAGAGGACGCAACTGTGCACGTTTCAGACATCGCGTCTATAACAGAACTGGATTAACCTGGTACTCGGTACCTCGAAAAGCTGGTACCGTAACATTTTTTTTTTTTAGTACCGACTTGGTACCGAAGTACCGAGTTTTTTGACAACACTAGTTTATTTATTGAGGAACGTAGACATCACGCGCATTGCACACTGATGGTGAAACGCGCCACTTACGAATTAACGAATTAAGGCATATAAAAATGAAAATGTCTCACGAAACAGCGTGCCCCTTCCTACGTCTTTTCAGCCGTTAGATGAGAGTAATCGCTCGACTGAGGAAAGGGAAATTATTATAAAATGCGCAAGGTAAGGAGTGTGAGATTTATGATTTTTGTTATAACTATAAACTTTGATAACGAAAAATCTTTATTAGCTTATTATAATACTCTAATCTTTAAAAATGTAATGCATACATTTGAATCTTTAATGATTTTTAAAAGATAGAAAGATGATGCTGATAGAAAGATGATAATAGATAGATAGATAGATAGATAGATAGATAGATAGATAGATAGATAGATAGATAGATAGATAGATAGGACACAGAAGATTATGATTCAAATGTAAATAGATAGATTGTGTATAATTCAAATGTAAAATGCTTAATTACAGATTAAAAATTACTTTCCAAAATCCATGAAAATCCTGAAATTTGGCAATGATAATTAATAATATATTACAGATATTTATGCTGCAACCCAGAAAGCCTTTGCTAGCTTTGGTCCAATAAAACCACTATTCATCAGCATGCATTGATTAATCCCATGGCATGTAGCACAAAAAAGGAAAAAAAAAAGAAAAAAAGTGGGACCAAATAAAATGCTGGTGCGACCAACTGAGAAAGTTAGTCTGGAGCCCTGTGTGGATATTTTTTTTTTCTCAACATGAACGTGAAACAATATAAACGTGATAACCATTTGCTGACTCAAGTATAGGCTATATGCATATTCTGTATGATAATTGGCGCAGTCTGTTCATACATTTTAAGGTTTTCAACTAAAAGAAAACCTTAAGATATAAGCTTGAGCTCGTAAGATTGTGTTTAATTACCTAATCATATGCTTGTTCAGAAGCTTAAACTTAAGCTTAAACTTAAAACAATAACGTCTTTCTACAATTTATACGCACACAAGAACTTACACAAGAAAAATGTCTGCCTAATTTCACAACGTGCATATGCACATGGACTTATTCTTCAGCTCAGTCGAACGAATTTGGAGTATACTAAAAGAGCGACACGTGCCCAAGGTAAGTAATTTGCATAAAACACAGCCAAATAATGTTCACACAACCTTTCCTTTCGTGCTTCGAGACAGCGAACGCATACACGACAAACAAACAGCTCAACGTGTAATTCAAGTATTTTATCAGAGTAGTAACTATAAAGTGATAAGTGTGTAATCATAATTACAAGATACAGAAATGACAGTAACAGGTTACTGCATCCAGAGTGAATGTGTGTATTCCTGTAGAACATCTTATATGTTAACAACACTGATCTTGTGTTTATTTATATTATCTTTATTATTTTCTTGATTTTTAATGTAGGAATTTAAACAGTCCTTTGCTTTTTAGCTCTTTTGCATATAGTATAGATACTATATTTAATATACATGTTTTCATAGCCTTCACTTGGCACATCAGTATGAAGGACAGCATTGGGCAGGATATAGATTAGTATGTTTTTTTCTTTTTTTTGATTAATAGAAGAAATAATTGGCCACCTAATTGATTATCAAAATATTTATTAGTAACAGCCACAAAGTATTTGGACTATTAAGGCCTGTTACCGGGATATTCACAGACGTTTAACGCGTTGTGACTAAACAAATGGCGTCAATGCGAGTGTGCACACTGACGGGAAAAACACCATGTGTAAAAGCGCCATTTTTAAAAAAAAAATGCCCCTGGTTCGTTTTTTTTTAGTTTGACACGCTGCGTCAAAAACTATACGACCAATGAGATTGGCGCTTTTGCTCACGTGTCTTGAGCTTCTAAAGTTACAGTAAAACACAACATGGAGGCGCTCAAACACAAAACGGTCTTACAGAGCACACATACGTAACAGCGAAGTAGATATACACCAAGTAGCGTAGAAGAGAAACATACAAGGCAAGATGAGTGTAGAGATGAATGCAGAGCTGCTGGTCTCATTGGTGTCGGAAACAAAGAACTATAATGACAATATATCACTACAAAAATCAATACATCACAAAAAAAATTATAAAAGAGAAAGTTATGGAATGGCAATGCAGAGCAATTGGGCGCCATCTAATGACAGGGAATGAATTTGTATGTTCACTCTGCTCAGTAGCCATTGTAAACACTTTCCTAATTAGTCCTACACTGCATAAAACTTATCTTTTGTCATAAATAACTAAATGTTCTATCTATAACTAAAAGTTCATACATAGATTAGTTACAGATATTATTTTTGGGTAAATTATTGGTAAATTAACCAAAGGATTAATTGACTTTTTTTTTTAGAAAATAAAAAAAGTAATCATAAGATTAATGGTTTAATTAAAAAAAAATTATCGATAGATAAATCGATTGAAAAAAATAATCATTAGTTCCTGAAACTTTATTAAAAGAAAACTAGCAGCTCAAGCTATAATGCTGTTATAGCTGTTATTTGTTCAGTGGAGAGTTCTGAACACTTGCGAATCCTCTCATTTAACAAACATATAAACAATGCGAGAGGTTTATTGTGCAGTGTAGACAACTTTAATGATTTTAATGGAACTTTGTGAGATCTATTGTCTTAATATAACTATCAAAATATGGTTGGTTTCTATTAACATCGCCGGCTAGGTTACATGTTGAATATGTAGTTCTGCTTGACATGTTTTATCAAAGACCCTGCTCCATGTTTCTATCGCCTAAGGGGTCCTTGACCTGAAAAACATTGAAGACCCCAGCTGTAAAGTGTAACAACAATTACCAGGCCGTGGGGCGCACTCTGCCGGAATTTGTTATAATGCATAATGTTGTACATAAGTTGATTGTTTGTATATTACATTATGTGTTTTAACAGTATTCTCCAATAAAACAATGATTATTTGGTTTATACTTTATTTTAACCCATTCTAATTGCCTCAATGTTCTTGAAAAATTTGGCAGATAATGTTTTATATTTGAAAGACAATAATTGATATATTGGCCAATAGATCTAAATCTAAATTTATTCGATTTTTAAGAGCCTGAATACAAAAACAAAAGTCTTGTAATTAAAAGCCATGTCCCACAACATGAATCAAACAGTAGACCTACAGTAGCCTAGTTTGAACCAGGGTCAAATTTAAAAATAATTTTACACTCCTATGGCCAGCTTTCTTTATCAAAAAAATAAAAAATTAAAATGGTTGCCTTAAAAATAAATAAAACAATGCCAACAATGCAAACAAGTCTTTGGACAACATCACTTGCATGTGCCATGGATATATAAAATGGCCTCTGCACAGACAATAGGCCTCATGAAATGATTTAAACCAAGCCACATTACTGATGAAAATGGCTGTTTGAGATGCACTGAAGCTGTATAGGTGTATAACTTTCTTGTTTCAGACCAATACAATTGGAGTTAAATTAAAAAAATATCCTGGTGGATGCACTCTTCTTGTAACAACTACAACGACCTGAAATACAGCAACCAAACCCAAATAATTCACAAGCTTTTATTACAATAGTGTTCTCTTTATAATGTTATGTAATATGATAGTCCCAATCATAGTTATTTAGTTATTAATGTCGTGCATTGCTGTTTGTGCTGCATGCACTTAATCTGATCACCAGCGCTTTTTACTACCGTGTTAATCAGAGTTTCCACAAGAAAAAAAATGGTGCAGAGAGGTTTCGTTTTAAATTCAAATATCGCCTCTTAATTAGTCAAGTTGAGGAAAACTGGAGGCAGTCTATGTAACTTAAATGACAAAGTTACATAATTACTTAAATGACATAATTAGGCCATATAGAATGCAACATGTTATTATTAGCCTAACTTTCAAATAGATGGAAAAAAAACATAACCGTCTGATTTGCGTCAATCAACACCAATTGTTCTTTACTATGGCTTCATAAAAAATACTAAATAAAATGCACACAAACGTGTCCCTGCTTGATACAGGCTGTAACCACTGATGAACAAAGGCTATTCAGTTTTGATGAGAGAAAAATAAACTGTAACCTACGAGTGCGGATTAGTGGATTAGAACCACTGATCTATATGAGATGTTCCTGATTCATCGTCCCTTGCGTCTGGCCTCTGAAAAAAGCTTTTAAGGCAAGCCTGCCTGGGCCTGGCCATATTTGAAACGTCTCACTCAATTGTTCATTGTTACAGCCGTTGTAGGCGTGCGCTTTATTTGAGCCTGTTCCTTTATAACATAGCCAAAGTTTGGTGTATTTCTTTATACATTTTAGGCTTATTCTCAAATTCATATTGTGTTAGGAGGGTGGGACTATTACGCAATTTTAAATGGGACAATTTGACCAGAGAGATTAAATTTTGTCGGACATTTCATTTTTTTCCTGGCCTATATATATATATATATTGTGAATGCACATGCAAACTTATTGTCATGAAGGTGTAACACTGCTGTGGATGCAATTATCCAGTAACAAAGTACACTGAAACATGGGCGGACAATTCACAACGTTCTTTTACAGTAGTACCATTCATTCTAATTTTATGTAGTCTATTTGACAGACTTATGACCAAATTTTCGATATCGATAACATTAAAATTGATCAAATATCAGCTGATCCCGATATGGTGGGCGATATATTGTGCATCCCTAATTGTTATTATATATGCATTTTAAGCTATTAAAAAGGCACTGAGGTCTATTTTTATTACCAAAAACACAAATTCCTGTATACTTGAATATTTGTTAACATAATCGACTGGTTACTCGATTACCAAAATAATTGTTAGTAACAGTCATGCATTTCAAAATGCATCTTCATCGTTTTGCATTTTGTGACTTCCAGTATTTTTTCAGTCATATTTTGTCATTAAAGATTTCTAAAAAAAAAAAAAAAAAAACAGCATTAAAATATAGTATCGTCTTGTTCCCGTGACCCAATATCGTACATCATCTCGTCGAGTGAGCTTGATGTTCATTATGACAACCAACACATCTTCCTCGGACATCCAACACTCAAGAACTACATCTCACTCGGTCAAACAAAATTAGCCTAAACTATCTTCAATGAAAGCTTCAAATCTATGAATAAACTCAAGTTAAGACCTTTCCAGACAAACTTGCTATACAGAAGTTGTCATAACAGCAAGAAAAGACTACGACTAACACCTGCAGGCATAAAACTTAGCACTTCCATTAAAAACACTCTTAACTCTTAAATACAGGTGTGATGACATCACTGAAGCAGTGAACCCTGGGAACCATAAGGGCCCCCTAACACTCCTGCCTATATTAAAGAGCATTTTGAGTTATTTCTCATGTGGCTTCTTCCATCCTCCTTTTGAAACAGCCCATCTCCTACCTAAGCTGGTTAGGGGTTCCCTTATCTCTTTGAAACTCTCTCTCGCCCCATCCTCCTGCTTGAGTTTCAGTGCTTTGGGGGAGCTGGGAGAGCTGCTGAGGGAAGGGGAAAGATGTGTTATTCACAGAAAAACAAACAATACATTAGGAGTTCAATATACCAAGTATGCAACAACTGCAATGTCGCAGAAACACCAAAAAAAAAAAAAAAAAAAAAACTGATACAGATAACCTGTAAATGGCCTGAGCTTGTGCAATAATTTATACAAAGAATGAGTGAAAAATGTAAAAAGAGCATTTAAATAAAGTACTTGAGTGGTCAGTTCTATTTTGTATACTGTCTGCTCCAAATCGGTAACTCTAGAGCAGTGTTTCTCCACCCTGTTCCTGAAGGATCCCCAATACTGCACATGTTTTTTGTCTCCCCAATCAAACACACCTGATTCAACTCATTAGAAGAAACTGCAGGACCTGATATGTTTCAGAAAGAGCGGACTCTCAGGGCGTTTTTACACTGTGCCCCCTCCCCGGCAGTGTTGGTCTGGTTTCACACAAAACAGAACGAGGGACAATTTTTTGGTGCTATTATGCACAGCAAAGTAAACGAAACTTGGGTTTACTGTATGTGTGCCGCATGAAGGCGACTTTCGGCTGTTTGCAAACAGGCTCTTTTGAGGAAACAGTTGATAGATATTAAATTGTTTCCCTGATTGCACACGCTATGCGTGAATACACTCCAGGATCACATTCAAGGTAAATCATCAACACTCATCCCTCACATGTGTTTTATTAAATTACTATCATCCCTTACATGCATTTTATTAAATTATTATCATCCCTTACATGTGTTTTATTGTGTTACTATCATCCCTTACATGTGTTCTATTAAATTACTATCATCCCTTACAGGAACTAAATACATTGTAATCAGCTAAAACGCATGCGCAGGTTACTTTACTCCCTGAACAAGCGTGCACCTCACTTAGTGTTGTTTTCACATTCAAGTGAATCGCAGAACAGTTTAGTTTTGGGTTCGGTACATCGGTGCGCTCCCAGGTCCACATGACAGCTTTCACATTAGCAATTTTTCATGTAAACCGTGCACCGTTCTCAAAAAACCGGCCAGTGTAAAAACACCCTGAAACGTGCAGTGTTGGGGGTCCTCCAGGACCAGAACACCTGAATGATATCTGAATTGTTTCAAGCTGATGTTTTTTCCTACTCATGCTTGCCTCCGCTTGTGTCATTTTTTATATTGTGATACATATCGTGTGAAATAAAATTACTAAACATTATTGTGATAAGATTTTCAAATTCAACGCATGTTTTGGTATGGCACACTTCCTATATAACATCCCATACTGATTACATTAGTTGAGTGGGGTGAGTAGGTGGTGCTTCACTGCTGTTTGCATTCCTGACAGATTAGCATTCACAATTCAAAGGTGATTTTTTAAAGGCACAATATGTAATTTAGCAAGGTCGCTTATTCAAAACAGAGGTGTAGCTTGATGATGCCGCAAATGAGTTTGGAGTCATGAAAAGTGTCGTCTTCACTTCCACAGCCGATGGTAAGCAAAACGACGGGACTCGGGCAGAAATCTTGTTCGTGGATGAGCTTATGTATAAGTTGTATTAATGTTACTGTGGTGGTATGAAGAAGGGAAGGGTCGAGAGACTGGGATATTTTACGTTTAATGGGTCTCATTCATGAAACGCAAGCAGAACGAATTTTTGTGTAAATCTTGTGTAGTGGTTCTGGCGTAAATTTTCGAATTCATTAAAATGTTTGTATTTTCCAAATGTTAGTTGGTACGAAAGAAATCCACCCAGCCACAGGTAAATAGTGCGCTTAACATCCGAACGTTTTGCTCATTAATAAGGCTGCATTTTAATTCACCTTAATCGGGTACATATTTAAACAGCATTTTGAAAAAATATTATGTTTAGTAATGTATTTATGTTTAGTTATTACATACGTTTTTTCTTTTTACTTGTATTATGGGAGCCACTCCAGTAATATCATCTGCGATGGTGGAGCTCCTCCAGTTTGAATAAGATTTTTCTTATTCAACTTATTCAAGTGAACTAATTCGCTTTTTGCTGTCAAGCTTAAAGAGAATATTGCAGGTAAAAAAATAATCTAAATTTATAGATAACCTTGTATGAAAATACCATACGAAAAGTTAATGCAGGATTTTAAATATTTGAAAACAAAATAAGGGCACTAATTTAGTAGATAAAGTGAGCGTTTCTTGGACTGCTAGTAAAAACGGCTTTTTTTCCAACAACGCGTCATTTTACGTCATATCAGGGAGCCTCAGCCTTGGCTCAGTGCAGAGTATGCTGAGAGCGGTTGTCAGTCAGTGTGCTTTCGGTAGTTTTTGTATTTTAATTTATCATCGTCATGGTAAATTATTGTGTTTGTGGAGGTTGCAAAAACTCCAGCCTGTCAGGACTTCAAGATCAAGTCCACAAGTTTCCATTACAAGAAAAGGGACGGTGCTATAGCCTATCTTTCGTTCCTGGTGCGGTTTGTGCAGGCGAAGAGACGGGATTTCTCTTCCGAATCGGCTTCGGAAAACGCGGTCGTGTGTGGCGTTCACTTCAGTTCAGATCAAATGATTATCATCCCGGCGATATGATGGAGTTCAACATGGGATGGCGAAGCATGAATATTGATCGTCGTATACTGTACCAATAGCATCAAATAGTGTGATATAGCCGGTAACTTAGTCTTGCCCTAAATAGAGTTAACTTGTAATTGAAAAACAATACTCTTAATTCAGGTAAATTTTAATACATATTTTTCACCTGGGTTATAACATAGCGGAAAATTAAAGATTTGAGTATTTAAACAACCAATTACGGGGCAAAAAATATTTTTGACAATAGATGGCGGGCCAGAACATATTTAATAAACTACAGAACAGTGAGAGTGGGAAGCAACGTGCCTCACGCGAGCAGAGTTTATGCTCCGAGAACGGACACTGCAAAACACACACACACAGGTCTGTTAATTTAACCAATATTTTAATAAGGTAGTCTAACATTTTTCACTAACAAATTACTGACAAAGTATGGTAGATTTAAATAAAGCGGCGTGCCTCACGCAAGCAGGGATTATGGACACTGCACTAGTGATATAACACACACACACTTCAGCAATATTTTTAACTTTTAACTTAAGCAATATTTTTTATTAAGGTAGTCTACTCACTGACAATGTAGAGTAGATTTAAACAAATAAAAACGAAATTTAAATAAATAAAAAACGAAACTTAAATAAATAAAACACACCAACGAAATTTAAGTAAATAAAAACGAAACTTAAATAAATAAAACATAGCAACGAAATCTAAATAAATAAAAACGAAATTTAAATAAAAACGAAGTTTAAATAAATAAAAACGAAACTTAAATAAATAAAACATAGCAACGAAATCTAAATAAATAAAAATGAAATTTAAATAAATAAAAACGAAGTTTAAATAAATAAAAACGAAGTTTAGTGTCCAAAAAAAAAAAGAAGATTCGAATGTCATATTTTCAAATTGAATACCAACCCACCGAACAAATATTCAAATATTCGGGTCCAGACAATTATTTGACGTAGACTGCTTTTAAACTTAGAATTATTCCTTGGCATCCTCGCATACTAAACTGCATTTTTTTATTGTTTGTGTGCTGGAGGTATGCTATTATTTTGTGTGAATGTGATGTAAACATTTAAACTCAAGTGAAAAAAATGGCACTTCTCATAATTACTTTTTTTATCTGATGTATGTAATTAATTAACTATAATAAGAAGAATTTTAGGCCATAAAAAGTCCTAAAAACGTCCGGATTTTTGGACAATTGGAACGTGTTTCATGCTATATCTAATATATGTGTGAATATTTTGAATTTAAAGGAAAATTACATAAAAGCAGATGTCATTCATTCTGCGCTGTGTTGCAGTTGCGCTGTGTCACGTGACAAGCAATGACGCGTCACGGAGACATTAAAGTGACACACGAAACAGTAATAACAATTCTTTTCGTTCTCTTTTAATAACGTAAAAATGGATCGATGGCTAAACCAAAGAGGAGTCAAAAGAAAAGATCAAGAGTCCACTGAAAACAGCAAGACTACAGCACCACAAAGGCCCACTGAAGCCACTACCGAAGATCGCCTAGTCACACTTCCGCAGACCACGGAGCTAGCGCACTGTGGAAAACCATGTGAGAAAGTTAAGCGAAAATATCACAATTGCTGCGTCCCAATTCGCTTACTTACACTACGCCCTAAAAGTATGTACTCTTTTTGTGAGGAAAAAGTACATACTTTTGAGTGTGTAGCAAAAGAGTAGGCAAGCTTTGGGACATACCATCACGTCATCTTTAACGGACGGCTCTGTCGCGTGCTGCGTGCATCCTGTCACCGTAAACTGCCCTGTCAACTGCACTGCCCGCACCAAATTACAGCTCTGGTGCGCATGCATCGATCGCAGTGAATTTGACTGTTTCCCCACTCTAGCGGACTTTCTTCTCGAAACTGAAGAGACCCTGGGTGACGACACCATCACAGCGATAAAGGAACATCTACAAGGCCTTCACATGCAGCTGGGAAAATACTTTGGCGACATCACTGAGCAATGTACCAAGCTCTCAATCCAAGAATGCAATAGTCTTGTGGACATTGCATCAGATGGAGGTCTCAAAATGTCGTTCAAACAGCTCTTAACAGACTTCTGGGCTCAGCTCCTTCATGAACATCCAAAGCTTGCAGAATCTGCCGTCAAAGTGCTTATGCCCTTCCCAACTACATACAACTGTGAAGTTGGGTTTTCCACACTGGTTGGTTTGAAAACAAAACAGCGCAACAGACTAAATGTGGAGCCTAGTATGAAACTGAAACTCTCCTCTTTGGAGCCAGACATTCAGAAACTGATGTGTGAGAAGCAGCACCACTCGTCTCATTAATATTCACGTTAAGTTTTAGATAGAAATCTCAAAATATAAAATCTACAGATCTATTAGTTTTGTAATGTACTAGTTTTTGTTTCATGTGTAAAATCCTAGTTAATGGGAAAAAATTTTTCCCCCGCATTTTATTGTTACCATAGTTCCAACAACCATAGACTTCATACAGTACACCCACTACCTCAGTTTTAAACTAATGTCTCTTTGGAATGACATTAAGTGGGACCTAGGCTGTCACAGTATATTTAATTGCAGTTGTTGTTTTTTTTTTTTTTCACTTTTTTCCACTTGCAGTTTGTTGTTCATATTAAGCATTTCACATTTACTTTTTCAAATGAAATAAAATTCATATAACAGTTTCTGATAATATTATTGCATTATTATTGTGTTTGAATAATTAGTTTTTGACTTGAAACAGTTGCATATTAAACTTAAATTTAGCTTATCCTTACAATTTTGTTGTTTTTGGGGGCATGTTAGAGTGTGATTTTGTTAGGTGGTCCTCAGAAAAAAATTGGAAGATAAAGTGGTCCTTGGGCTGAAAAAGTTTGAGAAACACTGTTCTACGCCATTAACGTCCGCCATTAAAATAATAATAAAAAACAGCATTAGGAGAATAGTTGCAATGTGGTTTACTGAATTTGGATAGTGTGCAAACTTAAGACATGCTATGCTGCTTACAGGTTATCAGCATTATAAATTAAATATCATTGCTGCTTTTTGCAGGGCACATTTTGTTTGGAAAGTAGAACTGATCCCGTTATCCCAGAACTACGTTTTCATCAGTTATTTATCTACGGGTCGTTACATTTCTTACAGATTCATGCTCATTTAAAATCAAATACTTACAGACGGCTTCTGTATGATTACATTTGTTTGAATGCAATGCATTAGTGAGAAAGCAATTGCGTTGGTGAATAAGTGTTACCTGTTTAAAATGTGCTTTCACCCAATCCAGCCCGATCTCATGAGAGTGCGTAGGCTATCTATAGCACATATTTTATTTCTTGTGTGCATGATACGCACTTAATGGCAAAAACGCACTTCACACCCATTATCCTAACCAAGGGGTTTAGTGTGCTTCATTTACACGCAAAAACTATTTTTTGGCATATAAATGGCACGAGAAATAAAATTTGGGCTATAATTACGCACTTTCATGAGATTGTGTTGCCCGATCATATTCAGTAGGCTTGATAACTATAACCTCCCGCAGCCACTTATGTCCATTGGCGTCATCATAACCTTCACATTTTTTTTCTGATTTGAGTGATCCATCTGCATCATGCTAGCGTAATGTGTTTAATGTGTGAGTCCTTTCTAAAAATGCAGTTCTACAATGAGCCGTTGGCATGAATTGTCCTCGTGATAGAGCGGTAGTGGAGCGCGCTCAGAGCGAGTGAAAACCACGACGCTCCGACTTTTAAAAAAAATCCGCTCCGCGCTCCATTCAAAATCATGCCGCTCCACTCCTCGCTCCGCTCCCACTCCACTCCGCTCACATACTCTGGTCTGCTATTGCAGGCAAAAGAAACAATGTGCAAACGTTTCAGGTATAGCACTTCATAAGTGGGCTTTTTTTTATATAGATTTGTTTACTTGTGTCTTTGTTCAGTAATCTTTGTACTTGTTCAGTAAAGGTTTAGTAACCATTACAAGCAATGCCAATAAACTGTTTTTTTCTTATAAAAATTCACGTGTTCTGTGTACTTTATAACATTTTGAGGGCAATTGGGTTATCACAACAGAATAAGCCTTTTTTTTTTTTAAATTAATTTTCATCCAAACGAGGCGATTGAAAGCCCTGATAGGTCTGGTCACGACTTTGGAATTGTTGTCTGATGGTTGAAACCACACGAGAGGCTTCTTATACTCCTGGCTAAAACTCCATAAGCCCAGCCTGCCTGTACGCAGTGTACTGGTTATTGCCTAGGGATAAGTAGGAAAGATTCTTAAGTTTTAAACTCTGTAAGTAGGTTGGAAACGTCTCTGATGCATGTTTATTGTGTATGCAACACATCTTCTGTTACATATAGCTGTTGTTCAAAGGACTCCGTGTAAAAAATAAAAAGGTGAAGAAAATATAAACCATGAACATACTCGTGTGTGCTGGCTTGAAGGGGACCATTATCCTGCATGAAGTGTGAGTATGTGTAGCACAAATGGATTCAGGCATTATGCCTCATATCCAGGATGCTGCGTTAGGCACGTTACATCTGTATAAGTATATTTAAAGTAGCCTATGCCTCCTCTGTATGGATAGAAAATGGTTATATTACAAGAAACAAATTCAGATACGCCTTCTCAGAGCCTGTTTTATTACAGATTTGAATGAATGAAATGTCTCTTCTGTATTAGAAAAATAAATATATAATTATTACAGGTTTGAATGAATGAAATGTCTCTTAGGTATTAGAAAAATAAATATATAATTAAGAAATAACTAAAAGAAATACATTCAAATTTAACATAAATAGCTCTCACAAACTTACAAAAATGAACTAACAAAATGTATCTTTAGTTTTCTTCCTCTTTAGGCTATCCTGTTTTTCTTCGTCATCCTCCTTGTTTGCCCATCTATGTTTTGCTTAAGAGCTGATCTTTCACGCAAGTTTTTTGAAAACCAGGACATTTTCATAATTTAAAAAAAAAAACAGCCAGGACAGGACGTGAAAACAGAATGGGAAAACAGGACTGTTGGTCACCCTAACCTAGTCTAAAGTCTGGGGGCGTTGCACTTGCGCGTACATTCAGATGCTATTTTAAGCGCGCATGCTTGCAGATACTGAGTGAACAACACGCATACACTGTAGAAGATTCTCTCACCTACACAGATGCATTTTACTTTTTGCAAATGATACATTATTATTATAAGGAAAACTATTTAAACACAAGTGAAATCATTGTTGTGTTCATGACGATAAGAAAAATAGGCATAAAGCTTACACATTTACCCAAATTAGCATGTTTAGCCGAAGCTAATATGGATGGGTTTGTCCCATCCCCAATGTCACTTCTCTTTCTTTTACGGCCCTGACGAGAACATCGATCTCCTCAGCTGTGAACCATCAGATTTTACTGTGAACCGATTCTGAAGCGCGCCGCTGCCTGCCTGCCTGCAGCCTGCGTCTACCTCATGCGACGTCATCGCCGAGTCGCATGAAAAATAACAGTCACTAAACAAAAACTACAAAAGCTGGACTTTAACACCATTTTGGAGATATTTCTAACTTATATATATATATATATATTAACTGCTTTATGTACCCATTAATTGACAGTAGTGTTTAACCTGCACCATGGCCTTTAAAGAAAATCTAGTTCCTACTAGGGCTGGGCGATATGGAGATATATATCGTTACCGCGATAGAAAACGTCAGTCGTAACAGATATTTTAACAGTCGTATATAACACGGTATATATTCCGTGTATACCGCAAAATGCAAATAAGGGGGCGTGGTTAACTTCCGTGCAGCGCGCGTGAGACTGATGCTGAGATTTGTCAAAGAAACATGGAGAAAGCAGATCAAGAGGATCCACAAAGGAATTACATTTTCTAAAGGATTGTTGTTAACGTGATATGTTTGAGGGGAAAGGCAGCCATCAACTTGAGCAGAGCAGCAGCACCCAGGCTACAGTTTAGAGGAGTGCACGTTCGCAACGGGGAAAGCATGAAGTTACTTGATAACAACATATCACAATAACAACAATATCATTACAAGAAATAACCTTAAATAATGTATAGTTATCCGCATCTTTCCTTCTCTTATGTATAGTTACTTTTTAAACATGAAAATCGCATTCAGCATGAATGAACATCCTGCTTGTTAAAACGAAAGTATAATCCTGTTTCTGAGGCAAAATTACTAAATATGCAGCGCGAGTTATATATTTTTTAACTCCAAACAATTGCCTACTGAACCAGTTGATAAAATCTTCCTTTGATTCGATCCGTGATTACAACTTCACTCTCAAAATATAGCTGCGAGCAGCGATGAAGGGCCCAAACCGGTAGCACCGCGATGACGGTAGCGCCAGCTTTGGCCCTTCATCGCTGCTCGCAGCTATATTTAAGTATATATATGGTGCCTTTAGTGTTATTCTGCATGACGTGCAAAAACTTAACCCCCTTTTATATATATATATACAGTATATGTATAGAGGGTTATTCTGCACGACGTGCAAAAACTTAAACCCCGCTTTGACTGTCGAAGACTGTGTGCTGTCGATGACTGTGTGCTGAAGAGCTTGCATCAGTGAGGGCTTTGCAAAATATATACACATACAAACACACACACACACACACACATATAAATGAGTTTAGTGTTTTACAATATTAAGGAAAGCAAATATATTGAAATATAGCTCATGAATTTTAAATTCATTCAGCTTCAATTACCAATTTGTAGTTTACCAATTTATCGTACTTTTATTTAAAGCAAACTATACATTTAAAAGATTACGCTTATATGCATATTTTGTCATTTAAAAAAATACAAAATTGTTATGCAAAAAGATAAGGACTTGCAGGAAAAATCTACAGTCAGCCACACACACACACACACACACCAGCAACCCCCCCCTCCTCCCTCCTCCCCACACAGACACTGATAGAGACAAGAAACACATCCAAACTGCAATATCGGACTTTGTTTTGGTCTGAGCTTCTTACTGTTAATTAGAAAGTTGAACGGCTTGAAAAGAACAATATACGTGGCAAGTTTTGTAACTGTAGGTAAAACGAGCAAAGTTATAACACATTTTATGTGTCCTTTTTTAGTCATAAAATTCATTTCCTCACCACGGCCAAACCGTTCGAGATATCAAAAATCCGTACGACATTGAGCATCCTCAATGTCTTGACTTCATGCACACCGAGTTTGGTGGTGATTGGTAAACACATGCGTTGTAATTTGATGTATTTCTCCTAGGAGATTTATTCAAACAACCCATAATTCCTGACTTCCATTTGAACTGTCGTAAAACTTAGAGCACGAAAGTTGTTTGGCCTGATGTGATCTATAAGTGTACCGAGTTTCACGTTATTACATGCAAGTGTGTTTGATTTATGGACCAAATTTTCAGATCAAGTTTATGGACCAAGTTAATTTAATTAATAAACTAATTATATAAAACTATTGTCATTGCACTACAATTAAACTGGTTATATTATGCCTTTACTTATAAAAAAATAAAATAAAAACTTATTTAAAACATACCAGGCTTAAGAAATGTATTTTCTTTTTCTGCAGGCCAGACACACAGCAGTGAAATGGTTAAGCCCCCTCCCCCTGCACACACACACAGACAGGCATAGACACACAGGCACACACACACACACAGACAGGCAAAGACACAGAGACACAGAGACACGTAGGCTCAGAGCGAGCATGACCACATTCAAACAAACATATCTGACTTTCTGTGGGTCCTAGCTAATGAGTGTCAATTAGAAAGTTGTCCGGCTCGAGGAGTACAATATGCATACTGATTTTTGTAACTGTAGATAAAACTAACAACCCCACTTTTGTCAAAAGGTGGCGCTACTGAGCCCTCACCCCCGCCCGTTTCTGAAACTTTGCACGTCTACTGGCTAATAAATGTGATGTGTCTGATGAGTTTCATGCAATTTGAAGCATGCTAAGGTTCTCAAAAGCATCCTAAAAGAATGGCAAAGTTTGATGCGTTGCCACGGCAACAGTTTAAAAGATATCAAGAATCCATTCACAGGTCTACATCTGCTGTATGTTTACATTATACAGATGAAGTTTGAAGCAAATCGGGTAAAAATAAAAGGGTGATTTCAAAGCATTTTGAAACAATTGTGACACACTTCCTGCTGCCAGTTGGTGGCGCTATAACTTTGACTCACAATAGTCACATCCATGTGATCGTCCTCTTACAGCGAATACACTGCTGAAGTTTCATCAAGATCAGTTAATGTATGCTGAAGTTATAACACACTTTCTGTTTCACGTTTCTCGCCATGATTTCATTTCCTCGCCATGGCCAAACCGTTCGAGATATCAAACGCCACGGCCAAACCGTTCGAGATATCAAAAATCCCCTCGCAAACTTTCATCCTCAATGTCTTGACTTCACGCTGACCGAGTTTCGTCGAATTTGGATCAAAGCTCTAGTAGGAGTATTTCACATTCCATTGCGTGTGTTTTACAAACAACCCTCAATAGCCGACTTCCTGTTGGGCTGGGGTAAAAAGTAATAGTATGAGGTATAGATGAAACGATGAGATCTTCATGTGTACCGAGTTTCATATTATTGCATGCAAGCGTGTTTGAGTTATTGACCAAGTGTTCGGACCCCGTTCCAGGGGGCGCTGACGAGCCCCCCCTGCCACGCCTGGGTACCATCTTCAGCCCAGCTCTGATGGCCGTGGGTTCTGACCCGTGTGCAAAGTTTCAAGAGTTTGAGCATGTTAAGGGCTCCAAAAGTGCCAAAAAGGTAGTAAAATAATAAGAAGAATAAATAATCCTAAGGAAAACAATTAATCAATCGCATTTTGTTGATGTAAAAGACGCACACGTGCACATGCACTGAGAGGGAGCGCGCAGTGTTCGACGCACTGTTATAAGGTGTGTATAATTTAAACTACTTAGTCAACACTAACAGTAGCTGCGGTTTGGTTTTCATATTGCTGCTCTCCTTCTTGTCACTTCTGAACTGACGGGTTGCCAGATATAACAAAAAGAGCAAAACAGGCCCGTTAAAACAACAGTGTGTGCAGTCTCCGGTTGTGCAGGAATACCCTTCTCTGTTAAAAACGCAGTATAATAAGCACATGTGGTAAAAAAAATATAATTATATTATATATATTATAATTATATTATAAACTGATTGATGAAGTAAAGCAATGCATGAGATTGAAAAATTATTTAAAGTTGAAATGCACCTATGAGTTGTATTTAATATCAATCTGTTGTGGGAAGTTCATCTAAAAGTTTATGAGTATTTTTATATCAAAATTTAGTAAACAAAAAAAAGTTTACCAAATAAATAATTTACCAAATAAAATAAAAAACAAGGTGACATACTTTTCATTTCTAAAGTATTTGGGTTTATTTATTATACAAAGCCCTTTTTGTCGATTTTTTTTTTTTTTTTTGAGGATAACTATATAAATAACTATTTCGTGAAATATATTGTTACCGTGAAATAAAATTAGTCATATCGTGAAACACAATTTTGGTCATATCGCCCACCCCTAGTTCCTACATTGTTTTTCTATGGATTGACTCGTTGGGTCCTCTAACCTGCAATATGCCCTTTAATGTCGAACCATTTTCTTTTCACTTCTGGGACTGTTTGATTAACAGATAAACTCCATTAACTGCATCTGTAATATGCTGCCAAGCTTCCTTTGATATAGGACCTGATAGGCCACTATGTACGCTTGAAAATAAAATGTGGCGTTTTGAATGAACTTCTGATAATAAAACTTCCTGCATCTGAGAAACTTTTCTTTTTCATTCGCATTCATGTCATAATATGATGCCCATATATAGTTGTCAGTCGGATTTAATGGGCGGGATTTATGGTAATTGAGAATGAACATGCACGCGCGTCCCATTTACGACTCATTGGAATTCATTAACACACACACATTTCACTACCACATCTGACGTTTACGAAGTATTTGTGAATCAGGAGAAGAGTTTTCGGGAAGGTCTCTTTACGAGCAAATCACTCACATATTTACTCATATATTTACGAATGTTTCATGAATGAGACCCATTGTGCATATGCCGCAGTAAGCAGATGCCGGTCCTTTCCTTTTGTTTGTTTTTCTTTTACGATTAAAGTTACATTTAATGTCTGCCTCCTTCCCTGAACTTGAACATTGTTAACGTTCATTTAAAGTGATCAAAAGTATTTAATCCTAATGAAATAGATGCACATGCTGAATTACTACTCATACAGGTCACTTTCCTTGAATTAATATTGAGGGGTAACTCAGCGCTTTGCTTGGTCAAACAATCATACTAAAAAGTGTGTTGTAAGTTATGTAATAACGTTACGCTGTGCGTTTGCTCGGTGGCTGGTATGAGACTTGTTACACGCTGCAGTAAGCTAGGTCGATACTAGAATATCATATTAAAGGGATATTCCACTTTTTTTTTGTAAATAGGCTCATTTTACAACTCCCCCAAAGTTAAACAGTTGAGTTTTACCGTTTTCGAATCCATTCAGCCGATTTTCTGATATTTAGAAGAATATCAGTAACCAGACAGTTTCTGGTCTCATTGACTTCCATTGTATATTTTTTTCCTACTACGGAAGTCAATGAGACCAGAAACTGTCTGGTTACTGATACTCTTCTAAATATCAGAAAATCGGCTGAATGCATTTGAAAACGGTGAAACTCAACTGTTTAACTCTGGGGGACAAGAAAAATGAGCCAATTTCCAAAAAAAGTGGAGTATCCCTTTAACAAAAGCTGGATGACTTGTTTTACTAAACAGCATGCAATTAATTTAAAATATATTATATGATGGAGAAAATACTATTACTGTTACGGTGGGTATGTTAGGCACTTGACAAAATAGCATTGTCTCTGAGGCATGGTACAAACATGTTATAAACTCACGTACATCAAGAAAACAAGAAATTATACCAATAAAACAAAATATATAACTAATATAAAATATATAACGAGTAGTTTCAATACAAAAATCCTACATATTGTGCCTTCAATTAATTTGTATGGGTTTCAGTGGTGTGATCACAAAAGGTTTCCACTTTATGTAGCGCTGACCACTTGTGATTGATTGAATCACCAAAAACATCTTACCAGTTAGAAACGAGGCTTTTGACTTTTCACTAAACACTAAACCCATCCTTATCATTTCATGTCATGCCACAATACACTCATTTCATGTCATGCCACAATACACTCAACTACACCGTGTTGCCACAATGTATGAAACTCAACAAACAAAAACCTGAAAAACTACTTCACATGATCGGTCTTCAAATCACCACTTTATAAATCAGGTTAGCAGCTAAATCAGCTATAAATGCTGTTTTATGTGCCGCCTGGTTACAACTATTATACAAATCATGTAATAACCAGTATATATAATTCTGTCCAATATTAGATTCAGAAGGAGATTTAATACAATACTCTACAATCTTTAGAAAACATTTATTATTATTATTATTATTATTTATATCCCAAAAGACAAAACAACGTAACCCTCTGAGACCTAAGGGTATTTTTACAATTAATTTTCCGTCTGGTGTTATTTAGTAAAAAAGCTTGTAAAACATCAACCCTTTGGTGCACAGGCAATTGACACAGCTCTTTTTTTTTTCAGGACAAATTGAACTTTCAGCATATTTGTGTTGCATTGATGTCACCTGAATGTAAAATAAGTTATGGGACCATAAAGACAAATGAAAAAATAAATCAGAAATTGAATCACTCAAATATTTGTTGAAATCACACACAAATAAATAAAAGCTAAGCAAATTTCCTCTGGAAAATAGTTTGTTTATGTCTTTGGAGTCCTGGAGCACAGGAATAAACATTATAACTTGTACAGAACAAAAACTATTTACATTTTTCCAAAAGAAGTCCAGGCGTTTGGGGCCTCATGATATTCACTGGTGCCAAGCCTCAAAACAGTTCCTATCAGCAATCACACAGAGGGCCACATCACAGGCTTTGCATTTCTATTTTATTTATTCTTTTATTTATTATGTTCTTTTTATTCTTTTATAATACATTTATACTACTATAATACTTTTTACAGTAAATAAATAAATGGCACTTCAGCTGGGTCTATCCTGGTAATCTAGTTCCTCATCTGTCAAAAAGCTCTGTTCTCCTGAAAATCCCTCATCCTGCAATGCACCAAAATAGACAAGCGCTTTATTTACGTCCATTTCTCTGTGTTTCTCTGTGAATCGCGTGTCTCTGTGCGTCTCTATCTCTCTCCACTATATATCAGCGCTTGGTCCATGCGTAATGACGCACACCAATGTTTACGACGGATCAGCCTGTAATTGGTCAAAAACCATCACGTGAAAACATCACGTGATATCCAGAATGTCCGCTAGCATCGAGCTAGCGGCAAAAAAGACTGAATATTTATGAATTATGGAGTTGAAGAGTATCAGAGTTAGACATAAAGCGTTTGGATTTATTGCTGAAAACCTCTGAAAGGAAGCACAAGTTCAAGGCTGGATAGAAAACCTTCTGTAAAGGCTAGAAAGACACCAAAGGCACCCCCGTGATGGCTAGCTCGTTAGCTTTCTGCTGGAAAAAACGGTAAGAAAATCGATAAATCTGTCATCGAGTTATGTAAACATTTATCGGAGGTGACGTGTGGCGTCGTCGACGATGCCGTCGGTCTCAGAGGGTTAAAAAGAATTTGACATGTTCATCATTATTAAGAACCAAGGTTAACTTAAAGGGCACCTATTATGGAAAATTCACTTTTACATGGTGTTTGAACATAAATGTGTGTTGGTAGTGTGTGAGCAAAACCACCCTTGAATGATAAAAATCCACCCAGTGTTTTTTTTACAATCTCAATAAATCATATGCACTGCCTCAGAATGAGCTGTTCTGAGATTCAGCTCTTTGTGACGTAGAACGGGAGACAGGGGGTTGATTGACAGTGTGGCTGTGGCCTAGACCCCGCCCTCGGTGATCTGTACATATCATCGTCCATTGTTTCAACGACGACAGCCTTTAATGTCTCTTGGAAACATAAGTGTTCTGTCGTGGACTCGTGGGTTAATCCTGTTGTTGTAGCTTAAAAGTTAATCCTCAACTGTGGATCGTCATCTACTGTTTGCGATCCACCGTCACATCCAGTAACAGTAAGTGTGTTTTATGATTTTTGAGCAAATAGTCTTTTCAGTCAATGTCAGCCAATTCAACAACAAATGCGTCTAAAGTTGTTGTCGTTGTAGGATGTCTGTGTAAGCTATATAATTTAAACCTTGTTTGTATAGTGTGTAACCACACGTTTATATATATTTAAAGATATTGTATTAAAAACTGCATTTGTACTGTATGTTAGCCATCTCCTCACATTTGCCACAGAAGCACCCGTATGACAAGTAAACATGACACCACAGGTCCCCGTCCCTCGCATAAATGTAATTTCGCTTGTACGTAGCAAACTTTATCACAGTATATGTATGTAATTTCAAAAAAATTGCGCCAGCATTAGTGTTTATGTGTGTCTGTGTGTGTGTTGCACATGCCCATCATTTCAAAGGGAACGCGATTACAATGCTAAAGTACATACAGCGATTACAACGCTAAAGTACATGTATCAAATAACCATACCGAGACTAACTGGTCCATTCATATTTATGTTTATTCTGCCGGAGTCTCTTCGTGCTATTTATATATTCTGATATAAACGTATGCTGAATGACATTCAAAACAGCGCGTTTCTCACTCTCTTAGCCCTTCTGCTTACCGACTGCATAGGTATCAAGTTACGCCCTCATCCAAAGGTTGGGCGGGGATATGCAGCTCATTTGCATTTAAAGCCGTATACCTCCGAAACAGGTCATTTTTAAGCAGACCCCAAAATTACATTTTCAAATGGTTATAATAAATTAACTGTGGGGTATTTTGAGCTGAAACTTCACAAATACATTCTAGGGACACCAGAGACCAATTTTACATCTTGTAAAAAGGGGCATAATAGGTGCCCTTTAAGCAATTAACAAGCATCAATAACCATTTAAAATCGCTGTATCAACAAGCCATAAATAAAATGTGCTCTCACAGCCAAGACTAAGACAACAGCACTAAATAATTATCTAAACAGCTACTTTCCATACAAAGTAAATCTTAGCATAATTAGCTAGTTTAGTTATCAGCAAACATGTTCCTCAACTATGCGAATTAATGAAGAGGACAGATGTCTGACTTCAGTAAAGTTTAAAAAGAAGAAAAAAAGTGTGTAAATCTGCAGTCTGTGTGTTCTCCAGTCCTCGTCATTGTAGTGCCAAACAGACTAGGACTAGAAAAATATATAGGCCGTAATGATCACGAATGATCATGAATAAGCATAAAAAAAGCATAACATAAACTTGTGAAAGCATAACGTAAACTTGTGAAACTTGTGTAAACTTGTGATTTGACATTTTCAAATTATTAGTAAAGAGATACCTCTTTATCCCAGGTTGTGTATACTGCACATTTATCCTCCAAATTTGAGAATCACCAAATGTGATGGATTGTTGCTAAATAGGCCAATGTCACACTTGAACAGCACAGCGCAGTATTTGTTTACATTTTAGCGATACACGGCAGGGTCTTTGGAAGATATGGAGAAGGATGAGAAATTAAAGTGGTTCTATCGGGTTTATACCAATGCTAGCCAGCTTTATTTAGAGAAACTGCTTGTGGATAAACAGCAACAGTGAGCAAAGCATGATTTCAAAAGCAATACATTTCAGCACAGTTCACCTTTTATTTAACACAAACAAACGAAATGAATACTCTGTTATTCAACTAGAGTTGTTTAATTTGTTATAGATATATCTGTACTGCGAAATGTTTTAAAAAGACACTTTTTTAATGACGTGTGATTCGCATTGACAGGGGAATGTCCTATCTGTCCGCTTGACGTTGCATGGCGGGTGCAAATGCACGCATCTGATTCAAATCAGATTTATTTCCACATATGAATGAAGCCTTACGTTACAGGTTTGGGGGTTTCTCTTGCACCCAGCCGCAGCAGAATTGTTCATAAGCTTCTATGACATAAAGCTTCTGAACTCTTGCATTGTGTAGCAGTAACGTTAAGCACTGTTACCATAAACCAGTTCCTTGTCTATGACAGGGTATGTGAAAGGTGGTAGTGCTCCGGGCCTTTCGACCATTCTGTGTAGCAGGTCGTACGAGTCCATACTGTATGTTGATGACATGTCAAGTAGTTTCTCTAAATAACGCTGTTTAGTGTTGTTATATAGTCTCTCCCGATATAGACCCTTTCCTTTTGCTTCATTTATTCCCAAGAAAGTGTGCCTTATCGCAAAAAAATGCAAATAAATATCAAGCTGCACTCCTTCTCTGTCGCTATTTCTCTCAGTCTCATGGTCGAAGTAACCATGACAACGGATAGCGTGTCCTCCCAAGATGGCGGATCCCTCCCACAATGCACCGCAGAGTTATACGTGTGACGTCACCTCCTCATTCTCAATAGAAGATATAAGTTTGTATGAAATCAACCTTGTTTTATGAAAAACAATTTTATCCGCGATCTTATGGAAAAAAACAACAACAACTAGGGGTGTGCGATATGACGATTTTTAATCGTGGACGATTAAAATGTCTCCACGATCTGCTTTTGAAGAAATATCGTAGTATCGTGTTACAGTGCATTCTATCAGTCCAGTTCTGGCGCCTCCGTCTCTCAACTGTACAACGCGACGTAGCCTACACATGATCACACGTTAAGGAATAGGTACGGGACACTGCAATTCACAAAAGTTCATTATTTGCATAAGCCTTGCCGGTTAAACATTTAATTCACGCGCTGATGCGCTGTTCTAACGTGCGCTTTCCTGACCGCATAACCCCCGACGCTGACAGGCACTAGAAGTCTGTCAAACAGCGCCTGAATACTGGACTAAGTTATCTCTCGAGTCTTATTAAGCTAATACTGTTAAATACACACAATGTTTACATAAACAGGCTATGTCTAAAGTGAAAGCAAACATTTGAGAGAATATCTGGTGTAATATGCGTCTACAGTATATTAAACGCGTCGCGTGCTGGTCTAAAAGCAACAGGAATAAATAGTAGCCTACTGCCGCTTGTCCTTAAAGGGATAGTTCACAAAAAAAAAAAAAATCCGTCATTATTTACTCACTCTAATGTTGTTCCAAACCTGTATTAATTTCTTTCTTGTGCTGAACAGAAAAGACAATTTTTTTTTTTAATGTGGGTAACCAAACAGTTGCTGGTCCCCATTAACTTCCAGGAGAGAACCTATAAAAAAAACTATAAGGAGACCAGCAACTGTTCGGTTAACCACATTATTCAAAATAACTTTTATTTTCAACAGAAGAAAAAAGAAACTTATTCGGGTTTAAAACATCTTGAGAGAGTAAATTAAGACAATTTTCATTTTTGAGGGAACCATCCCTTTAGTGTTAATAAAACAAAAACAAAAAAACACAAGGAGAAAATCACTCACTGACTGAGAACTTTAATATATCTTTAATAAGAATCAATTTATTCAGTGAAGTCTATGTAGTGTTTTAATTTCATATTTGTTCATTTAATTACTTCAATGCTACTGCTAAATACACCTACTGCATCTGAAAAAATAAAGCACTATTTATTTAATATGAATATTAATTTGTGTAATGTTTATCTTGTCTTATTTTTTTAATAACAAAGAAAATAATGACAAAGATTTTTATCTTCGCCACTGGCCTAAATGTGTGGCTTTCTTTTTTCTTTTGTTACCTAAGGCTTTGTTTTTAACATAGGGACATTAGTTTGGCTGTAATGAACAGCCACTTGCAAAATATTAAAACAAACTTGAAAAAGAATCGTGATAAAAAATCGTGATCGTGATTTTCCTAAAAAAATCGTGATATGATATTTTTTCCATATCGCCCACCCCTAGCAACAACGTCTGCTGATTGGTCCATCTCGCTGTTACCATAGAAACGTTTACCTTACTGGCGAACGGCTATAGCTTTAACAACAATGGCAGGCTACAACCGCAGCTGTTGTACTGTACCAGGTTACTCTGCATCAAAGACAGCAAATCCTCAGCTTTCACGCTTTCCCTAAGGACGAAACACTCCGCAAATCTTGGGTTAGGGTTAGGTTAATTAGGAGGGATGAGGGGCCTTCTTTTAATATTCTCTGGGGCAGCACTTTCGTTTCAGTAAGCATTTTGAAAAGAAGAGCATCTATGTCCTGGAAAGTAGTCGGAATAGGCTTAAAGCCTTCCCACTTGAGTTTTCATTCACCATCCAAACCACAGTGACTTCAGGCTGCGGAGAGATTTGGACCAGCGGTATCGATCGCACTACGCCATTGTAAAAAGCTTACTGGAAGAGCCGTATCTCTACAAAAGACGTCTTCAATTTTTTCGTGACATAGGCCTATCTTTGTTTGCAGGAGACTAAACTTAATCGCCTGTTCTTGCGAAAAAGAATTCAGTCCTGTAGTTTCACAATGGATACATAATATATATAAAATATATAAGGCCACCCTTAAAAATATTCTTGTTTGCCGTAACCCGACCGACCCTGTCAATTTAGGGCCGACCCAATTTTTTATTTTTTTTCCTTTTAGTCCGACCGACTTGCCGGTTGTAACCTGCGTTCAGACCGACCAATTTTTTTTTTTTTTTTACTCTTCAAACGACTAATTCAAATTCAATAAAATAATATTAATTATATTTTAGTTAGTATTGTGAAAGTTGCTTGTGTCTACATAGCCTACAAACGTAGGCTACGTTCTTTCTTAAATAAAAACCCGTGGCGTCATATTCATCAGATTATGTTTACACCATTGGTTTAAGGTTACGCGTGTCACTATATGGCTTGTACGTTCGCTCGTTTCAGTGTTCCCGCTTGGTACCTGGTATTAAAAGGGCAACGGGGCTGAATATCAACCATTTCTATATATAATAAAAATATTAAACAATTTGTCTGTGATGCAATTTTGCTATTCGCAGTCCAGAAGAGAGAGCGATCTCTCACCCGGAGCCACAGCGCGCACTGCACTAGGGTTGCAACGGTATGAGATTTTCACGGTATGATAATCGTCTCAGAAAATATCACGGTTTCACGGTTTCACGGTATACGATATTAAACTATCATTATTATAATCAGCATCAGCTACAATGGCCCTTAAATGAATAAAAACAGATATTGTTTTTGGTTGAACATGGTTTATTGTAACAAAGTTTTTTTCAATCTTTATGAAATGTATATTTATTTCCTCAGAAATTCTGGGTTGTCTGAAATAACTGGTCTGGATTCTGTGATTGAATACAAAATGTATTTTTGAGAATGCAATCAGATAAAATGTAACAACTTTAGTTTGTCTATACACAAGAGAAGTTTAATAAATTAAAACATGGACAAAAAAACTATACACAATATATATTTTAGTCATAGGCTAAACCAAACTTTTTTTTCCAGGTTGTAGGGGAGAGCGGGGCACAACCTAACGCTTTTTGCTTTTGGCTCAATTAATTAAAAAATAATTAGGTTAGATTAATACTTTTTTTACACAAGCAACATGCACATCTCTGCTACAAATGAACACTTAAAGTTTTTTTCTAGGACCTACCATTTTTGTACAGTTGCACTGAAAGTGACAGAAGTGCAAATACACATAATTCAGTACTATTTTATTTGTATAGTTTGATATTGTTTGTGGATCTGTATAAACAGATATCCATACATATCTCTCATCCAATCATCCTTCTATTATGGATCAATATCATGGATAGAGACATAGAAAAGGGCTGCATAGTTTTGCAATAAATAATAATAAATAAAATTATAAATATTGTAATTGCAATTAAATTAGATTTGTGTGTGGCAGCTGCATGATGCACAATTATTATTATTATTATTATTATTAATAACAGTAATGATAATACAAATTAGCTTAAAATAAAAATTTAAAGGGTTTATTGCATTAATAACAGGCCATATTTTTAATGAATATACAAGTTATCATTCATAGAACACTAAATTTTAAACATTTTAAATCCCAATATTGTTTGTGAACGTCTAACAAAGTTAAATGTATACTCAAACCTGAAAAGTTGTGTGGCTCCGTTTTCATTTGATTATCATTGTACACTTGGAGGCTTAAGTTGTACCACTCTGTTAGAATTAATCCCGCTGTGTATTACATATTTTAAACCTAGCTAACAGTCGCTAGGAATTGCTGACATGTTTCAAAACGGTGCTATGTTTGAGCCAACAAGACGGCGATTAAGGCAATATAAAGTTAGATTTGGAAACGTATACACCCAACTCAGAAACCGAAAAAAACCTATGATGAAAAAAATTACTTTCATGGTGTCAAAACACTCTTTGTCCAGTATCTTCACGAAATATAATCAAAACTTTCCGCAAATTCGCGGGAGACCGTCTTCTGGCAGCAAGAGAAAAATAGCGGAAAGACAGCCTGCTTGATCCTGACGAACTGTGTAAACGGTCCGTGTTACATTTAACCCCGCGTTAACACCTACTGAACACCTATGAGTTTCAGTCAGTGTATTTGATGATTATTCTTTAAAAAAATAATTATAAAGTGCACATTAAGTGTTCTCTGTCTAGATATGTTCATGTGTTCACGTCTTCGTAGTGGCTGAGACAGCTTTAAAAACCATGAGCGTCATGCGTACTTGAGTGTGTACTAGATCTACTAACTAGACGAAACGGCGCTGCTCATTCAGAGACACGCTGAATATAGAAGGGGCTTGCACACCAGTCTTTTTGCGTTGTATATTCACAGACACGCACATCGCGATTTGATTTAGGTTACTGCATAGCTATATTTTGCTTTATTTATCCATCTATCTTTTTAAATCGCACATTTTACGTGGCATCTGTTTTGTAACGCAAAAAGACGCATGTGTGCGTCTTTTTGACAGACCGGGATTCCCTCAGCATGACAGAAATAATATGGCCTTAAGTTATAAAAGTTATGAATAACCTTTATCTTCACGGAGGGATGGTGTTCCTGAATATGGGAGAACATGTTCGACGTGTTTACTTCTTTTGCAGCCACTCTTCGTCCACAAACTGGATATCCATCTTCAAGGACAACATCACGATCGTTTTTCGGATATAAGTTACAAAATATTCCCATACTGCAGATTTTATTTATTTTTTTGGCGGGAGATAGAGATTCGCAGCCTCTGTCTCGGACATTTTCAGCGCTGTACGGATATGGAGTAAGCAGTCAAGCTGAAAGAAGTTGCATGCGGCAGTGCAGGTGAATTCTGTTTTTTTTTTTTTTAACCGCGGATAAGCAAATGTGCACGATATGATAATCGTACATGTCAATATCGCGATAAACCGTCATACCGGTATACCGTTACAACCCTACACTGCACTACAGCCCTGCATAATGAGTGACAATGAGGACAGAACGTGGTTACACTTTAGATCTGGGATATTATTCTAATTGTATTTTAGATTTCCGCTTTCAAAGATTATAAAAAGAAGATATTTGAGATGAAACCATTACAGACGCATTCTGTCTAGCGCAACTTCCTTCCCTTCACAGTGTTGCGCTGTCATTTCTTCCTAAAACCCAAACGTACCGTCAGAATCAGCACGATCGGTGATTGTTGTAAAATGCAGTCTGTACTGTTGCTAAACTGCGGACGCATTCAATCATTAAAAGAGCTATTAAAAGCACAAAAGTCTGCGCAAGAGACGTTGTTCACGACGCGCGCTCCGAAATGCACTAAAACGAGACAAGAAAAGTAGGCTATCGCCTCATTTTGGGCTTCATGTGCGCATCTAAACCATCAAATATACATAAAATATAAAATGACCTGCTCTGAGATTCATTTAAACACAGTTTATGTCTTAATTGGACGTAAATAGTTGGGAGAAAATGACAGTAGAGTTCTGCATTCGGTCTTAAAGGGGCAGTAGTCTAATAAACGTGACGATTGAGCCAATGCGAATCAAACAACAAAAGGCAGATAAAAATCACTCAGCTCTTGAATGAATAACTTAAACTTTAATAAGCATTAATCTAACTATGATAAACTATGCAGTGTCATTTTACATTTGATTACTAGCTAAATTAAATTTCTTTTCAGAGAGAGCGACAGACTTAACTGAAAAGTAGCTAATTTTAGACCTTCCTGAAATTAAAGCACGGTGTATATAGGCTTATTTGTATCTTTGTTTAATTGTATTCTTTGTTTGACCATGTGTTTGTACTTGTTTTTGCTTATCTCATGTATATATGCATAATAAATAGATATTTTATAGATTTTGTGACTAGCCTAAAATGTAACTGGTTGTATTTTGCATTAACACCTAGCGGTGGATGCACAGTTTGAAGACCCAGTCAGTGACGTCACAATATGCATTTTTTTTTTAATTCACGATCACCATCTCCAAAATTTTACCTTTTTTTTTACACTGAATCTTGGAAAAAAAAAACATAGACCTACCTACCGACCCTTTTTTTAAAAAAAAATTGCTGTTACTGCAAACCAAAATATTTTTAAGGATGGCCTAACTGAACTAAAAATAAAATAACAAAAGAAAACATCTATTTGGTAAACGAAAAAAACCAATTAACATGATTCATATTCCTTTGGGTTCTATAATCTATTTATTTTTTACTAATGCAATGAAAATACAGGTATTGGTAATCTGTATCAACGAGTACAATAATGAAAGCATCGTCTAGTATAGGGACGATGCACAAAAATATTGATACAGCTAACCATCACAATATTTTTTCCAACCACTAGCATCAATACTTTTAAATCACGCCTTAAATGGTTTAAAATGACGTCAACATTTCATCAAATTCGTTCTGTGTGTCAAACAACCTCCTCAGATCCTATAGATCGCTGACTCACTGTCTACAAAGCTAACAGTCACCCGACATTCAAGCGGCCAATGTCTCAGAAGTAAGCGGGAGCAAGCATGGCGGAAAATAAAAGAGCGCCTCCAGCTTGCAGAGCCGACATGTGGGTGCACTTTGGGTTAAAATTAAGTCAGGAGTAGTAAATCATAATTAGATAAAACAATTGCTGTTTTGCCAGGCGACACTAAAATATTCAAGACACCACCCAAATGAAATGGCGACACTGCAACCTTAGACAAAATCTGGATACACAGAATAACACCACCAAGCTTTCATCTACCTCAACTCAAGCAAAGAATATAACAGTCAGTGTAAATAACACTACATCGAGACCCATCTACGCCATCTTCTCAGTTCTCACGCATGCGTTGTGGTGCTCTTGTGAACTCACGTAAAGAGGCCCACACTGAAGAAAATGAAAAGTTCAATAAAGTCTTTATTTTAAAAATTTTTTAAGCAGGGAACTACACTACATAATTTTAAGTTTTGTTGATAATGCATAGAACCAGTTTATTTGTAGTGCACTGACAATAGTTTTATATAATTAGTTTATTAATTAAATTAATAAAAAGACAAAATGACCTTGATATATGTTTGGTAATTGTACTTGAATGAATGTAATTTTAATTAACACTTTATTCTCATCTGAATTATAAATAAATGATTTGCGTATAAATTAATTACCATTAAAACACATTTGATTTTCTTTTTTAATCAATGTAGAATCTTGGACGCGCAGGACTGTTGGCAAACTGTGATGACAATAAAATGATAGCTTATAAATATATCTCTGGTTGTTGTTTCTGTTCCACAACATTTTGTATGTCATGTTTGGGGTGTGGGAAGAAGAGAGGGATATTTTTAGTAATTATTTAATAAAACATTATTTAATTTATCTTTAGTGTGTAGTATTAGCCAATCAGGTGTCTTGACGCGAATCACGCGATTACGCTTCAGCCTACACAGCACAAAAAAAAATAGTCTAAAAAACTGCTAGTGATCATATAACGTTAGTCGATGTCAATATCAGCGCTAGCAATATAATTAATTAGCTCATGGCAGAGTTTATCAGCGAAACTCCAGAGCGCAAATCTACCTTTGGTGTAGGCCTACCAAAATCATCGTAAGGTAGAGACACGGTGTCTTACATCTCTGCGTCTTTTTCCTGCCGCCATGCAGGCCCAGATGATAGCCAAAATGATTGTGATTAGCATGCTTATTATAAAGACACAAACCTTTTACTATCATGTCCATTGATTTTGAATAATATGCGCGAGGAGGGAGGGAGGGAGGGGGAGAGAGAGAGAGAGAGAGAGAGAGAGAGAGAGAGAGAGAGCAAGCGGGCGCTCACTCTCAGCTCGTTTGCTCCCTGTCAAACGCATCAGTCATTCTATTCTACAACATTTGCCGATCAATAAAGGCTTTGGCGGGACAAAAAGCAGACGATCCGGCAGGTTTTAGAAGATCAAATACAACCTGAAAGAAACTAAAAAAACAGACCCGTCAAAACAGTCAGTGATACATTTGCGACCCATTAAAAATTAGGGTCGCAATGGGATTTCAAAAGGTCACATATGCGACCATTTTGGTCGCATTATAGTTCCCTGCCAAGATGAATAAATGCTGTAGAAGCATTGTTCATTGTTAGTTCATGTTAACAAAGGTAGTTAACCAATAAACCTTATTGTAAAGTGCTACCGTTTTATTTTTAGCTCAATTTTTTTATTTTTGATCAAATAAATGCAATATGTATCGTAATCAGAGATGTGATTGAGCGAGTGAAAAAAAGCAGGATATTTTTTTAAGACCCAGCATAGAGCACTTTTTACTTTTTGAACACCTGAATCAGCTATTTACTGCATGAACTACCAGGAACTGTGATGAGTGACACGCATGGAAATATATTTAATGGCTATAATTTATTTCTAGTCATACATAAGAGGACATTTTAACTTATCTTTGGGGAAAATGTAAGGGCAATAACTGTTCTGTAGTTCTGTAAAGAAAACAACTGTGTTTCCAATACCGATCAATCTCATTCCGTTAATAAAATTCCACTCAAACTTCTACAATAGGAATAGGCAACATCATTTTTTGTGTGTTTTGGTAAACTGCATATTCTGGCTACAAGGACAACCTAAGAACCATTTATGAATTATGTTAAAGGGTCATGAAACCCCCCTCTTTCAGCTCAAGTCTAGCTCAAAATCTTTTTGAAAAATGCATCTGAAATGGGTGTGGCTAGCTGTGAGAAGAAGGGAGGGAGTGGGTGTTGTATGACCATCACTGTCACTGTCCCATGCATTTCGACTTTCACTAAAAAGCAATGGTAAAACGTGAGGAAATGCTAGATTTTTATATAGCTGGCAAAGTTAAAGTCTTATGAAGTACACTGACACTTCATTATCGTCCTTTCAAAAGTAACTGAATGTCCTACTACAAATATTAGCCTACAGTAATCGTAATTCTAATTAAAACATATTAATGTAGGCTACATGTGTATTTATAATGTCATTATAAAATATATAGTGGTTTATATAGACACTATAAATACATTTCAGAAAAAAATTATTAATTTTCCGCTTAAAAAAATCGTTCCGTGCATAGTCATAGACAGTAAAAGAAAGTACATAGTCTACGCACCCTCTGAACCCTCATAATAAATAACTTCTCATTTTACACACACACACACACACACACACACACACACACCTCTGAAGGGATAGAAAGTCCTCGGGATACCGCATCACTCGCAAGACGCAACTTGGATTAGTTGTCAACAAGGCGAAGTCTATCATTCTCTACTTGTCGCAGCTCTCGCGCGAAAATGTTCGCGGCACACACTATAGTTTGGATCAGGTTTAGACGTGTCCGTGTCTGATGGCAAACCAACCATCCAGAGCCAGAGTCTAACCCTGGCAGCATCGCGGGGAACATATTCAACGCACTTGGACTTTGCACCATGAAAACAAATAGTTTGCGTCCCATGATTGGGTGCCTCTCTCATCTAACGTTACTACGCGATATCACAGTTTGTCATGTCTGTCGTTGGAAAGATCCACGTAGTGTCATGAATAATTAAGAGGCCATGTCTTCTCATAGGATAACACCGCAGTGCACTGCCACGTCACCCGCTACAATGAAGATTTTAAACCCGGAAGACGAAAAAAGTGGAAAAAAACTCAAATTTAACAATTTTAACCCTATTATTAAATCTAACAGATGCTAGCATTGTCTTCAATGGTGTTCAACACACATACCTCTGTTATAATCTTAGAAAATTTGGTTTGGGGTTTCATGACCCTTTAATGCTTTTTACGCATTAGAGTTACGCGCAAGTTTAAGCAGACACAGAACTCACAGAAACGTGCGACATGAATCTCTTTCATCAAATCTGCACTTTGTAGTTTATGATGGAAGTCAGAAGAATTCAGTCAGCGCACTGAACAAACTATTCGTTTCAGCGATGACTAATCTGAACGCCTCTGATTGGTCATCACACTCAAACTCAATGGAAACATGTGCGATTGGTTAAAATGCTCAACGCTGCAAAACGAAATCTGGTGAAAATGCCGTAGTCCGATGGATCGAATGAACGTTAAGTATTGTAGCTTGTTTAACTAATATTATCACTTAAACATATTCTATTATATAAATATTTTGACTTTCCCAAAACTTCCACAAAAAAAACACCACCCCCGATTTTATTTTTATTACTGACTGCATGATTCAAATGGGTCATGATTTTAGGCTGAAATAACCGGAATTCCAGATTAATCCAGAAGAATCACATCCTTGCGTAATATATCATATCGTGACATGTATCGCACTATCGAATTGTGAGGCCCTTGCCAACACCAAGCCCTAGTCTCGTACTCAGTCTGGAAAAAGTGCAAAAAATTGGTGCAACCCTACTTTTAAGAGAATATATTTATTACAGTTCTACAAAACATTTACACAGTAGTTCATACAAACACAAACTTTTAAAAGGTATAAAAACACATAATAATAATATTAATAGAGTTTACATGTGGTAGACAATTAAGATCAAGTTAAAATAACTTAAGGCACGATAGAAACATTTCTACTGACTCCAGAAGAAAAATAACAACAAAGATGTCCAGGAAAGATGTCCCTGTCTGCGAGAGTATTCCATTAGCATTTTATTGTGATTTCCTTTGCCAAATTTAAGACCTCTTGAAAATTTAAGACCCCTTTATCAAGCGACGAGACTACTTTTTGTGCGAAAAAAACATAAATAACGACTTAATTCGACTATTCTATTACTTCCTTATGGGCGCATGCATATATGGGCGTATAAAATGATGATCCATATATAAGGTGCTCCGGATTAGAAGGAACACTGTCGTTTTTTGAGAAGATTAAAGGCTTTTAAGTGCACCTTGTAGTGCGGAAAATACGCTAATTGAAAAGCGTATGTACAGCGCGCATCTTCCTCTGCTTGTAAACAGAAAGTTTTGCGCTTCCAGCTATATCAGCACATCATCTTATACGGTAGGTGGCGGTAATACTCCTAAGCGGTGAGCAGCCGGTAACAAAAAGTAGTCGAAGGAGAACGCCCTCGTCTCAGTTCTCGCGCATGCGCCCATAAGGAAGTAATAGAATAGTCGAATTAAGTCGTTATTTATGTTTTTTCCGCACAAAAAGTAGTCTCGTCGATTGATAAACTTATAATTGAGCCGCTGTAGGCACATGGAATATTTAAACCTTTTCTTTAATGACTTTCTGGGCCGTCAAGAGCCAGTCCCTTAGGCATTCTATGTAGGACTGATCCAGCTCTCAGATTCAATCAAAAATATCTTTATTTGTGTTCCGAAGATGAACGAAGGTCTTACGGGGTTGGTACAGCATGGGGGTGAGTAATTAATGACTTAATTTTCATTTTTGGGTGAACTAACCCTTTAACTGACCACTACTAAACGCTTTATAACTACCTGCATTTACTACATTTACATACACTTTCTAAGTGTCTTATGAATGACTGACAATTCTTAAACAACTGGTTTGTAAATAACGCTATACTTCATTTAGACATTATAAATTGATCAGTAACGAAGTATGAAAATACAATTATTAAACTCATTATAGATATGCTTATAAATCAAGAAAAAAAGCATTTATAGCTGTATTTATAAACTGCTTATTAATGTCTATTAATGTTTTATAAATGATGAATTAACTGTTTACTCATGCTTAACTAATGATTAATAGCCTGCAGTTATTATAAAGTGTTACCCATTTCTTTTACTGTCTATGTATCAGACACACACAGAAACTCAAAGGTCTTCACTGCAACCCTTCAAAATAAAAGTTCGGTTTAACTTGAAGAAATTGACAGAAATACTTATATCATATTATATAACAGTATGTAGCCTTCAATGCTTTCATAAATTTACCATCATAAATAATAAAGTGATTGAATTGAATTTAATAATTTTTTTTTCAAGTAGTTAAATAAAATAATTTTTTTTTTTAAATGATTTCGCTGTGGTACCAAAATTGGTACCGAGAACCGTGACATTTTAATGGTATCGGTACCGACTACTGGAATTTTGGTACAGAGACATCCCTAGTACAAACCAGACGTTACACCATGTCAGGGTCAGAAATTCACTTTGAGCCCAACGAGGTCCATGAGTTTGTTTCAGTTTCACTTTAATTTTTCTTTTTTTTTTGTCTTTATGTCTTTGTCTTGATGTCATTCTTGTTCTGTTCTGCATACCATTAAATTTAATGGATTTGTTGTGGAGTAAAGTGAACTAAAATAGCCTATAGCTATGTTAATAGTATTATAAACATTTAGCTTTATGTTTTTGTTTTTTTGACATTAAATGTAATGTAAAAATGCAACTTAAGCAGGAATTATCTTGGGGGGGGGGGGGTCACAAATAAATATGTGTTCTGTGGGATAAATCCAAAATGGGAATAATCAGTTGGGGGACTCCATAAAAGCTTAGCCTTAATGTTAATTTACCTTGTTATTAAACTTACCTTTATAGCTTTAATTGCTGATTTTGTAATCTGGGTCATCTTTGCTTTGGAGATAGGTGGTTTGTATTCATTCAGTGAGTACAGCTGAAAAACAAAACAAAACATATGATGAATTTGTGATTTCTTTATAATGCAAGTTAATTATTTAGTCTAATGTGATCTGCTGGATGCATGTATATGCATTACATGTATATTAGGGATGCACCAATATGAACATTTTGGCCGATACCGTAACCAATAATTCTTTATATTTGAAAGCCAATAACCAATAAATTAGTTGATAAATCTAAATTTTTATATAATTTTTGAGAGCTGGATTACTCTAACAAAACTCTCAAAATTAAAAGCCATGTTCCAAGCACACAATTATAGTGTTGGGCGATATGCTCCATTTTCATATCGTCCTATCATCAGCCTGTGAGATCGGCGATACACGACATTATCGTGAGGGGGCGGGGCTAACTTATTTGATTATTAACTTGATTATTCAGCCTACTCATTAATTTGCTTGTTTTATTAGCCTACTTCGTTTTATATACGAGAATCTTTTTTCTATTTTGCTAACAAAGGTGGAGTGTTTATTAATAGGATCAGGTTACTTCCTGGTATAGTGAGGTAAAAAAAAAAAAAGAGATCCTAATCCTTTTGTTTGTCAACGGGAAATTTACGGACACATTAGCCTATCCTCATGCCGTTACATGCAGCATTTTGACTAGGGCCTATTTCTGCACGAGATGAAAACACGTTTTAATAATTTCTTGGGTCAGAAAAAGTCGGAGTTTGCGATATGTGTCCCCCTACCAGTGCGCTCTCTGTCTGGATGCACTTCACATGCGCACTTCAGTAAGCACGAAGTACGCAGGTTAATGTGTTTTAAATGAGGAGAAATGGAGAAACAAGAGCAAGGGCCAAACGTCTAGCTGAGTCGATCGGTTTATACTTATACTTATGACTTGACTCTGATAAAGGAAACGTTTACATGACCACATGCATTGTCAAGTTTATTCAACATAATCAGGTTAAGAACGTCGTCGCATGTAAACGCGCTCAATCTCTGAAAGTGAAAGTAAAAACGGACTGCTTTCGGCATCTGCATTAACGCCGCGTTCCCTCAGAGACGACGATGATAACGGTAACTATAATACTATTTTAGTGATATTATTATTAATACTATTTAGTAATTGTATTGTTTTTAGTGTTAGTGTCATTAAACGTTTTGTTAATGTGTTACGGAAACAAATACTGACGAACAACGATGCCGTTTTCATCTTGGATCTGTAGGAAATTGAATTTTGCGTCTGTTAAAACGAGCACACTTGATAATTTGTGAATGGATCACCTTGCAATTAAATTTTGATGTGGGATGTTTTTTAGTCTGTTTTAAAAACATTCTCTTAGAGGAGTCCTCATTAGTGCGTGTGTTGTTGCAATTGTTATGAGGTGATGTCGTTGTAAATTTAGGCAAGGCAAATTAATTGTAGTTCCTAATATTCATTTAATAACAATACTAGCTTTATAATAACAATAATATTAGGCCTAATAATAATAATTTAATACATTATGGTAAAACGAGACAATTATCGTATTGATATCGTCAAAGGCATCTGCCATCGGCGATATGTCAGACTATCGTCGATACACGATACTATCGTCTATCGGCACAACCCTACACAATTATAATGATGTTCTCATTATAATTGTATGTAGCCTATATCAGTGGTTCCCAAAGTGGGTGCCGCGACAACTGGCTAGGGGTGCCGCAGAATCTAAGCTTTTTTTTCCTATGTAAACAGCCAAAAATAACTATCGTACCATATAATAACCTTTTACAGCATATTTTAAAATAATATCAAAACACCAATAATGTCCAAACGAAAATGAATAAGCGAAAAAAAATACTATTATTTCATACATTTAAAGTTGAAATGTTTATTTACCGCTAATTGGACTGTTGTCGGGAGGGAATCGTCCCGTGCCCTTTGTAATGGGCTCAATTTTATATTTCACGCAGATTGACAGAACAGGACAAATAGATAGCTACATTCACGTTTAAACAAAAGACAAGCAGAAATGTCACAGCCCAGAAGACCGACGCTGATTTTTATAAAAAATTAAAATAATGACAGTCTCTCTTTACTTCACTTAACATAATTAGCCTACCTATTTTTCTTAAACATAAAACAAAAAGACCGTCTTTCTTGGCTTTACATGTGTTTTTCTAAAACATAAAACAAAAGACAATCTTTCTTGACCTGACTAGCGATCACTTCAGTAGTGAATGCACCAGAGAGAAATGCACATTTCATACGGATTACATAAGCAGAGAATTGTCTGTTTTCTTTCTTTTTGAATTGTTCTGTTTAAAAGTAGACATTTCGAGCTTTCTATAGATATACTTCTTTGGTGTGTGAGGCAAGTAGGCCTCGGTTAATTTATGACTCATAAGACGAGCTCCACGCCGGCACCGTGTCGTGATTACTATTGTCCATTAAATACTGTATTTAGGCTACTTCTTTATTAAATCCAGGCAATTGGTCGATTAAACATTTATTAAAATTAAGATCAAATTAATACAAAAACGAAATTCACTTAATGAAAGGATATGCTTTATGTTCGATGTGAAAGTTTCAAAGCAGTCTTTCAGAGGTGCTTTCAGAGTGGTCAAGTCCGTAACGGGGAACTTTCAAGTAACATTATTTATCCCTCATAAATACATACATGAAAAATAAGACAAAATTAATATTTTATGTTCTGTGGAGATCAGCCAACCCTTCTTTCCAGTGGGTAGTATTACTTTTACACTTTTGCCACCTAAAAGTGAAAGTTTTTTTGTGTCACATATCCGTAACGGATGCGTTTTCCCTTAAATATAAACGCTTGTAGACTGATATTTTTCAAAAGTCTAAAGGGGGCATGGATAAGACTTTTCAATATGGTATTAAATGCATTTTCTGAGAATTTACATTTACAAGTTTTTTTTTGTTTTTTACCTCAAATGTCATGTTCACACTGGAATTGCCCATTTTTAAAGAATTTATCCTCAACTAGTTTTGTGATGTAGGTCTACGTATTTTATAATGTTAACTTAAAATAATACTATAGTAATTTAAAGATGTGGTAGCATTAGACCTGGACAGGAAGGATAATTCTGGGAGTTGGAAGGGGTGTGTTGTGATTTTGCCTTCTCGCACACATTTCTGTTTTATATAGCATGTCAGACAGCCATCATTTCTACTAAAGAAAATGACAAAAATAGTAACGCACAATAAATTGGATAAGTAACTTTAATCTGATTACTGGTTTGGAAATAGTAACGCGTTAGATTACTTGTTACTGAAAAAAGTGTTCAGACTAGACTAACGCATTACCGGCATCACTAATTGTATGTTTGTTTCGTTTAATTGGGTTGGGGTAGCCTGGATGCCAGCCCGAACTCCGCCGATATATCACGCAACCCTAACGTATATTTGTACTATACTTGCTTGCATTCAGTAATTGTTTATATATATATATATATATATATATATATATATATATATATATATAACAACATCTAACAAGAACAAAAGATATACATCACACATTTTGGTTTGTTGCTATTATGTTGTAACTACAATATGTATTACAGGGATACTGCAAACATATAGTTGCAATAAAATCACATTGTCCTTTTACACAATTCTCCTTTTTTGGACACTTTTTGATTTGTCTCTAAACCAAACTTTTATATGATTTACACTGCTAAATAAACACACACAACTCATTGGTTGATTATAATTCCTTATTTCAAATGCAGATAAACTAGCCCACGAGAATGAAAATTCACATTGAAACACGAACTAATTGATAAAATATGATCTCACTGAAACTAATTCAGAGAAAAGTGAATTGAAACAGGTTACCCTGGGAACTTATTTGAGTCTATGTATTTATTTTCTCATTTATATATGTTTGTATGTATTGTTTTAATGTTTAATAAAAAAAAAAATGAAACAGGTTTTGATGAGATGTTCACTAGCACGGCTAATCGCCTGCTGCTAACTGTTAGCAACTTAATTTTAATAACAAAGGCATTGTCTCAAAACCCTTTTAGACAACCTACAATATTTTGGGCATCACATGACTTTTCTGGGGTTGCAGTATTTTCGTACTGATTTGAAACGTGCTTGTTATGCCGTAAAAAGCAGTTAAGTTGAGCGGCCTATGATGCCCTGTTGTCCAAGCTCAGCTGCTCGCCAGCACTTAGCACATGAAGCGGAAACATCGGTGATCATGTTAGCAGCACTTCCTAAATATGATTAAATATACTTAAGCAAAAAAAAGACTATAGTAAAGTGCATAAAGACACTTTTAGCTGCCGGACTATTTTTGTCTTGGCGTTGTAATATTTTTGGTCAACATGTTTTCCACTAAGATTAGATGACGGGGAAAAAACGCCAAAAACTGAATTTGAATCTGAATTTATTGCATTTTCCTCTTTCTGTTTTCAAAATGCACGCAAAGATTCACAAGGACCTATCATTTTTAAATATTAAATGCTGAAATTATGTAAGATATATATGGCCTGCACCATGCAACCGGCTTGATGACAACAGAGGCCTAACGCCACACTCGAGTTTATCGTGTCTACATTCATACAAATAAATATCATACAAACCTCGCCGTTAAACGCCTTGACGGCCTCCATTGTACAGATTTGAAAGGGTTCTTTCAAATAGATAAAACCGTTATGCCTCTTCGTCCTTATAACCGGCCTGGATGTCCTGAAGTTAGCGGTGGTCGAGATGGAGGAGGAGGCTAATATGGCTGACAACGCGAAGACAAACATAGACTGAATCATCCCGGAGTCGACTCTCCCAGAGAGAGATTCACGATTCAGTGGGTTGGGGAAATGAACAATGCCCTGTAAATTATCCCAGAGGTGCCCTCAGACTCTCTATATGCAATATCTTCCTGGGGAGAAAATCTAGTTATATACTTAGGATTTGTAATTAATAAAAACCAAAAAAGACCTACATTTTGATCCTCTAAATTGAAAACCCAAAGGAAACCAAATTCTTGGCTGCAAAGGGATTTAAGAGGGAGAATTTTAGTCACTAAAGCTGAAGGATTGTCGAGACCTATAACACGTGCAACTCTCTTCCTGGAGGTTGATAAAGGAACATTTAAAATGTTGAAGTAAGTTTGTTCAGTAAAAAATAAAGCCCACTTTATTTAGAAAGTAGAATCCACAGGCAGGATTTGATTTTTAGATTTTACTATACAACACATTTCAAATGAATGGGCTTAGAAATGTCCTTAATAATCCCTCACTTTGGAATATTATCCCTAAGTATATTTTCTCTAATAAAGTTGGTAGCCTAAATGTTCTCCAACTTTGTAATTATGTGTAAATGTATTATTATTAAACTTTGTAATAAGCAGATACTCTTGGCCTGGCCCCTAATCTTTTCTTTGCACCAATATTACTAAACAAAAGTCACTTTTCTTTGACAACTGTTCCAAATGTATTTATTTTTTAGTTGTACAGCTTGCATGGCAGAATTTATAACTATTCAGATTTTTTACAGAAATTCCTGTTAATAAATAGGCTATGCTTTTGTTTTCAATGCAATTCCCTCTGCCAAGTGTATTTTCTTTTGCAAGGGACTACATTTCCATGGCCATGCACTTATGAATCTAACTGACACAATGATCGGAAATGTATGGCATGCTTTGGTAGAGCAACAATAAAAAAATATAGCTGCGAGCAGCGATGGCGGGCCCAAGCCGGTGGCACCGCAACCCCGGTTCCTTTAGTTACCTAAAGGCACCCGGGTGGCGGTGCCGAAGGCTTTGGCCCTTTCATGATTAAATGTTAAAACGGCTTGCCATACTCTGTCATTTCGACTAGTCAAAATTATGTTACAGATATCTTAAATGATAATACAAACTATCCAAAATGTAATTATGAATAGACAGAAAGACGTTGTTGATATCTACAATGTTAATTCCGGATAGGCAAACTTAGCTTTTAAATGTTAAAAGGGCTTGCCATACAGGGACGTAGGCTCAGAGAGAGGCTCACCATATTCAAACCAAAATATCTGACTTCCTCTTGGTCCGAGCTAATGACTATGTAATAGAAAGTTGTCCGGCTTGAGGAGTAAAATGTATATACCGATTTTTGTAACTGTAGATAAAACTAACAACCCCACTTTTGTCAAAAGGTGGCGCTATTTAGTCCTTGCACCATGCCCGTTTCTGAAACTTTGCACGTCTACTGGCTAATAAATGTGATGTATCTGTTGAGTTTCAAGCAATTTCAATTTCAATTTGACTGTTGAAAAGAAGTGCGCCGATAAGATACTCAGGATCGGTATCGGCTCTGACACTGCCATCTTTGACGAGGCTGATTCAAATTCTATATTGTGCATATACTATTCTATGTAAGGCACAAAGGCACAAAAACTTTCTAAAGTACCATAAAGTTTTTGTGTACTGTAGTGTTCTGAAGCTATTATGTGATATAGAAATTAATATTTAAGTCATTAAATTCAAGAACACGTAACTTTTCCCTCTCTGCGCCTGTCAGTCATTCTCCATTCAGCATTCAAACAGCACGTCGCATTCGGTTACAGTCAATGATGAAACGATCTTCAAGATGATTCAATGTTAATCCTATTATACTGGGTCTTTAAGATAAAGGTCTAAAGGTCTATATTTTCGAATTAAGAATTTTTTTCTTGCTGGACTTTATTGCTGTAACTTAATCGTGTTACTTTCTACCGGGTGTCAGACGCTGTCGGTTAGATCACAACACTAGAGTCAGAGCACTATAATTGTTCTTCACGCACACAGTAACTGAAATTTAAAACCTTTAAAAGAAAAGGCTCAATAAACTATTGCATAGATATATAATGTATAATACACTGTTCATAAATATGTATTTCCTTTGTGCTTTGAACTTTTCAATACGGACTCAATGCGCTGTAACTTCATGTGGCTTCAAGCACATCATTCTCCGCTCGGGATGCACATAAGTGCTTTGTGCTGCACCGTATTAGAGCCGTAATATCATAATGCAGTGACGTAATGACAGATTATTAATTGCCTTTCAATTATATGTTGCTGCGTCATTAAACATCTGTCCTATGCATTTCAAACATTTATAGCAGCCATGGCTATATCTTTTTATGATTTTTGTTATCTTGTTTTTCATGAATGTATTTTTTAAAAATAAGAGCAATGTGTATTATCTATTATTAATATAGTTTATAATAGCATTTTTGTCATAGATTATGACAAAGTAATCATATGATCCACCAGCGAGGAACCAGCAGAACAGAGTGAACATTCTTTCTGTTTAGTTCAATCCTACTTAATAGGAATTTATTTAAAATGCTCGCTCTACTCCACACCATTAATGTCTTGTGCGGACATCCGTATTTTGACTTTCGGTTTTAAGTAAGCGATTTAAAAGCTCCCAAGTCCCAGCGGAGTCACACGTTGATTAACCGGTGGGAATATACACAATAGGCCTACCTGATATTGAACACAAGAGGGCAGTATAGCACTACGTATGACTCAGATTATTATTTTTTTCTGAATTTTACAACAATTCTGGCTGTTTTTGAACGTAAACATAATTCTTAAATGAAAAAAGGGAAAAATTGGGGAAGTTATAATATTTGTATAATTTAATTTAGAAACAAATGATGTATAATTACATTTTTAGAAGATATGAGGCTTTTAGTGTTTACTTTTTTCACATTACTTTAATCTTTTGCCATAGTTGCACATGTCTACTGGCTAATAAATGTGATGTATCTGTTGAGTTTCAAGCAATTTCAAGCATGCTAAGAGTCCCAAAAGCATCAAAAAAGAATGTTAAAGTTTGTTTCGTTGCCACGGCAACAGTATCAAAGATATCAAAAATTCATTCACAGGTCTACATCTGCCGTGTATTTACATTATACAGATGAAGTTTGAAGCAAATCGGTTAAAAATAAGAGAGTGATTTCAAAGCATTTTGAAAGTGACACACTTCCTGCTGCCAGTTGGTGGCGCTATAACTTTGACTCACAATAGTCACATCCATGTGATCGGTCTCTTACAGCGAAAACACTGCTGAAGTTTCATCAAGATCAGTTAATGTATGCTGAAGTTATAACACACATCCTGTTTTATGTTTCTCGCCATGATTTCGTTTCCTCGCCACGGCCAAACCGTTCGAGGTATCAAAAATCCTGTGGCACTTTTTCATCCTTAATGTCTTGACTTCACGCTGATCGAGTTTCGTCGAATTTGGTTCAGTGCTCTAGGAGCAATAATTTAAATTCCATTGCATGTGTTTTAAACACAACCCTAAATAGCCGACTTCCTGTTGGGCCGGGGTAAAAAGTAAGAGTGTGAAGTATATATGAAACGATGAGATCTATATGTGTACCAAGTTTCATATTATTACATGCAAGTGTGTTTGATTTATGGACCAAATTTTCAGACCAAGTTTATTGACCAAGTTAATCTGATTAATAAACTAATTATATAAAACTATTGTCAATTCACTACAATTAAACTAGTTATATGCCTTTACTTATAAAAAATAAAAATAAAAACTTATTTAAAAAATACCAGGCTTGAGAAATGTATTTTCTTTATGCAGGTCATACACACAGCAGTGAAATGGTTAAGCCCCCTCCCCCTGCACACACACACACACACACACACAGACAGCCAGCCAGTCAGTCAGTCAGCCAGCCAGCCAAAGACACAGAGACACAGACACATGTAGGCTCAGAGTGGCCATATTCAAACAAAAATATCTGACTTTCTGTGGGTCCTAGCTAATAAGTGTCAATTAGAAAGTTGTCCGGCTCGAGGAGTACAATATACACACCAATTTTTGTAACTCTAGTTAAAACTAACAACCCCACTTTTGTCAAAAGGTGGCGCTACTGAGCCCTCACCACGCCCGTTTCTGAAACTTTGCACATGTCTACTGGCTAATAAATGTGATGTGTCTGTCGAGTTTCATGCAATTTGAAGCATGCTAAGGGTCTCAAAAGCATCCAAAAAGCATCCTAAAAGAAGGGTAAAGTTTGATGCGTCGCCACGGCAACAGTTTCAAAGATATCAAGAATCCATTCACAGGTCTACATCTGCCGTATGTTTACATTATACATATGAAGTTTGAAGCAAATCGGGTAAAAATAAAAGGGTGATATCAAAGCATTTTGAAAGTGACACACTTCCTGCTGCCAGTTGGTGGCGCTATAACTTTGACT